>NC_073704.1:22902586-23231753 GCF_023634085.1 Falco cherrug | reverse complement strand
GTTTTTTTAATCCCAGTTTATAATCCTCCACAAAAGCTTCAAATACGACGTATGCTTAGCAGCACACCAAGGTATCACTAAATCTGGGATCTAGAAAGAGAAAAAAAGAAAAGAAAAAAAAAGAATCACCGCAAATCTTGTACTCCGGTTATTTCTGTAAACAAAGCTGCTGCTTTAACACAGACATCACATTAATTGTAAATTAAACAGTATGATTAAAATAGTAGTGAAGGATGTGGTATTCACAGCTAAAAGCCCTCTGGGGTTTAGCAATCCACACGCTGGTTACTAACTGATGGCACCACATGCTGCAGGACTCCCGCTGCGGCACAGAGCCCTACCCACGCCCCGTAACTGATACCCACATGGTGCTATGGCACAAGGAAACCGGTAGCATGGCAGAACCAGGTCCCCAAAACTACTGAATATTATTGTTGGGTTTTTTCTTTAACTGCCATCACCAAAAATCGACACCGAGAAAACGCAGCACTCCGGTACAAGCAAGAACATAGCAGGTTACCAGGCACAGACCAAGGGAAACAACCGTACCGCTTTTTTGCGGTGCTAGAGGTTGAAAAGAGGACAGCTACTGCCAAGCCATCACAAAAGAGGAGCATAATGTGGAGAACTTGACCTGTGACTGAAGTTACATAGTTAAAAAGGGACCGCATACAACAATTCAAAAATTGTAATGCCAAAAGTAGCTTTTAAGCCCTCAAAATCACTTACGACAGAGAACCGCAGGGAAACAGAATTCGGATTTTCTAACAAACACCTTATTATTTAACAAACACATGATTATTATGACTATTCTGTAAGTTTCTGGAGCCCTCCCATTTCTTCTTAATTTATTTATACAACATTAAGGAGAACTGAAACAGTATTATCGTCCTTAACCAGCAGAAGCAGTAGCTGCGCACAACAAAGACTTTCTGGAACACTAAAATGTCACTATGGGATTCCACAATCAAATGTACCCAAAAACAGACAAGCAAAAAACACACGCAGTGCTCTTGGAGATCCGAGAACTACAGCTCCAAACAGTTACTGCGCTTCCTTAAAAAACGCTCAGAGGCCTAGGAAGTTAATAAAAAATAAAAAATGACAGAGAAAATAAAGCTCCCACAATGATTTTCTTGTGGAAAATCCCATGCTTTAATTTGGAAACTCTCAGATCCACTTTCACATACAAGTTTTCATAATCACATCCATTCCTTTACTGAATAGACTGTACTTTGATGGATCTTTTTATGACACTGTTGCTGTAAGGACTTCAGATGTAGGTTTAAGACTACATTGTTCTGAATATTTACACGTAGTATAATCCTGTTTTTAAAAATCTGTACCTCTGCTCAAGTTCAGTAACACTCACTCTTCTCCTAAAATGAAAAGTTAAAAATAATTGCAATATTTCAATGCTAAACAGTTTGTGAAGCAAGGACACCTTGTGTTTGCTTCATCCAGCACTCCCCCACTCTGTTCTTCAGAACTATGTAAGTGGTGGCATTCTCCATCTTTTGAGTTCCTGTGCTTATCAGATGATAAATTACAAAGAAAGAAAAAAAACCCAAAACAATAGAAAAAAGAACAAAAGCAAACATTATTCTACAGTTATAACTTTGTCATGCAAGTTTCGGGTACTTCCTCAAACTGAAGTAAACATGAGACAATGGAAAAATTATACAGTTAATCACACTGGGATCAATACTAAAATTTGTAATGAAAAACCCTCCTTTTTAATGATGATATCAAATCATTTAGACCTAAGTTTCTTTTACAGGCACTGAAATTTATTTACAGGAGGGCCTGTGTTCCAAAGGGGTAAGACATCATCTGGGCAGCAATAGTTCACGGTTGCAAAGATGGCATGTGGGAAAGAACATGCCTCAGGTACCCTACTACCCATAAGACAGGAATGAGGAAGAAAAATAAGTGTTCCTTCTTACATAATAGGCACGCACACAAACTTCTTAATTCAAATAAGCACCTATCTTTGGAATCAGTATCACAGACAACTAAACTGGGAGTGTACCACACCAGCTTCTGGAGGGGAAGCTTGTTTGGGATTTCTCTCTAGCATTCAAAAGAAGAAAGCTCAAATAACGTTGAAGAAAAGAGAAGAAAATGTCTTCCAAAATACAGGCTTCGTTCTCAATATAGCAGAGATGGTATGGTACCATTAACAAAACAGTTTAAAATATCTCCAAGACGATGAAACTTAACAGGTTAGCACCCTGAAAGTGCTATTTGCACCATTATGATTTAAAATTAAAAAAGAAAAGGCTCAAGTTCAGTTTTGTCTGCTTCAAACCATAACCCTAGAGTAATATTCAGAAGTGCAATTGTTCTAGTCATACTCAATCTCTATTACAGATGTTCTAGTAATGGGGAATTTACTTTTTTATTTTTATATTGTATTTTATTTTATATTCCAGTCTAATCCTAGAAAAATGCTCTTGCCATGAGCTATCATGTAGGGAAAAAAAAATCCATATTTTGCATCAGCAAAAATTTATCGAGCTCACGTTTCATCTTCCACCATTCTAATATTTTACTGGAACACCTACTTGAATGTGGAAACCTTCCTTGTGCTACCACAACAGAAGCTCATAGACTCCTTGAAATTGCTACTAGATGAACCAGATATTCTAGAAACTAGGTACAACACCCTATACTGCATGGGTGTACAGCTCATCACACAGTGCTATATGCTACTTGTACAGACCATCTCCTCTGTGCAACAGTACAAAACAGATGCTTAACAATATGTTGTATGTTAAAACATCCCAAGTTCTTATAAGCTCTTCGCAGAGCAGGACTGTCAGCTTTATTTTCTACTGACTCCGAAAAGATTAAAAAAAAGGTGATATAAGTATTCAAACACTTCTATTTGTATGGAGTGCAAATACTGAAATCCTGTCAAATGAGAAAGCTTACAAAGAACAAAATGAATGAAAGCAGGAGGAAAGAAGAAATGCCAACAGCACAGTTCCACAAAGCTGAGTTCTGCTGGACCAAAAAAAAAAAAAAAAAAAAAAGGGAGGGGGGGGGAGAGAAAAAGGAAAATATTGACATATACAGTAAGAGGCCTCCTATGCCATAGCAAGTTCACAAACGTTTTCTTGATGGGCTGCTAAAATCACATTACATTATTGTAGAGCAATATACCAGCCACAGAACTTTTGGTCTGCTTAGCCAATATTATCTACTTCTAAACTTAGGCATACAATACACCAAGTTTTTATGTTTCAGTGTTCTACTTTAACCCTGTAAACTCTGCAAGCCTTCAACAGAAAGACAAACAGTTATTTTAGGTGGCTATTTCTGCCATATATTTTTTTTCTATCAAACAGTCCCAGTTAGCGTATCAAAGAACTGAAGGAATAGCATATACCAACGGGGGGGGGGGGGGGGGGGGGGGGGGGGGGGGCGGCGGGATTTTTTGTTTTGTTTTTTTTCCCCTCCCCTTGTGGATTGTCCATAAAAATCAGAAAGCATCTTTTCATAAAGCTTCCTAAAGATAAGACAGTTTTATAGATGAGCTCATGTGACAACTGTTTAAATATTTTTATAAAGAAAGATATAAATAAAGGTACCTATTAAAAAGACATGGAAGAGCATACAGCAAGGTCATGAATTTCACTTTCACAACAGCGAGTACAGATTTTCTTTCCCAATGAAATGAGGTGCCATCACAGACACCAAAAGGCTTTTATTCACAACACTGAAGTCTTACCAGAACTTGAATCACACCAAGTGCAATGTTTTAAATGCATTTTCTTAAAATAAAACTGCAGTCTTTTTGTGATCTAGGGTATGAAGTGAGGCATCTTGCTAGCCAAAATCCTAACAAAGGAAGGACTCAAGCCAGGACCTGTGATACACAAGAATGTACATGTATATGTACGCTTTTGTATTCTGTTTTCTGTTTTAATAAAGAGTAATCAGAATTGTCCGTGACTTACATTTGAGTCATTTGAAAAAACACCCACTGAACAAAACCCAAGATCTAAAGTACATGAACTTGTTCCTTCCATTGCAGTTTACAGCAGCCTGAAGAGATTCTGCAATAACTACCTCAAATCACTGACACTTTAGTTTACACTTGCCCAATACTACAGAAACCTGATGAGTGGCAAAAGCAGCAAACAAGCTTCCTAATTAAAGACAAGCAATTGAAAATGTCTCTGTGACTTTCCCTCATATCCACATCTTCTAACTTTAGTTGCTACTACCTAGAAATCCAGGCTTCCAAAAGCATCTTTTTAATTGCAAGCATTAAACCACTTAAAACTGTTTTATAAAAATAAAGCACAGCATTTTAACTATTTTAAAGCCTTTTGTTCAACATTTTGCTTAGACACTGCATTCAGATTAAAATAATTAAAAAAGAGCAACACTTGCCAAAGAATGGAAATCCTTCTCCCACACTGGAAAAAGAAATCCATTTTTAATTCTCACTATGTAAGACTTTCCAACCCCACATAACAAACAGTACAGTCTACAGGTACGGACTGTGGTACCAGATATTTCTACTGCTGGCTTTAAGATTCTGGAAGAACTCAGCCCACATTCACATGCCTCTACTTACTGTTTACAAGCAAGATATATGAAACGCAGAAAAAGAAATACTCACTTTCTAGAAAAGGCCACATGTAACTTCTGCAATTGGGACACAAACGTGGATGTAAGCATCTGCTCATCAGACAAAGCCTACACACATTAGATACACAGCTTGATACTCACCATGCTCTCGCATTTTACATTTTTATTATAGAAAAATAGAAAGACCTTAGTGAAGATGCCAAAGTCCAGAAGTGCCCTATTAACACATACCAAGGCTTTGCTAGCCCAGACTCGACTTGTCCCCTTAGTCACTGGCCCAGCCTCCGCGCAGCACGGGTAGCCCCGCGGCAGGCAGCGGGTGCGCTGCAAAAGCCAGGAAACTGAGGCAGCAGCAGCAGAGCAACGAAACCATAGAAAGTTTATTTCATGAAGTAACTACTTCTGTAGCAAGAAAATACTGAAAGCATGTTCAAAGCATTACAATAAAAACTCTTCAAACATTAAAAGCACCTATTTTAAACACTCAAAAATGTAGCCAAACACTCTCCTTGGACTAGGGAGTGTCCCGTCAGGTTTTGGTACACTGCGGACAGTGTGGGCTGCAGAGGTATGACAGGGAGCTGCTGCCAACACCTGCACTCAATGATGATGTTACTGCTGCCACGTAAGCAGAAGGGGCAAGAAAGTCTGTTCTGTTCCCTGCCAGAAAGGCAGGAAGAAAAGACCGACAGGAAAAACCCTGCCTTTCATCCAGAGATGGTGCTAAAACTAAGCTGGCTGTGAGGAAGAAAAGAGGTTCTGCTCTTCAAGGCAGGCCAGGCAGGTGAAGTGCTGGAAAGTTCCCTCCTATATATTTACTTGGCATGAAATATCCTCAACATTGTATTACTTTCTATACATGAAAACCACAGTCTTAAACCTGAAGGTACCTACCCCACCAGGATTTGAGCAACTCTTCAAAATGGTGCAAGGCAAAGCACAACATATCCCTCAAAGCATAATGCTGCTTTTAAGAGCAAAGTCCCTCTGACATCCTTCAGTTAAAGTCAACAAAAATGCAGATGTCTTGAATGCAAAATAATATCAACTATCTCCATAAGAAATGCTGCATCTACCTAGACAGTCTAATTTTAAAATGAAACCATCTTTCTAGAAAACTGACTACTTGGAAATAAACCATATGCATACGTAGCACTGCTGGAACAGATGAGACCAGTTAACACGCTCCTTCAAGTTACTACTGTGAATTGACACATTTTTTGCTTTCCAGCTCCAATGTGATCTTTCCATTTCAATGACCAAACCATCCATTGCTTAGCAATTTGATGCAGTACATAAATGAACCAATATTGCTCAGGAATCCTCTTTCTGGTTCTCCATCTAAGCAGGTTTCAGCAGGGACAAAAATAATGCCATCTCACAAAAGTTAGGCAAAGAAATGTGCTGTACTGTCCTGGTTAGACCAGGTCTGCAGTCACGAATACAGAGAGTTTAGAAGTTCACAAGTAATCTTCCAGCTGGGGATGAGGGAACAGAAACTGCTTAGTTTTAAGAGAAGCCATGAAAATAAAAGCCACAGGGTGGCACTGCAGGTAGGCTATATTGTGAAACTATTTGGCTTCTTACTCTTTTCCAGGCAAATCAGAGCATATCTAATCCCATCTGTATAAAGCAGCAGACTGGTTCATTAGTTTTTCAAGCATTGCATTGTCCAGCCACAAACATCCCTGGAATATGAATCACATCTTAAAAAAGGTACTCTACTGCAGAGATACCAGGAGATTTTACAAATTCATTAAATGGTATTTAAGAACATGAACACAAGAACGCTGTTGTAAAGGTGCTCTAATAATTGATACATATTTGGGGGTTGTCAGTTCATTCTGAAATGAATTAAGAAAAAATCTGCATAAAGCATGTGCATTTTCATAAAAAAATAAAGAATTTGCTTCACACCACAACTTTTTATCAAAGTTGAGATGGCAAAATCTCTAAACACTTCTCCTCTGAAAGGACAGACAGTATTAACTTATGAGAAAATGAATGAATGTCTGTGAAAAAGCCTTAATACTACATTCAGCCCTACCACATCCTTTTTAAAACATTTTCATTCTCATGTATAAAAGAAACAACATTCTATCCAAAACAGAAGACTTACTACAGCAGTATTTCAAAGCTAGACTTAGCAGTCTATTTAATCTGCTTTGTTGGTAGCTTCTCCCCCAAATTTCAAATCCCTGGCATTTGAGTTAAAAGCCAAAACATTTGCAAGAAAACCTACTCCCGTTCATTTAATGAAGAAACTGATTTTCAAAGGAGATTTGGAGGTCATCCAAGATTGCAACAGTTACTTTCCACTTTATAAAACAAAAGGTTCCTTCAAGGTATAAACCTGATATTTCAGTAGATTTTAAACTAACAGATAATAAATGACTATGCATGACCTTTTTAGTCTCTTGAAGTCCTAGATCATTTTAAGTTTTCAGTCTGAAGGTATGAACAGTAACAGTCTTCCTTGTCCATGTTTCTAAAAATAAATTAAAATAAGCAAAAAGTTGTATTTTAGTTCAGTTGCATCATATTATAAATTAGAACACCAATTCACCTGCTGTCATTATTCTTACCCCAGAGGGCAAGAATTCTAAAACACAGAAAGTTTTAATCCCTCAGACATAAGTTCAAGAGTGGATTGGTAGTTGTTTCAACTGCCAAGAAACTATAAACCATTCTTTCCACTACAAGATCGGTGCTTGTATTTTTTAAACTGTTTGTATGTGGAAATTATTTTGTTTTTAAATAGCATGATATTAATATATTGGCAAAGAAATGTGACAAGATAGTGGGTACTTTAACATTGGATAGGGCAGATGATGATATACTAGTACTGATGTCCAAAGCTCTGCAAATTTGATTTGAGCATATTATTGACGTATTTTACTGTCTCGTATACTGAAGCATTCTACATTCCAATAAATGGTTTCAGAACATGTGCCTGACCAATACTAAATTAACAAGTTAGTAACCTGGTAAAATATATTGATTTTGGTATCAAAACCTCAATGCCTGGAGTCAGCATTTCTTAAAAACCATATATTTAGTAGAAAAGTATTTAAGAGACAAAAAAAACCACCAACAAAACACAGAGGGAAATACTTACTACTGAAAAGATTTAGCTATTATTATTTTCTCTGTTTGGGTTGGAAAGCAGGGGCTTCTGCTGAAGCGTTTGCCTGTAGACAGTGAGTAACTATACTTTCACCACTTCATACAGTAACTTCCCAGTTCATCAGTTACATCAACTATGACACTGTTTACATGTAACACAGCAAGGTCATGTGCTGATGCAACTAACGAAAGTGAGGTCCATTCTAAATAAAATTAATTATTTAAGCTTAAAAGATACACTGGATACAATCTCATATAGTGCCTCAAATAGGTTTTATGTCCACTTTTATTGCCACCTATACCATTATTCATGGAAAGCTAAATGGAACTAGACAAACTGAGGAAGCAGGTACTTTGCTCATTAAGGCCATACCCTTAAAAGTATAGCTTCTGAGAAAGCTGTGTGTAATAAGGTATATGGAAGTAGTAACTAGCATGTCTTCTGTTTGAGTTCTGTTTTCTTGTTTTTCCATTTCCTTACGGCAGAGAAGTGTTCATAGTTATTTGTACATATTTTGCACAAGTTTAGAATAACGCCTCAGGATGGCACTAGTAACCCTATGCAATTAAATCGCTAATCATATTGCCAATAATCAAGTTGCTAATCATAACTCCAAAACTAACCAATGCATTAAGCTTACCTAGTTGGTCTTTAGTAACTTGAACAGCACTTTGTCTATGATCTGCTATTACAAACTTTTCAATTCTAGATGAGATGTTATATACAAACACACTTTTTTTTCTTAAAAAGAAAAAAAAGAAATACTAAAATTAACTCCCAAAAATTAAATACCAAAGAAAGGATTCTGCCAATCCTATTCCTGTCTCATCCACTGTGGAACAAACAAACAAAAAAACCCCTGTATTTTCACATCTTGGGTATCTGAGAACTTCATATCTATTTACTTACGCAGACGACTAAACAGTTCCCTTCATTTTTCAAATATCCTTTAACACAAGTATTTGTTCAAGAACATAAAAGAACAAAAATCAAATGGCTGCATAGTTTTTCTCATTGCCATGCAAGTCATTTATATCCAATTAATAACATCTACAGTATCACACAATCTTATGCTCTTCCTCAAAAGTGGAATCAATATATAGCCCAAATTTCTATACAACCCACAGCAATGTAGAAAACAAATTTAAAACAGCGAAACAAAATACTCCACACAACTACTCCTAGCCAGCACTGTGAGACACATTCTTACATTCCCACAGAAAGTTAATAGTACAAGGAACACTGCCACATATTCCCTTGAGGCCATGCACAACTGAACTACTGGACAAAGAACAAGCTCTGGTCCCCATCACTTGCACATACACATAGATCATGGGAACTCATTTTCTCTAGGTCACTTGGCTACACAGCTGCGTGTGTCATTTGTTTTTGGAACACAAATGTCTTCCTTTAAAAGAACAACCAATTACTGCATCATCAAAAAAAAATCCAGACAAGACAAAAATATCTGTATTGCTAGTATGGTATGCTTGACAGCATAAGCTAAAAATCATACAATGCTCCTGTTTCGCTGAACAGTACCAGGAGTATCTTATGAGTACAAATTCTGCCAAATCAGAAAGTTTTGACAGGTGACAATTATCATCAGATCACTCCCAGGAGGAGTCCAAAAACTATGTTGTAGAAACCATATCACACTACAACAATCTTGTCTCTGTCATTTGCTGACATACGACTAAAACTCATGCAAGCTTTCCCCATTTTTCTAGTGGAAATAGATGTATTTTAATCATCTACTTAAAAGGGAGATTAATAACAGCTATCAAGATTACATAATGGATCAAAAAAGGTATTTCCACTCCTGGATTTCTGCTCAGTTTTGAAACATAGCCTGCATACACAAAGACTTCTTTAATAATTTCATTAGAACCAGGGAGTGAACATGCATGGAAAACAGATATAATCATGTAACTGCAGCTATCATAATATGTAAGTGGTTTTGTGTTGAAAGTGCTAGAACAGCCACAAATTGAGTTTATTAGACAAAGTTGGTTTAGCATTGACTCATACACACAGAAGGGATCAGAAAGATAAGCTACAGCTTTATTTGTCACTTCAGGTAAGTATAGAGGCCCGAACAAGCTATAACTTACTGTTAGGAGGTACCAGAATTCAACTGTCAAATTGGGGACTGCAGTAGGTAAACAGAGGAAACAGACAATGTGATTCTGGATGTCTGCACCCTCCTCCTCTTCATAAGGTCCACCAACCTTTCATGATCTTCTATATCCAAGGACCAGCCACTGGCTAGACAGTCTCACTGGATCCCGCTGCTAATCACGGTATGAATTCCTAGGCCATACCTTCTAACTACTCACAACAACCTGGCTGAATCAGTTTTCTAAGAAACCAAAAAAATTAACACAACTAAATAATGGTTGTTCATAAAACACTTTGCACCAGTGCACTCACTATTCCTGTGTGTGCAGTCACACAATTCCTCAAGCTCAGCATCATTTTTAGTCTCATAATTCTATTTTCTCCTTATCCGCTGATGTGAAACATGGTTGAACAGGGGACACATCTGTCACAGTAACACTGCAGATAACATGAAGCATTTATTTAAACCATAAGTTTAAGTATGATTCAGCACTCTTTTAAAATATTTGATACCACTAGCCTTCTGGGGTCAAAGGTGGCTAATAAGGATACCAGGCAGCTGTCAAAAGCTAAGAACCGTAACAATGACATTAAGTGTCTGAGAAAAATGGAAAGATGAAGTTTACAGCTAGGCCAAGCTATCATTTCTCTATCTTTCCTCTGGTCTTTTTCAGCCCATTACATGGCTGCATAACATTATCACAACTGATGCCAAGTGATGCAGCTAGGTGACTAGTGATGGAAAAGACAGAATCATAGAATCATTTAGGTTGGAAAAAAACCTTAAGATCATAGAGTCCACTCCTGTTCATATTACTTTGATTTTCTTTTTTAAAGAAGACAGGAAATTGTCCCTGCTTGCTCGTAGTGGGTAAACCCACAACATCGCACTGGGTAACGCTGGCTGGAAGTCCCAGCCAGCCGCACTTCTTATGTGAGGGGGCTGGAAGTGAACAAGAACAAAAATTGAAACTAGAAGAATGTGCTACTCTTCTTGAGCTTATGTGTAGCTCCATGCTGTGGTCAGTGACAGCTGTAACCACAGATTCCTGAAGAATATGTATACTGAGCATACCGGTTTACGTACTTATAATTCAAGACAATTAGCTTTCTTTAGGCATTGTGTTAAGAAAAGTGTGTAATCAGCATTATTTTAACATTTGGCAGATTATTTCTACTGTTGGCAACTACCAACAGTGACAAGATATACAACATTTTTATCTGAAAATAGCAGAACTTGAAAGATGAAGCTCTATAACACAGAGGAAAATGCTTGAACTCAAAAACTGTCAGTGAGTGCTCATATATAAGTATATGTAAGCACATATAAATCAACAGAACGAGTCGAACAAGTAAACAGTGATTCTAGTAGTATTTAGAATTAGATCCTTTCACCAGCAAAACATACTCTTGCTTATATGGCACAAACAAACACAGATGGATGGAAGAATGGATAGAGTAATTTCATCAGCACAATGAAACAAAACTCCACATATTCACCAGTGCTAGGGTTTGGTATTGTTACCTCTGGTCTTCTAACCAGAATTTAAGGTTAGTCTGAGTATGTAGCAAGAGAGTCCAGTCTGAGGATGTACAGTAGAACATGTTTATGACACTAGCCTGAAGGTTTTTGGCTTTTTTAAACAAGCAAGTACATTGTAAAACTCAGGTAGATCCTGAAAGAAACTGGCTGTTTGCCAACACAGAGTAGACCCTTTCCTACATTTTGGAAAACGTACATAGAAGCCTTGTTGCCAAAGAATCCAGTTGCAGGCCTTGGTACCCCATGCTGTTTTATCATGTAGCTCTTTCTGAAAAATTTGAATATTGTACAGCAAAACTCCAATCTGAATCTCCTACTTATTGAAGCTAAAGGATGTAAATCATCTCCTTCCCTTCTTGACATCCTTTGCTTTCGAACCTGACACTATTAGGTTCAAATCAGACAAATTACCAAGCCTAGCCATTTAAAGAGACATTAAGCAGACAACGTTGCAATCAACCCTTTCAATTCTTCGATATGCCAGTTTTATCTCTCACCAGTCTTATCTCCAAAATAGTTATAACAACATAATATGATATAAAGTAACAAACAAAGCAGACCTCAGAACTATCAATGTTCTTTCAATGGATTTGCTGTACATGATTAAGCTTGAAAGCATACTGAGCGATCTGATCTCTTACACTTACTACTCTTTCAGTATTGCATAACTGCAGCAAGAACCCTTATATCTGCAGATCAATTTAAAATACAAATCGGGCTATATCAGCTGGGCCAATGAAACACTACAGTACAATGCAAATACTCTACCCAGAAGGCAATTAGCCAAAACAGATCAGATAAATAAAAAATGGCTCAGGCCAGGATAGAGCACCTTCCAGCAAATATACTCGAATTTTTCTGCTGACAAAGCCAACGTGTAACAGTAGAAACCTGTGGTATCCCTGACTTGTAAAGCCCTCCAGCAAACACTAGAGACGCTATAAAAATGTGCTCCTTAAGAGTTTTTTTTTTTAACCTTTTTATTTATTTTTATAATTGAGGATCTTTGCGTGTCAAAATGGAAGCTTATTAGTGAAAGAATTCATCAGAATTCATCAGCCCCTTGTACTTAATTTCTTCTTGATCTAATTCCCAGGATAACAGTTATTTTTCTGTTAATTGTAAGGTCAAAGAGGACCCCATGGAAGCAAAAAGCAGCAGGAACAAAATAAACAGAAGACCGGATCTTTAATGCAAATGTGTTTCCTGGAGGAAAGAAGTAAATCAGTGCAGATAATGTAGTACAGAAGCAGGAAAAAAGTTTAAAAAAATAAATAAAAATCACATGTTCTAAAGCAATCTGTTCAAAAGATTTCTCACTGGAACCTAAGTAGCTCTTCAAGACCAGTGCCCTGCTGAGGAATTTACATACTTGCCAAGGTTTAAGTTACTAATCAAAAGCAACAGCTATTTGCTTTGTGGGTGAAAAGTTGTGATACTAGCTTAAAATTTTAAAAATTTTAAAAAACAAACAAATCAAAACCATTTTAAGGTACAATACAACCTGCACAGTGAAAACTGTGAGTGCATAACTGAGACAAGCACTCCAGAACACATTCCCCTTCATTGGAAGTTTTAAGGAAAATAACACTGGCAGTATAATTAAGGGGCCTTCAGAGTACTGGACCAGTTCAAATAATGCTTAATGCTTTTCAAATCCACCAGTTAAAGGTCACATCAGGGTAATTCCACAGCATGTCTCCCAATAACCATGCTTCTGGCCTGTTAAAGAATGCCATGTGTTTATACGAACAGCTAGAATTTAAGATTTATTTTTAATGACCACAGGCACGACTACCAAAAAGTCACATGCATTTTCAAAATCACTGGTCTACCCTAAATCAGTAGCCACTCTTATCTGATGAACGACTGCAAACATTAAGTCATCTGATAACTGATAAATATGTTTTCATATAAACTAGTCTGTGGCCTCAGAAAAGGTTCTCCCTCCATAGAAATCCCATATCTCTACATGTCATACGGTATCCTCCCAAGTACCTCTGATACGATTCAATCTCTACTACAGAACTCATTGTGTTTCAACAAAAAGACTTCACTCCTGATTAATTCCTATAACTATTTAGTATAGACGTGAAATAAATTCGAGATTTTGAGACTCCTGCCTCCTAATCCACCCCTGTGAAAAAGCAGAAAGCAGCAGATTAGCGAGGCCTTACTTCTTCAAAAATATATCTGTTAATTGATATTGGCATAATTATATTCCAGTTTTAAATCTGAAGTTATTCCATCAGCATTTATGTTAAAAAAAATGACAGAAAGTGTTCCAATAGGTATCTGTGGCCATGTAAGTGTGATTCAGAAAACAGCTCAACCACGGGGTGTGTAGCTTGTTTAACCTAACACAACCAGTTCTCTCAGCTGCAAAAATTTATAGGAGTAATGAGTAGTGTTCCAAAATAACAGCACTATGTAGCCCTTTAAAGAAGCTGCTATTGCAAATGCGTTACCATCTGAACAAAACTGAAACATCTTTCAGAACATTACATTATAGGCATATTTTTCCTTAGGTATTACAATGACCTGTTACGTGAGCCTGAACAGCTCCTGCAACATCTTTCACAGAACTTCAGGGAACTGTAGATAAGTGATAGTGAACAACAGAAAAGTCACTCTGAATATCAAACTTCATGAAAATTATGAATCTGAAAGATTAATTTATAAGTCAGTATAATGTAAAATCAATATTAAAACAATATTAAGTTTATGATGTAAGGCTTCCAGAGTGAAGATTCTTTCAGGAGCGAAGCGTGTCTGCTTTCCTTTACAGTCCTGCACAACTGACTTACCATTGCCACCTTCTCACTTTCTTATCAGGCCGTTCCTCTACCATCTAGGCATCAGCAGCATGGGCTTGTTTCAAATTTGATTCACGGTCAGGAGTCTTACTGCAGGGAGGCTAACTCTGCACTTGAGTACAAATACTGAGAGGCTGACAGCTCTATACTAACCAGTGTAAACACCTATGCTAAAATGACTCTACCAAAACAGTTCTCATTTTGAGGACTCATCCCAAAAATTTTTCTATAAAAACACATGTAATATTACAGGATCATCAATTTAACATTTATCCATGCACTTATTGTTGTTCCAGATTCAGCTACTTCTGCCTAAGAAAAACTTACATTTCTTAAATAACAATCTAGACTATCCTACAGTGTACTGCAGATCTACCTTGGGGGCTGGACTAGATGATCTTCAAAGGTCTCTTCCAACCCAAACAGTTCTATGATTTCTCTGAAAAAGAAAAATAAGCTGGTGGAAAACAAAAGCAGAAAAGTAATCTGACACATTTCCTTCCTAAAGAGAGAAAGTGTATTTGGATAAAATGGTTAGAAGCATACAAACTTCTTGTGGTTTAACTATAAAATCGATTTTAAAAAGAAAGTTAAAGGCAACATCATTCTAGTCGGCATTGAGGAACAGTACAACAGCACACAGAGCGCAACAGGTGCAGAGAAGTGCTCCTTCTGAGAATAAACAAAAAACAGCTTAGCCTATCAAACAAAAATGTAAAGGGGCTAGAAGTGAATAATAATAAAACAAACAAACAAAAAAAACACCACAATTAGCAGAAGGAAATAATCAGACATCAGCGAGGGGAGAAAGCCACGTGGCCACTTCCAGGTGACATGACTAAGTGGACACAACTTGAACTGGCAGGATTTAACGGGCACTGGGGAAACGACCCACATCCCTCTTGGTAAACCACCTTTGGCTTGAATAGAGGAAAGGGGTTTTCTATTTGTATAATCTAAGGAACCATAAAGAGATAAAAATAACCACATTCTCTTTGTCCTATTGAATAGGGGATTAAAATAACTGGCAACGTTTTGTTCTAAGTCATGAACAAGAGGTGGATTCACCAGGTCACAATTAGCAAAGGAGAGCTGCCAGTCCTTGATAAGCATGGCAATTACCATTCTTTTATATACAGAACTACTCTAAGGGAGTACAGCTTCCTTACCCAGAAATAATAGCATATCCTTTGATTTATACAGTAGTCCTCCAGCAATACAACCAACATCCTGTTTTCATCTTAAAAGTACAGATGGGCAGTTAGTCTACAGGCTTTATTTATCAGAGTTCCTATAACTGAGCGCCTTCTCATTATGGGAGAGGGCACCCTCCAACTTAGCAGCATTTCAAACTTTCTGGGTCTTTCCTTCTGAAAATTCTAATATGGTACCTACCCGATCTACAGAGTATATAGAAGTAGCCAAAGTGCTTTGAAACAATGTGACTTAGTTTATAAATATTAACTAAAAAAAAAGTAATATTCTCCCACCCAGGAAGTCATTTAAAAACTCCAAAGAAAACTCAGAGGAAGAGGATTTTCTTACTTTATGGTTTTCAGAGGAAAGGACAGAAATACTGCAAGAATGATCTAAGCTGTAAAATCTCATAAAGCCCTTAAAACACACACACACATTCCTGAGATCTGAAACTATTTCTGTAAGTGCTCCCTGGGTATAACACAGAATCTCTGTAAAATGCTTAAAAGAATGTATGTATTGATTTTTTTTTTTTATTAGATACCTCTCAGATTATTTCAAATATTTCATACTTCTCCTGTGCCATCACAACAGTCAGAATATTGTCAGAAATCCAGTATTCTCCACATTCCTACCAGCCAAATCGCATTTTGATTTACACGCTCCTATTCTGTAACCATGCAGTAACTCATGAACATGCCATTGACATGTTGTCATACTTTAGAAAAAGACCAAGACTGCTTAACTGTTAACCACTGTACTTGTTCAAAACAGTTTTAGAAGAAAACATTGCTTGTTGAATACATTAAGTCACTAAAAACTTATGAAATGAGTTATGCTTCACTAGTTACGTCACCCACATTTTTTACTGATTTACCTTCAAGCAAGTGGTAAGTAGCACTCCAGCAGAATGCCAGTGGAAACAAAAAGGCAATTACTAACACCAATATAGTGCAAACTTCTTAATTAGAAAGTATTGACCCTGATTAAAGGGCACTTGAGAACCTTGAATTTGTCTACAGTGGGCAAAAAAGGCCTGGAGGTGGGGTGGTGGGGTAAAGAATAGGCAAAATTACCACCAACACAGCTACAGCAACAGAAGCTTCAGTGACAAGGTGTGTAGATCAGCTAGACCAAAGTTTCAGCTCTCATCCTCAGTGGTAGAAGCTATGCCAGGGACAAGCTACAGATAGTTCATTTGACAAAATGTCTTCAAAATTTGTTCAAATTTCCCCAAACTTAACTGCAGTCGGTCAGCGCTTCACAGAATGTTGTTATAAAACTAAAGTTCGCGTGCTGAAAAGCAGAGGAGTCAGTGAATCTGGAAAAAAAAGCTCACGGGCAGCTATCTACACAGATGATAGAAGCAGAAAGAGACACAAACAAGAGAGCATTAAAATTCAGCTGCAAACTCTGTGAAATTGAAAGGTCCACCCTCACTATACCCAGTAAAACTCTAAATGCCAGTAATCCAAAACCCCACTGACCTCTCCTAAGTGCCACATTTTCCTTCTCTCAGCAAGTAAGGGTTGGGTTTCGAACATCACCCAAAGGAGGAAAACCATGGAAAGCTCTGGCTTCACATCAGAGAAGAAATTCAAGTTGTGGCTGATGGCCATCCGGCTGTTCTTTTGACACACATAAAAACTATAAAAAATCTGGTCATTGTCATGTTATTACATGGATATAAAGTCACTACCAACAGTGCTAGCTTAAAGCAGAAAGGCTCTCTTCCGATCCAGAAATTCAAAGCCAACACTTCAAAAACATCCCCAAACTAAAAGAATATCCTAAGGTGAATACAGGCAAGGGAAGAGGGCCTAAAGCAACAAAAGCATTGCCTTACCTTAAAAAGAGAAAAAGGAATTACCTCTGTGTATTTCTGTGATTACAAACAGCTTGACTTCTCCAAGCTGCAACAAACATTCCACCAGCTCAACAGCAGCCACAAACCTACTCAGAAGCAGACACTAAAACTTCCTTCCACCTAGATTATCCAAGGAGATAGTTATGCAACCTCTGTTAATTATTCTACTACTGTTAAAAAAAAAAAAAATGGAGAAAAAAAAACGGGGGGGGGGGGGGAAGAAAGTGAACATTCCTATCCAGCTCCAGCACCAGATCTCTGAATGAATCAGTCTTTCTCGTTAAAGTCACCAAACTACTTATTTCTCGCTGCCACTTCAATATTTAACTGAAAATATTTGTTAATCAAAGCCACAGAAAAACACAACAGTACATAATACTGGTACAGTGACGTCAGTTTGAGGATGTGATTCATGTTTTCTGATGGTTCTCATTTTACTGTCAGAAGCCAAATTTTTTTTAATGGGTTAAGCTTAATAACTGCATTTTCACAATTTCAACAAATGTTATGCCATGTTTAGCTATCTCTTCCTACCTTTGATAAAGTACAACGAGCTCTTTCACAAACAGACTGGAGATCTTCCTACCACACTGAGCATTTATTCACATGATACCACAAGCTGACTCAAGGAAACACTCTCAGTGTATGACTGAGAGGTGAAACATGATGTGACAGGATGCGGGAAAGGCCAGTAACCGTAGATAGAGCATTCCAGACTATTTTTTTTTTCTTTTTAATTAAAGTTAAAACCTCATGAAATGATTATTTCTAATCCTGGAGCTTTTTTTTTTACACGTAGCAAAACTCTTCAGACACTCAACCATCTTTCCTCTCTTGAGAGCATGCTGTTGACAAACTAACCGCACATTTCTCAGTCAGGGTAGGATTTTGCAAGGGTATTTCTATCTTAAGTTGCTAAAGTTCTTCCAAGTGACTCTGACAAATATTTATTTACAAAATAATTCACTGAGCACTTCATTTCCTACTACGGATCTCTGCACCATGAGCAGGAAGAGGCAGCATCAGCTTGTCAGAGTGTGGACAGATTTCATTCAGGAAATGTGAAGGAAAATCCAGTTCTTCATCTCTAGCGGAGACAGCATGCAGGACATCTGTCTCTTCTGCAGAGGGGCAGAGCTTTGACAGACACCATACAGATCTTTCCACAAGACCACTCAGGGTACCAAGTAATTTTAAAATATCTTCATCTACAGTCAAAGCGTATAAAATACTGCTTGGCGTTGTACAGGATGAAATTTCAGCATTTATGTTATGTGTCATTATTTCCAAACATTCTCAATTCTACCATAAAAACTTATACTGGATTAAGTGCTGGCAAACAGTCGTTAGGAAAAAAAAAAAAAAAATCCTGTAAACCCGTTAGCTGGCAGGCTTTACATATTGGAGCTACAGAATCCAGGAAAACTTTTGGTAAGTACAAGCAGGAAGAAAAAGAGACAGAAGCCTATAAGCAGTATCTTAAACAACACCATCAAAAAGTAAAAATAAAAATCTATTGATTTGACTATTTCTAAAATTATCATAGCACCAACCCCTTTTTTTTCCCAAATTAAATCACTGTATGTTTTTAAGGTTTCATTTAACATTTACAATTCATTGCGTTTCTCTCCTTCTCCTTTATTCATTTGAGATTTATGGATAAAGAGGCATTACAGCAGTGTATTTTGGGAGGATGACTGGAAAGTTTGTAAGAATGTTTGGGCAGTGGAAATATGAGAACAGTCAAAGAAAGATGCTTAGAAATAAGACAGAGATTCCAACAGTTCAGACAGTGATGTCAGATCCTTATTACTTTTCCAAAATAAGCTACTTCAGATTCTCTCCTATCCCACTCACTATCAACAATCAGCTGTGAAGAAGCGCTTATAAAATGCTTTGGGTTTCCATACCTTCTAGATTTTCACCTTGCTCTTCTATAAAATTGAACAAGCATTATCTGACATGTCAAGGTCAACGATACCTACGGGGAGGGGGGAATGTGCGCCCTACACTGCAGAAGAGCAATCAAAACAAACCCCAAAAGTTACCCAGATTCCAAAATCCTCTGATCCCTGTACATATCATCTGTTAGCAAAACAGAGCCCTCTCACCACCTCCCAAAAAAACCCCAGTCAACTAACCAAAAAGAAACAAGAGAGAAGCATTAAGGAGCTGAAGGAAGAAAGACACATCTGACTCCGCTCCATCAGTTCACTTCTACAACAAATGTCCTGATAACCTGTCATGCAGACATCAATATATACAATTCCGAGGAAGGACAGCATTTAATACATTAAGAAAATTACTGCTACTGTCACAACAAAGTTGTAAGTAAACTCTGATTTAGTTGAAAGTAGAAAAATAATAAAATAAACCCTATTTCATGTCTCTAGCTATCACTGCTGCCTTAAGATCTCAGCTCCAAGTCCTGTGATGTCTAAGGCATCAACCACAGATAAGCAAGCAGACAAAAACTGCAAAGACAGCCAATGACCCCTCCTTAAAGCTTTATATGAAAGGGCCTGCGAAGCCCTTCACCCCTTAAATGCTGTAGCAAAAATAGCCTCCACGCCCATGTAAGTACAAGGGAATAAGATGTATTAACCTAGGTAAAACGCGATACATAATATTTAAACACAAAGCCACATTTATGAAAAGACAACTATAGTTTCAGCATGAAGTCAGGGGAAGAGAAATCAGATACAGGCACAATGGGACACAGGAAAAAAAAAAAAAAAGATGGAAGGACCAATGTGAAGGGCCAGGTTCTTTTTAAATCTCAAAATTTAAAAGAACGTGAAAAAACAGAATCCAAAAAGCTAGAAATAGAAGGAGTCTATGAAAGAGTTTAAGGACTGGGTCATGCACTTCAAAACAGTTTAAGGTAATAGGAGGAAGAAATCTACTACCCCTCATAAAGAGAAAAAAACAAACAAAACTAAAACCAAACACCCACCCAAAACCCAAGTGTTGTCTTCCAGAGTATCTGCCAACAATGAAGCAATGGAGAAAGTCCACCTTGCCTTCCAAATCTGCAAAACCACTACAGTTAAGGTGCCTTAGGAACTGTTAAAATTCGTCAAAGTTCCTAAGCATGATCTACGGAGAAAGGTTTTTAGGAAAGAAGCAGTAGCACATCAAAGTTTAGGATTCAGCAAAACAGGACTTTCTCCAAGTAGTGAGTACTTTAAAAACTGAATGAGGTAAAAATAGCTCAAGGAGGGTGCCAAGGATGGAATTACTAAGGCTGCTTTGTAGTGTGGGTGGAAGGAAAGGATCACAACTGCAGGCAAGGGGAAGCGAGAGACCATGAATCAGAGACCAGCAGAGGATACAGAAAAGTTTGAGTCTGGAGACTTCATAGAATAGATGGAGAAAGCAATAACTCTTCAGAAATGAAAGTTTGAGAACCTAGGGACAACATAGTGGTACATGTTTTTTGAGGAATTAAAAGTTTCTGAACTAAAAATCAAAAGGAGTCAAAGCCCAGATTTCTGTTATGGCTTGAATTTGTGATTTTACACAATCAAACTCCTGAAAATCATCAGAAATTCCACTCTGGGCCTTGTTTGTCTTTCAAACTGAAGAACTAAAAAAGAAAAAAAAAAACCAACCAAACCAAACCACACACACACACACACAAAAATCCATCCATGCAAATAGTTTTTATGCTCTCAAAACCAGAATGGTTTCATATTTAATTCTGCACAACATGCATTTTTAATGAAAAGAACAAAAGGTTTAAGTCCACAGCTCCTACCGAAGAAAGATGTACGTCATTTTTGCCTGAAGGGGTTACAACTGAGCACAATGAGTTATAAACATTTGTTTTCTTAACTTTCTAACTAACAGACATTTTGGCTCCTTTATTTCTTTTACTAGATTGAAAGGCAAAACATTATTCCTCCCAAGTAAAAAATGCTTTCAGCATTTCTGTCACAAGAATAGTCAAACAACAGACACCTCAGTAGTAGATTAACTTCTACCTGCAGCATTACATCCAGTTGTTTAGTCAGTCTAGTTTGACAGTACAGAAGGGACTGCGCTGGGTTTTACAAAAGTCAAGAGCAATACACAATGATACTTAAACACACGGCAAAATAATAAATGACAAATGCCAAGTTTGTCAAACTGTATTCTTCCCTCTTGTCCTTCTAATTCCCCTGATACCTACACATGAAAAGCATCTGGGCAACAGTAACCCAAAGTTTGCACTGCTACCCTACTGATGGTCCCTTATCCTTGGACATTCTTATTTAACTCACTTTATTCAGCCCCCAGCACATCAACCTAGGAAAAAAAATAATGTCAAATTGGATGCAACATATAATGAAAAAAAATCAATTTTTCAAAAATAATAGAAAAAGCAGTCCCTTCAGGCAACTTTGTCAATAATTGTATTATAGGGACAACTGAAATAGATGCTTATGCCTTACCCATAGCAAAACATTTAAAAGTTACCTGCTAAAAACTCATGTACAGAGCCTTAGTCTTTGGAAGAAAATCCACCTGAAGGTCTGACATGAAAGCCATGTAAAGTACCAAAATGAAAAATTAATTCCCAATGGGAAACCAAGGCCCATGAAAATAACAAGATTTTTAAAACAGTAAATCAATATTCAGGAATATTGAATTTAAAGGAAATCTTATTTTAAAGAAGGATATCCACATTTCTAATGCTGCTATTTTGAGACAGAGTGGTGGTGGTGTTTTTTTTTAATTAAGACCATATCACTTCATAGGAGAGATATAGGACAAAGAACAAAACTGTACCATTGTTGGTATTTGAGAAAAATTCAAGCTCATGACATTTCTAGCACAGAGCAATTGTTTGCATTGTTTGGGGAGGAGGAGAGGTTGGTTTGCTTGCTTGTCTGTTTTTAAATGAGATTTATCTGTGTTTTCCAAACCAAGTAGCTATATTTCCAGAAGAGAAATAAAAGTCAAAGAAATGTGCAGAAAGGGTTTTTTAAATACAGATAAGAAAGTCCAGCTTGGGAGCTATTTCTTTAATGAAAACCTCTGTAAAACTAAAGCTTCCAAGAAAACTGATGCTTTCTCATGGAAGAAAGCTTATGCCTAGCTAAAAATATTCACGTGCTCTATTTTCTTTAACTGAAAATAGCAATCCTGACAACCCTAGTCTTGCATCTCAGTCGACATATATGCAAGCTCCCAAGGGACATATTTCATAGATAGATTAGGGATCCATCCTTCAACCACCCACAGCATTTTAATCATTTACAACCACCAAAAGACACACATAAATGTACATGCCCCTTCTGAACTGGAAAACATTCTAGCAAATGAAAAACTAATCCAGGAATTCCCAATTCTGTAAAGATTCACATGGTATTCCACTTCTCATGCATAAAAAAAAAAACATTTCTTAAACTATGAAAAAAATGCACTTTTATCTACTAGCCCATCACCATGCAGATTTCAAGCCAGAACGCATCTACTGGAACTCCAGTTAATAAATGTTTAAGTTTAATTTCATACAAAGAGTTGCATTTTTCATTGTGGGACCTTACCTCAGGAAAGAATTCAGGTGAAACCTCAACTTTTTAGCTGCTTGTTACAGCTCAAAACAGCAGGGGTGGTTTTCCCCCTTGAACTCTCCATTGTCGCATGCTGCACTGTCAGAGTTTCCTCTTCATTGTGCTAATGCTGGGCATGGCCACAGAACACTACAGGAGCCTAGGAGCCAACATCTTGGCTTCTTGTCATCCTCGAACACCTTGACGTCAGCTCTGAGTTTTAAAGTAGTATATAGTGACAGCAAATACTCATAGTAAAGAGCAACTCCTTCTCCAACAGCAGAGCGCTGTGTGAACTTAAATCAGAGCAGCAGGTCAGCTGTGGGGGAAGCAAGAGCCAGGTGCAAAGCACGCCACAATCAGATCTGTTTTAACTTGCAAGCAGCCATAAAAGAGAACACCCAGCATTCCTTGTACCCGGCTACATTAACAGAGCAACTGATCATATTGACTTGTTAATTGCTAGAAAAACAAAAATATTTAGTTGAGCAGTGTAACATTGTTGCAACTCAAATGACTGGTGGATAACTTGGCACCTGCTGCCCCCAGCATACACAAAATTACAAGAGCCGTAGCTAGAAACAACAGCAGTCAAGCTAGAAGAAACTTTCTTCCAAGCCACAGTCAAGGAAGTCAGAAGCAGTACTGGACTTCATGAAGGGAGAGCTATTTATATGTTTGTTTGGGTGGTTTTGGGGGGGGGGGGGGTTGGGGTTTTGGGGGTTTTTTTTGTTACGCCAGATTACAGGAGAAACCATTTATTTGTGACCAAAATATCCCTAGTGAGTTAATTTATTTGTCAAAGGACAGGAATCCTGTCAAAATCTTCAGTTTCCTCTGGAATCTAAGCTTCTAGTCCTCTACAATGGGCTCTTTTCTTCTTCCACCCAACACAGATGCACCTACTCAACACAAACGCTGATCTTCAGGTTTACATAAGCACTGTAGTCTCCTTTAAAGTTCACAAAAAAAAAAAAAAACCACCACAAAAAAAAACAAACAAAAAAACCTCTAGTAACAACACAAAGAGCCTGTCCTAAGACAACACTGAAACCCACCTTCCAGTCTCAAGCACTTCTTCCCCCCCACATGCCTCTGATACCTCACCAACTAGCTCTCACTTTTGCTTTTCACAAAATATCATCAGACTTGGACAAAGCTTTGAAATAACTCTGCTGATTTCTCTATTTGTGTATTACCCTCCCACACATTTTTTCACCCTAGTATCCACATTCCTCAACCCCCTGATGTTTCCTTGATCTCATTCCCACAGCAACACGCTCCAACAGTGAACATTACCACTGACTACTCCATAGGCACACAGCTATGACTTCAGACTTGACAAAATCTGAGTAATCAGACCAGTTTTTAAACTCAACATTCAGTTCATGGCACCTCTGTGTCATGTAACTGTTTGACGTTGCCTTGGTTAAGGCAGATACATTAAAAAGAACAACATAATCACCTCAAAGTATTACATATATGTTCAGAACTCAGCTGGCAAATTACCCCCTGGAATGATTAGCATTCAAGTGGCTCTTGATGGGCATCCACCCATGAAGTGGCTAACTCCCCATTTCAAACATGCAGCAAACTCTGGTCACAAATACTCAAAGTTCTTTCCATTTTGTTATTGCTCAGTTAGTTGATCTTCATCAGGGTCATGGGGCTGAGAAAAAATGAGCAAATTATTTATCCTGAATTCCTCAGTCTAAGAGATAAAGCACATCTAAGTTTAGACTACTTGTTAGACCCATCCCAGCCTGACTTCTGATCCTAGATAGTGCTAACCACAAGCACAAAAGGTCTTGCATTTGTTCATAAGTAAGTGTATACAATAACATAGTATACAGAGCAGTAGCAACAGCTAATTCATTGCAAGGTAAAAAGACGTAGTTTTAGCCCTGACCTAAATTTCACCAAACTGAGCAAATTCAGACACACACACACCCAGTCTGCTCCTGTGGCTTGGCAATACAATGCTTGGTTTGAAGTTATTTCTACACCTTCTGTCCCATCCCACACTCCAGGACAGGGAGGACTTTCACTTTTACTTGAACAAACCTGTGGCTAACGTTGTGAACTCGCTCATCCAACAACGTGAAAAAGAGAGCTCACCTCAACATTCTAAGCTTGATGCTTGATACTTCTTAACACAGCCACAGCTGATGTCTTCAGAGATCCATATTCTGATGGAAATAATTTGATAAAAACTCAACAGTTACACACACAAGAGAAAAGATAAATTTCTTTTCTTTCTGAAAACATCTCTCAATTCCTGACACAGCCCTAACCATGGAAAAAAGACTTCTCTCCTGATCTTATTAAACTTTTCACATACATTCACTGGGCCAAGCAACCAGGGAACAGGAGCAGGAAAACACACAAGGAGTGTTTCTCACAGTAAGCTAACAACCAAAGCTCAGTTGGGCTCTGCCCCCTCCCCACCCCAACCATCTTGATCTTCAGCCCCTTGAGACCAGCTGTATCTCCTAAGCAAGATTTCATCAGACACAAAAAGAAAATGACAAAACAAAGGGATTTTGCTTAGGTAAAGCAGGCCAGAAGCCGTTATTCTGAAAGTAAGCATACAGCTTTAAATGTGATTTAAAGGAACAAATGAAATAATGTAAAATTATCAGGAACTGATTAGAGTTGAATTAAAAGCAAACCTCAATGTGCATTCTAATATTTCAAAGGAAACCAACTGTCCATTTACCGAAATCCGTATCTGCTCCAATATTTTAACAGCATATTAATTTACAATGCAGTTCATCATAAAAGCCTGTATCATGTAGTGAAATCTACTCGATAAAGTAAAAATTTTTTACTCCAGGGTACATGATTGCTATCCAGCAACAGCAGGAAAACTGTATTCAAAAGGTAGGATACCAACCACAGCCATTATTTTTTTTAAAGTATTAAACCACACATTTTCCTATCATCCTGTAATGCAGCCAATACATAAAGCCAATTCAGCTCTGTGACGAACAGGAGCAGACTGTGTCACTGGCCTAGCAGGAGCACAGAATTATGAGTGCTGCCCAGACTCAGGGCAAGATAGATGAGCTATAAAATGCCTAAAAGTAGGTCCAGCCAAGTTTCTTCTGCTACCAGAAGAAACTATGTGGGATGTCCAGCCAGTTACTGGGCACACCTCCTATTCACTATATTCCACAAAAATTCCAGTTAGTTACTGGGCACACCTTCTATTCACCCTATTAAAAAAAAAAATATCCAGCGGAGACTGTTTTTAATAAATCTTCACTGATTTACCTTGTTTGTACAGTGCAAATCGCACTGGCATATTTTTCCCCAAATTCAAGTAAACATTTTTATCCACACCCAGTTTTAATAAACAATTTTTCAATAGGACAGCATAATTCTGCATGCAAAAAAAATTGTCTTTCACATATAATTACAGGATCCTTTCCCAAAGCTTGTCGCCATAGAACTGATAACAAAATTCTACATTGAAGAGCCACCGATTATTAGGTTATATAGAAGTTCCAAGGCTAAATAAACATCAATCCTTGAAAACTCACAAAACACCTTTAACGCCTCTGGCCTTCTTGGCAGTTAGCATAAATAGACTTTTAAGCTGTGAAGAGTTATCAGTAATTACACCACATATCTCCAAACTGTGATTTAAGAACACATTCACTGGTAAACAGCTTTCAGCTGTGGATTAACAGCATTCTCCACCTGGCTAGACAAGTTAAGAGATATACCGCACTGTCACATCATTTGGTAATACATTTAAAGAAAATTGCTATTTCAACTGAAATTCTTCCCAGATTGCACAATTTTTCCTATCGTCTCAGGGAGAGAATTACAGTACTGCTTACTCTTCAAAAACATATCTGTGGATCATTTTCAGTAAACTGGGAGTTGCCGTTTTTGCTGGTATATCCAGATTTTTTTCCTCAGATCCAGCGTTTCGATGAGCAAATGAGCCTATCTTCAGGAAATAATTAAGACTGCCAATAAAGAACTCCTGTTGTAACAAAAAAGGAATGGTAAACTGATTTCCTAAGTACCAAATTACATAGGAACAGATGATAAAAGGCCTGAAAATATATCTGCAGGACTAATGCAAAGGAGCACTGCTGTTAGCTACGTGTTTTTTTAGAACAGAGACGTGAATGCTGACAGATGCTTGAAGTCACATTAAGGGAACAAACTATTTTTCCTGACTTAGTAAGTCAAGCAGCAGCCAAAATCCAGCGTAACCAACAGCTTCATGGCAAGCAACAGGCCTAGAGAAACTGTCAGAACAACCAAAATCTTAATTGTGCTTTTGTGCTTGTTTTCATGCCCCTGCCCACAAGTAAAACTGCGGACTTCCAAAACGTGCTGTTTTAGCCATTCAGTCAATATCCACTTTATTTCTCAATGGCCATACGTGAATGTGGCACTTCCACAAGGCCCTACGCGAATAAATCCCGCTCCTCCATGAGCCTTCCACATTCCCTACAGCCACAGCTCCCATCCGAACTGATAGCTACTGCAAACACCACAGGGACCTGACCCACCACCAGGTACACCCGCCTGCCCTGCAGTCACTTGGTCAGAAATCCAATTAATACTTTTGCATATAATATAGAAGCTTCCAAAAAATCTTGGTGTTAAAGAAATACAGTCACCATGTATTTCGCCCCTTCTATTTACAGGTAACTCCAGAAATAGTATTTTGAATCCCTCAACTTGCTTCTGAAGTTATGGAGTGGATTAATTTTCTTCACACATACTTGAATGCTTCGTGGGAAGCCACCCTCCTCCTCCTGGTCCGGAAAAGGGGGCAGGTTAGATATAAAAACACATTCTTTGAAGTTACATTTTCTGACAGATTATAAGCAACTCCTCAGAGGAGTCTAACATTTAAAAGCAAACAAAACAACCCTTTTACTTTTCCTAACAGATCCTGCTTGTTTATTCCACGCACGCCCCCCGCGCAGGCAGCTGCCCGAGCAGCACAGCACCCCGCTCGCCCGGGGCCGCCGCCGCCAGCACTCGCACACCTTGCGGAGGGCCCGGCGGGCGCGTCCCGCACACACGGACACGGCGGGGCGGCGGGGTACGACGCTAGCGGCTGCTGGCGAACCGCAGCCCGGCAGAGGCCCCGGACGGCGGCGCCGGCGGGCGGGTCGCGGCTCGTCCCTGCGGAAATGCCCGCGGCCAGGGGCGAGCCCGATGCTGCCGCCCGCAGCCGCACACGCCGCTGCTCACCCGGGCACCGCCGAGGAGGGCGCCGGAGACTCGGCGGGCGCGTCCCGCGGCCTCGTCCCGCCGGAGAGCCCGTTCCCGGCCAGGGGACCCAGCCGACGTGCCGTCGAGGCGCGGGGCGGCGCTCTGCCTGTCTGCGCCCGCCGCGCCGGCAGCCGTTTAACGGTCGCGCTGCTCCACCTGCCTCCGCTCCCGGCGCCGCCGCCTGGCTCCCGCCGCCGGGGCAGGGGCACGCACGCACTGGCCCGGCCGCGCCAGGCGGCCGCCGAGCGCCCCGGGCCGCCGCCCCGACGCCGCGCTCCCGGCCGGCCGCGCCTCCGCGCCCCGAGCTGCCCCTCGCACCTCACCTCACCCGACCCCCGCGCTCCCGGCCTGCCCGCGCCCCCACCCTGCGGCGAGCTGCGCTTACCCTGCGGGCGGCGGGGCGGCCGCCTGCGGAGCGCTGCCGTCCATGCCGGCGGCTGAGCGAGCGCAGGTCGGCTCCCGGGGCAGGGCGGGCGCAGCCGCTGGGATCCGCCCGCACAGCGCCTCGGCTCCCCGCCTCACCTGCTCGGGGCGGGCTGAGGGAGACGGCCCCGCTCCGGCGCCGCCTCGCCCCCGAGCCCGGGCATGCCCCGCTGCTCACGGCGCGGCCCTGGGGCGCCTTCCCGGGGGGGCGGCCGCGCACGGGGCCCCGCCGAGCTGCCTGCGCCGGGGCGGCCGCTCGCCAAGCCGCACCTTGGGCGGAGGGGGAAACCCCCCCCCAAAAAAAAAACCCAACACCAAAGAAAACCAAAACACCACAAAAACTTCGTGGCGAGAAACTTGAAACGCGGAACCTTCCCCGCTGCGGGCACCCGCGGAGGAACAGAGACTCCCTGTTCCCGTCCCAGCCCCGCCCGCCCACCCGCCTCCACACACCGGCTCCCCCTCCAGCGGCCGCCCGGCCCGTGCGGGGACTCCGCTCGGCCCCGGCCGCGGGCTGTCAGCGGCCAGCGGGGGCAGGGCCGCTCCTCCCGGCTGGAATTTTCCTCTCCCCGAGCGAAGCGTCTCGGCGGCCGCCACGGGCTCGGCCCTTCCCCATTCCAGCCACCAGGGCGCGGGCCGAAATCCCCGCAGGTGGGGAGAGCCGGCCGGGGCGGCCAGACCCCGCGGTGTGATCCAGCGCCCTCAGGCAAAAAGCGCAGCCACCAAGCCGGGTCACCCTGTCCCTGTCGTCGAGCGCGCCGGGGACTTGTCCCGGGTGTGTGTCTTGCGCTGGCCAGAGAACCATTTTCTCTGCATCATCACCCTGACCAGAACATGTTGGAAACAGCTATGGTGATTTGAACATTAATGAAGCTACTAAATCAGCCCCCCTGGGCTCGCCCCCCGCCCCGGCCGCAGGGACCAGCGCTGCGCCCCGCGGATGCCTGCGGCGGCTGAGGCACAGCGTGACCTGCCCACGCCACGGGTGACTAACTACCGTGCTAGGAGCGGTGTCAGCTGGATCTTCAGTTTGCTCTCGGAGCGTGACGGCACTTCAGTCTGTTCTGCGTGACAAGCTGCCCCTTCCCAGCGTCCAGCCAGCGGACCCGGCGGTCCGCGCTCCTCAGCCGTGCCAGCACGGAGCGCCCTGCCCGTGGGGCCGGGGGATGGCACTGCGCAGCCAAACAGCTCCTTATGCAGGTGATGCTTTGGCCAGTGCTTAACAGAAGTGGAAAAACAGCCAATGACAAAGCATTTATACCTTTTTTTTTAATAGGAAAAGAGTAGAACATTGCATTCTAGTATAAATGTCCTTGCCCTGACTAGTTCTGACATCACACATCTGGAAAAAATATTATAATTGACCATTCTATGTTAATACGATTCATAATATGAACATTGTTTAGAATATTACTGTACACGGTACAATACAGATACTGTACGTCAATAACATTTTGCTTCTCCCTGTACACCTTTCTCATTTGTACTGTGCTTCTTGAATATTTTCTTCTGCTTTTATTTTCTGCTTCTTCAATAGAGATTGAATAACCCTGAAGCTGCCTGTTTTGACAGACCCTAGTGGTGGTTCACACCCTGAATAACCACATGCCATTATCAGGCACACCCCACTAATCTGTGTATGTTTCTTAGACAAAAAATTAATCACTGATGAGTCAGATGGATTTCCCATGGTCCAGTTTTCAAAGAGAAGGTGTTCAACAAATTGATCAGTAAGAAGAATCTCAAGAGCAATCCTACTGAAGACCTTACGTAAAGCTCTGACCTGTTTTCTCTTTTGACAGTCCACTTCTGTTGTCACGCTCCTCAAATTGTTTGGCCACTTCCCAGGTGAGGAAGAAGGTTAACAAATTCCTTTGTGTACTGGCTATTCCGGCACTCAGGGTTGGGTAACTTTCTGCTTTCAGTGTGTAGCCTCGGTTTAAGTACAAAAGAACTTCATGTTTCCAACCAGATACTTCTTGGGGAAAACCATTAGGTGACTGCATCTTCTAAAATGTAATGAAACTCCAATGTAGGAAAGGCATGAGATGATTCAACTATAGCTGAATCTATAGAAGACCATTGTAGCTGATTGTATATTAGAATAATTACAGCTGGTAATTGTTGCTGCAATGTCATCCGTTCTAATAAACATTACTGGACCTCCATAAGGAACTGTTGTAGCATTCTCTTTAAAATCTCATTTGAAAACCAATGTATGGTATCGTCTAATTCTTTTGGCAAGTACTAATGCCAAGAAGATTGCGATCTATTGAATAGCTCACATGGGCTAATAATAGAAATTCAGCAATGCCAGGGAAAAAAAGTGACATTGGGAAAATAATCTAAAATAATTGTCAGTGGTGGCGATCTCCGACAGGGACTGGGGAATTGTTTCAAAAAGCAGTTCACTAAATAATGCCAATCTCACTTAAGAGGGGGGAGGTTATGCTTATCTCCTCACTCTACCACTTCTCTTATCCAAATCTTCATTGATAACTAAGCAGATCTGAAATACTGATCACTAGAAACACTGTAGACTCTAAACTTGAGTGCCTGAAGGCCATGTTCTGCAGTGACAGTTTTATGACTAGCCTTAAAATAGTTGGGTTTACAAGATTCTGGAGATACCGTTTGTCCTAGGGATCTCAGTTTCTAAAAACAAATTCTAGATTCCTATGGCACTTTGCTTTTTCATAATAGAAAATCAGTTCTGCGTTAGAGTTTCAAAAGTTGTTGACGGAGTCAACTGCTCTTTTTTTATTATTCTATTTTTATAAAGTTCCCAACTTTGTCCTGACCTCAAAATGTTGCTCATATCAAGCAAACAACTCACACACACAAAAAACAGATCGCTGCAGCAGAGAAAACCAAGTGGGCTATTAACACTCTTTGTCTCTCTCCCATTGAACAGTGGAAAGAAAAAACATTTAAAGAAAAGTTCCTTAGCTTTTTCAAGCTGATCTGTGAAGATAGCATTGTAGCAGTTAATGAAGTGGCAGGTTATTAATTGCACACACAGTTGCAATAATGTCATCCTTTGTCTATGGTTTGAGGTAAAACAATCATTTATCTGGAGGCATTAATCTGTGTGACAAGTCCCCACCCCCTGTGCTCAGTGAATGTACTTGGTGCCATTGTATATTCAGTATAAATGTTTGTAGATTAATACCCAGTTCTCATTACTGTTAGCATAACCTTCAAGTTCTGCTTGTAGTGAGAACTGTTAACTATTTAAACTGCTATTTAAAGAACGTCTAACCTGGAGTTCCAGACAACTTACTAACTATGGGTTTTTCATACAAGTTAAATTACTAAAAACAAAGTCCTGACTGTTCTGAAAAAGCAGTAATATCCCATGGCGTTTTTCGTAACAGTCAGGAGTTGTCCTACATGGCTTTGGGAAAATCTCCATGCCTCCACCCATAGTGCTGGTGGTTGCTTTCCTCTGTTCGAGGTTGCCAGAAATGTGGAATACAAGTATTTTGAGATGAAAGATGCTGCAGAAATGTAATGGACTGTATATGATTTTCAAACAGGTATGCCCAATATTGCCTGTGGTGAAAGCTATTATAAAGGTTAAACATGCCACAGGAGTCTTACAATATTTTTCACTGTTGTAAAGGTCTGTTTACAAGGTCTTTCTTTTTAAATCTATTCATATATAACAGCGTATTAATGGCATTTTGTGATTTAAGCATGTAAGCTGAATGCTCTCTTAATGTAGTTTTGTACATAGAAAGTCATACTGTATCACACAGTTGTTGTTTTGAATAATATTGTGCAAAGTAGGTGTGAAATAGAATATGGAATTGAAGGGTGTTTTCCTTGTTAAATTAATTTTATGATGCATAATTAAAATATATTAGAAAGCTGTTTTATTCTGTCAGTATAGCAGACATCACAAAAATCAGGTTTTTACCCTTACAGCATAAAGATAACACAAAGAATTATTACATGACTCTTGCTTTTGTTTAAATGAAAACTAAATCTGCATGTATTTTTTTTCTACAGAGCAGGCAATCACCTTGCACTGCATCTTGTTGAACCATTGCCTTTCCTGTGTTTGCATTCCAGCATATGGGTGAGGTTTTGGGAAGCATGCACACACATGCATATAGCCACGGAAAGGATTGCTGTAGGCACAGGGACAGGGTTTTGTGCCCATCTGAACTGTGCACTTAACTGAAGAACACTAGAACACTATACCCCTGCACCTGGCACCATGAGGCCGCACCTTGAATCTTCTATCCAGTTTTGGGCTTTGCACTTCAAAAGGGACATGGAGGTGCTGGAGTGTGTCCAGAGACGGGCAGCAAAACTGGTGAAGGGTTTAGAGTGCAAGTCTTCTGGGAACTGGCTGAGGGAACTGGGGCTGTTTAGCCTGGAGAAAAGGAGGGTCAGGGGGTGCTTATCATTCTCTACAATTACCTGAAAGGAGATTGTAGCAAGGTGGCTGTCAGTCTCTTCTCCCAGATAAGAAACGATAGAACAAGAGGAAATGGCCTCAGGTTGTGCCAGGGGAGGTTTAGATTGAATATTTGGAAAAATTTCTTCACTGAAAGGGTGGTCAAGCATTGGAACAGCCTGCCCAGGGAAGTGGTGGAGTCACCATCCCTGGAGGTGTTTAAAAGACATGTAGATGCAGCGCTTAGGGACATGGTTTAGTGGTGGACTTGGCAGTTCTGGGTTAATGGTTATACTTGATGACCTTAAAGGTCTTTTCTAATGTAAACAGTTCTACGATTCTATGATCTCATCTATAAATACACAAGAGGAATATTAAACATTTTGTTAGCATCTATTTTCTAAGGACCTCAGGGAGCATTTCTAAACAGTAAAATGTTACCACTATAAAGAAGTTAAAATTATTTTTTTTCTTATGTTAGGTAAGATAAATAAATGGAGATTACACGACTTGCTAAAATTACAGCTAGCTGACAGCCTGACTGGGATAGCACTACTTGGTATCACAACCAGCTGTATTCTCTACTGTCATCAGCAGGTGATCTTAAAGAAAATTAGATTACAATAACAAAAGGCATCTGCCTGGGTGGATGCTATGTTTTCAAGTACATGGAAAATTATAAAACTGGTTTTAAAATGAGTAGGCTCAAAATTTGCATCAGAGATTTACCAAGTAGGGTGCTGATACGTGGATTTGATAAACATCCAAGCATGAAGACATCCTATACATTATGTTGATGGAATTATATTAAGTTTATGGTAGGGCTAGTGATATATTTCTTTTGAGTAGAGTAGAATAGTTCAGTTGGGAGGGACCTACAATGATCATCTAGTCCAACTGCCTGACCACTTGGACTAATTGATTGTTGAAGTGCAATGGAACATAAAAGAATGATTTATCTCTTTTTACACAAAGAACAAGTAGAAAATAGTCCAAGTTAGGACTGCCCTATCTATGTTTCCCAAAGCAATATTAAAATTACCCTACAGCTGGGTTTGTACTGTTGTACTGCTTTGCAACGGAGTCCAATTACAATAATTAAAGTGTCACAGACTGTGCTAATATAAACAGGATTACATCGATAGTACCATTTAGCATTTGTGTTTAATGTTATAGTTTATTAATTTATATGTAGGTAATATCTATGCTGGCCACCCACACAAAGACGGGTTTCACCCTGAGAAGGAGACAGATCACGTTATGCTAAATTGTAAAGAATGCAGTTATCTGTTTAATGCTTTGGCCTGATAGATGAACTAAATGAGACTACACCCTATACTGTCAGATACAGGACTAAGTCATTTTTGCCTTTTATAGAGGGTTTTCCCAATACTTACTACCACATATAACAATAAATGCAAGATCAGATCTATTTTTTTTTTTTCCTTTTATTAATACTGTCCCAAATATATTTTGTTCCTAATGTGTACATTACAGGCATTTACTTTCCTAGAGATACGTTGTCCTTTTAGGTCGTATTTAAGATTAGCATGATACCATGCTGAATTCTTATTGCTACCATTATGTTTTTACGCTGCTGGTGTTTTATTTTTGCCTTTGGATCATCAAGGTGAACGTTTTGCCACATTACATGTCATGATTTGTAAGTTATTTTGTTTGTTGAACCGTATTTTCAGGAATGCATTAAATAACAATTAGTGAGGTATTCATGTGGAATAACTTTGCACTTGAGTAACATTAGGAAGATTCAGATGATGCAGAGTAGTGAGTGATTTAAGATACAGACTCACATATCCCCGAAGTACCCTGTCACACTGTTAATTATTTGTTAAAACAACTTTGTATAATGATTTCAAATCATGTAAACCACAGCAGTTGCAATGAAGGATAGATAAGAATGAATCTAAATGTTTATTTTACCTAGGGTTTAGAAGAAACTGCAAGTTCACTAAATTGCTATCATGCCATAAATTTACAAATTATGAATGTTCATATATAACTAGGAATGTATGCTGTGCAAAAAATCCTTAACACTGAAGTCTGTAAAGTCTAAACATTAAAAATAAATATTTATGATGGAAAACACCTTTATGATGCAAAACACCTTTGGACAAAAATACATTCATAATATTTGTTCAAGTCATTAGTAATGCATTAGCTTATGTCTTACTGCATCATACAATAATACAAAAAGAAACATAATCTCCTTTTCCTATTAGAAAAATACTTAGATCCAAAAGAGATTTGAGAATTTCTTCAACAGAGATACAGAAAATGTGGCAATAGCTAAGCTATCAGTAGAGGAGTTATCTTAGGTCCTGAAAGCTATATTGCTATGGTTGTACTGTATCATGAAAGCAAGACATATTAGCCCAGAAGAACTTTATGCTGCACATATTTGTATCTCTTGTTATTTTAGCTAGCTCACTCAGAACTAGCCTGGGTAACTTTACAGGGCTCATGCTTTCTGGACATCCTCTGAGACACTACATGCATTTAGGTGGAATCTAGTGCCATATATTAAGACGCTTTTGAAGCACGGAGAGGGAGTTAAGCATTTAACTTGAATGTTACGAATAGCATGCTCTGATTAGACAACTGAATAAATGGAGAGAAGGAAGAGGCACTCATCCCCTGGAATGCTAACAAAAAAGGGACGCTGATCAGCGTGCAGCACGCTTACTCAGGTATGCTCTAGGGACCTACTGCTGGAATGAACCCCACAAGAGAGCTCCAAAGGGAAGTATTTATCATGTCTGTTTTAAACACAACATGGAGATGTTCAGTACAGATAAATCCAGGATAATTCTGCTCACATACACTGAATTCTAGGGACCTGGAGAAATCTTTTTGTTAAAAAAAGGCTTAACCCACCTTCAAATGGTGGCAGTTTCAAGAATATAACACTGCACCAAGTTCTATTTAAGTCACACATGCTGCTTCATAGATCCAGAAATTATTAGTACTCCAAGATTTTAGAAAGCTGGAAATTTTTTTTCTGATAAACATTTGAATAAAAGTCATGAACAGATACTTACATAAAAGTTTCAGTCTCAGTGCCCAGCAGAGTTTACCAACTGTGATAATTCCCATAACCTTTTCAAACACATTGTCCACTTATATCACTTATCGCTGTAATTCTGAGCAAGAATGAACAGGGACAGCAGCTCAAGGCTGTATGTTGCAGCTGAATGTGGCTTTATATCTAGTATTTGCCTCATCAGGGGGAGATGAAGCATTGATTGCAGAAATTCTTTGAGGCCTTCAGTTAAAAATCATTACTGATCTGAGTTTGAGAGTTTGCATAAATAATTTCAAGTCATTTTAAAGCCCAGCTTTGACTCTTTGACTCTTTCTTTTCTGCAGTTTGCCAGTGTCTCCTTACAGAATTACCTTGTTAGTGAGCATCTGTATGTTCTCAACACAGCTTGTGCAGACATGTCAAAGACAGTTTGAAACTAGCAGCTATGTGAAGCTCAGCATGGGCTAACAACTCATTTTCAAAGCCAGGTTTCCTGGAGAATATGGAATAGAAATTCTTTATCTCTTTGGCTATACTTAGCAGCAGTACACAGGACAGGACAGCTCAAGGGTAGCAGAAGTATATTCTGTGGTGTGTATGCACCAGTATATATTTCACTGTATCACCCTGTAAACAAAAAATGGTAATTAAGCATCAAAGTAGTCTCACACATAAGAATAAGCCCACGGCAACAAGGACTGAGAAAGCTGTCTAGCCTTTGTGTGTGTTGTACAAAAACATAACTTGTATGTGTAACTATTTGCTATTGATTTACCAAGCTGCAGTGTATATGTTCAGCATCTTGAAATACTTCTAATTTAAGCAGTGAAGTTGTATCTTAATTTTAATTTTATTTAAGAAATGTATGGAGCATTTTCTACCACTACTTTTACCTTTTTTTTGATTAAGGGGTTGTGTCTATACAACATAGGAAGCACTCTTCCTGCCATCAGAGCTGCTATTATTTCATTCTTCCTTCCCTTCAAACTGCTATGCTAAAGTCACTGCTTACTATCCACTGAGTATGGCATGGCTTGGAAAATTTAATTCCAGTCTTGATGCAGTCAGGTGAGAAAAAAAAGGCTTAACAATCTGGTCTGGTTTTGTTCTGTTTACTATGGCATAAAAACAAGTATAATGATGCTTAGAATTCTCACATGCTAATTACTATGTATACATGCAGCAGTTTGCGTTGCTTTTTACTGTACATTAGCATCTATTAATTCACTCTAGTTAAGTACTGTGTACTAACCAGAGACAAAGGTTGCATGAAATTGTCCAGCTATTTTAATTTTTAAAAAGTGAAAAACAAAACAACCTCAGCTAGAGCTTTAAATGTTCCTTATGGAACCGGCAAACCGAAATGCCCTTAGCTCAACAAATTTGACTTGGGCATTAGACCAGATTTGGAAGACTATGCAATATTTTATGCATAGCAGTACAACTGCACAATTAAAAGATCTGAAGATTCACTTTTCCTTTGAAAACAAAAACCCAACTAAATACAGCAAAAAGATTTTGAATGCCCACTCCATGACCAATGTGTAGCTGTAGCATCACACATTTATGCCAGGAGATATGAAATTGCCATTGTCACTCTATACTGGACCTGTAGGCCACTCAGCTGCTATAACAGCACTACAGCTGTTTCTGACTTTGTGGAATGGTGCCAATGTTTTTCCCAGAAATAAAGGTTAGAAAATGCAAAGAGCACCAGTTTTATCTCCCCTATCTCTTCCTGGAGAAGACTGGGCAAGAAAATGGGAAAGAAATCTATCAGGAGTTATTAAATACAAAGCACCATCCCTGGCTCAGGAAGTTCCTGAACCACAGATTGCCTGATGATAGGAATATTTATGGAAGTATATATGCTTTCCCTTCATTTATAGCGTTCCCTCAACATCCATATTCGGACTTTGTTCGAGACAGGATACCAGGCCTAGATAAGACAGTCTGACACAGGGGGGCCATCCTTGTGTTTTGAGATTCTTTGGATATGTTTGGAAGTCTGACTTTAAAAGAGAAAAGCCTCATTTTTTAATAAAGGTAAAGGAGTGCTATGGATGTCTGTGGTTTCTTTGAACCTACTGTAATTATAATTTCAAGATTTTGCCTTCAGTCTCATTTTTTACATTATAATGCACCACGCCTTTCAAGCATTAGGCATTCAAAGAGCTGGTAAAGGCAGTTTGGTGGTGTTAGAAGGTAAATTACAGCTTTGCTGAATGGCTTGCTTGGGTATTGACTTTAGAAGCTCTGTGTAAAGTGGTGATGCTGAATGGCCTTATTAACAACTCTGAGGCCAGCATGTGTGAAAGTGACAGCACTGGGATAAGGAGATGTTTTATCTCTCCTAGCAGTGTATGAAATGCTTATTGACCTGGTTGAACCTTGAAAGTCAGCCCATTATAGTCAAATACAAGTTCTTGGGCTTCATTCCAGGCTAAGATTCACAAAGATATGCTAATTAAATGCATCAGAGCCTATTTAGACCAAACAGTTCAAAAAAGATTGAAACAAGGTTGAGCTGCCCAGATGCAGAAGCAGGAGAAAATAAGGAGAAATAAAGAGTCACCCCGAATGGTTTGTATTTTACTACTTAGGAAACTGCATTTGAGAAATAAGCAGCTGTAGATTCTGGTCAATATTATCGGTTTGGGTTGAGTTACATAAGCATTTCCCTAGCGAGCCAACTCTTGTCTCGAATTTACAGACAGAACCCTGCTGCATAACCCGTTTTAAGTATTTAAAGATGCACCTTAGAAAATTCTTGGCCCAAGGGCAGAAAATTTTTGAAACATTTAAAGTGAATGAAAAAAACACCAGGGAGATAAAGCTGCACAGTGGCTCAGGAGATAGATTCCTGTGAGGGCAGAAGGAAATTGTTTTTAAACATGGACTGTGATTATCAGTGTTAGAAGGAAACATGACATTTTTCAGCATAAAATATGAAGACTGAGATAAAAGGAAAAGAACCAAGAGGTAAAAATGTCTCCAAGGCCAGACTACATGGTTAAGGAACATGAAGGTACAGGAACAGAGCCATGGCGCAAGTAAAAAATCATGTTCTTAGGCTTGACAGCTGGTTAACGTTGCATACTGAGGCTTTAATCCCCAAGTCACTCTATCCTCTCTAGATCAGAGTGACTATTAAGCTAAACTGCCTTTTTTTAATTTTTTAAATTTTTTTTCACTTTTTCTAGCCACCTTTTCCCACTTCACATACCACTGATGAAAAAAAAAAAATGTGGAGTGCTTGAAGAAGGTGCAGTATGAATTTTGCCACCCCTTTCATGCTTAATCAAGAGTGAGAGAGTTCAGTGCTGGTACCCTTCAAGGTCTGTGCTGTTACAAAATGAATTTGTAGCTGTAACAATAAGTAAATTCTGGTTCATAAAGATTTAAACCACTGATAGGTAGCCTGAATACATCTTTATTCTGTTAATATGCTGCATCTGAATTGCAAATCAGACCAAATACATGTTCTGTTGAAAGCAAAGTAAACAATAGAAGTGAATCTGTTGTAGTCTAAGAGCCAAGGAGTCACAGAAACATCTCTTGTTTCTCCAGTGAAATGTAACAGGAATTGCTCTCTACAAAGAAGAGAACCTATTCTACTGATTCACCAATGCAGAACACACAGACACCATGGATGAACTCCAACCTACTGGCTTCAAGGACAGGATCCTTTGTGATTCTTAGGGGTGCAAATTTAAATGATGCTTCAAGGTTCAAGATAAGTGTTTTCTAGCTTTTCCTTTTTTGTACCATTCAGGCTAAGAAGTGTAACTTTTCAAAGGTCACAGATACTTAATTCCCCTTTTCACTTTAAATTAGTTCATAAAGGCAGGCAAAAGACAGGACTTAGATAGGGATCATTTACATGGGGCATTACAAGGACAGGGAAATTGTCTTAAATTATTTTAAATGTACATGGAAGCTTTTCCTTTTTTTTCTTTTCATCCCTAATACATTTTATTATTGTGGACAACATGTATCTTTATGACGTAACACTGTCTCATATATATATTTTTTATTATGAAGACTTCTAGTCTTTATTCTACTTACAGCAGTTTTGTTATGCATAGTTTATGACTGAGACTTTAATCAGAAGCCTGTTCACCTGCACGATGCAAACAGCTGGAAACTACTGTCCTGTCTTCTGAGTAAATCGGTACCAGGATTTCCATCTGTGCTATATATATGTGCCTGGAAGGGTGCCAATAACAATTACCGATCATTGCAAAGATCATCCCTAACTGAAGGCTCCTTCAATGTCAGTTTTGAACACATTCCGCAGTTTTCTCTAAGTTCAGAGAAAGATTTGAACAACAGTGCTGAAGGAGAAAAAAAGCCAGAAGGCAGATTTCAGATCAACTATTTTATAATATATTGAAGTTCTATCCTTAAACATGTCCATTTTTCTAGTTTTACCTGAATCTCTCTCTTAACTCCAAATTACATCACGAGGTATATTCTGAAAGTTACTTCTGTGAAAGAATCCTAGACATCTGGGGCGTATGATAAGAAAAGAAGCACTTCGCAATCTTCAGCAAAATAGAACATGGGGCAGATAGTGAGGGCAACGTTCAGAATTCATTATTGCAGCCACTGTGAAGAGAAACTTCTCTTGAGAGCTGCAGCAATTATGTAACAGTTAGCTACCAAAATGGGGATCTAAGTTATCTAAGATTCCTTAAAAAAAAGAGTAAAATCTGGAGGCTTTCTCTGACTACTGTGCAAGTCAAATATCATCCAGGTAAAAACCAAAAGTACAGCACAGAAAATGTATCCAAATTCAGTATGACACAAGAGAGAACACCAGGAATCGTGCTTAAGCCATGGTAACTTTAACCTGATGCTGGGAAGAAGAAAGTGAAATAATATTTCTTAAATTCTTCTATGCAACACAGCTCATTCCTTGTGTTTATCCAGCAAACCTGCCTTTCCAGAGATCTCCCCAGGTTGCACCAGATACCAGCGAGTATCACACATTGCAAAATGCCATAGTAGACTGCAATCTGATTAGAACTGTAACATTTCATTTGCAAACATTCTACTTCAGTTACAGATTAACAGAAAGGATTTAATTTCTTGAAGGAGAAAACAAGTAGCTGGTAAAAGCAAGGTATGAAAAAAAAAAGGATGCTGGATATTACAGGAAAACTGCAGGACCTGATTGTATATAGTTCATCTTTTGCATGCAGCTTATGATTTTTACGTAATGTCCTGGTTTCAGCCGGGATAGAGTTGATTTTTCTGCCTAGTAGCTGGTACAGTGCTGTGTTTTGGATTTAGTAGGAGAATAATGTTGATAATATACTGATGTTTCAGTTGTTGCGAAGTAGTGCTTACCCCAAATCAAGGACTTTTCAAGTTTCCCATGCTCTGCCAGTGAGCAGGTGCACAAGAAGCTGGGAGGGAGCAAAGCCAGGGCAGCTGCCCTGAACTAGCCAGAGGGATATTCCACACCATAGAACATCATGCTCAGTATATGAACTGAGGGGAGCTGGCTGGGAGAGGCCGATGGCTGCCTGGGAACTGACTGGGCATCAGTCAGCAGGTGGCCAGCAACTGCACTGTGCATCACTTTGTTTTCTTGAGTTTTATTGTTCTCGCTTTTTTTGTTATTTCTCTTTTAATCATTATTATTATTATATTTTATTTCAATTATTAAACCGTTCTCATTTCATTTCATTTCAACCCACAAGTTTTACCTTTTTCCAGTTCTCCTCCCTATCCACTGTGTGTGCGAGTGGCTTCGTGGTACTTAGTTGCCACTTGGGGTTAAACCATGACGTGAGAAGTCTCACCAAGACCAAATATACTTTCCAAAGATTATTAATGGTTTCACTTTGTCCAATGAAAAAAACCCAGCGTTTTTACTGAAGCTCAACACCACTGAAGTCAGGCTTCAAATTCACATAGCAGGCATGAGACAAAATGGGACCTTTTGGGAACAGTGGAATGATAATCTAATCTATCAAACTGTTTAAGACTATGACCATGAAACTAGTGGTAAAGGAAAGGGTATGCCTTTTCCCACTTCTGCTAGAAATCTCCATCCTTATCTGCTTCAGGATCTACCTCACCAGCAGATCCTGCTTGAATAACACTCGTGTTTACTCTTTAGTACATGAAACAGCAAAGAGGAATAGTAAGATGGGTAGAACCCCCTGCCAAACTTACAACAAACAGCAAGTTCCAACAACTCCTCTGGTTCTCCCTTTCACTACCCAGAGGCATACAAAAGTCACTCTTGCAATTTAATCTCTTTAGCAACATCTGACCTGGCAGACCTAAGAATATTTTTTTATTCCCACACCTTGATACATGCACTAGGCATTATAAGCCTCATTCACTAGAATACTACAGAGCCTCTTGTAAGAATGGGGGGATTGTACAGAAAGAGATCTGTGTCAGCCAACAAGAAAAGCTTTCCTGAATTTCTTCCACCTGGCAATCACTGTAACCTTAGTCACTTTTCAAATTATTAAGGCTCATAAACTATTTTACTGGAAGTGTGAATAAGCAGAAAGGCCTCTATTAAAAATATGACTGAGAGCAGCAAGTCTTAGCACACCATCTGCAGTGATTGCACTCAAATATTTATTATGTAAGTTCCACTAAGGAATAGTCAATAAGCTTTGTCAGAGAGCTGATGAGAGTTCAGAGGAGAAAGCTATGTGTCAAACAGCTTGTGACAGTACAAAGAGACTACAGAAATATATGCATCCAAGGGGAGAGCTTTCAGGCACTTAGAAGTTGGAATATAGCATTCAGTCACTCTCAGTTTCATGAATACACACTGGATTATTACATGAAAGGAAACCGCAGTTCTAGCCACACTGTGTTCTGCAGTACAGGTACATCTGCTGCCAAGGATGACCTTCCTGACAAGCACCTTATCCTCATCTCAGTGCCCTGGATTCTCAGTGATATACTTCACAGTCACTTTGACATAACGAATACAGGCTTTCTCAGAATATTGTCTTATGGCTTGTGATAACAATGAATGGCCAAAAGTAGAATGACTAGTCTCAAAAAGAGGCAGAAACTCCTCTTGTTCTCTCTTTCTCTGTTTCTTAAAGCTCTGTTCTCAACTGTTACAGACTGCTAACTTTCCAACAGTCATCTTCTCTTCCAGAGGCATCTAAGGATCAACAACTATCTCATGAATAGGATCTCAAGTGTTCTGTGCTTTAGCTTGTCTCTTGTGCAGACGAATACTGCCCTGCCAGTGTTTGTTCAGCAGTTGCCATTGTCTGATACAATAGGCCTGGGTTACCATTTATCAGACCTGTTCTTCCAGCTAGTCTACATTCCTTGCCCTCACCACTTCCAGGATGGGGAGATCCTTTATGAAGATACTTCCTGAGCCTCCCCAAGGGGCATGCTCCCTCTTCAAGAAAACAACAATGAACACTTTCATAATAAATTTAAAACTGAAATAAATATTTTGAAAAATATTTTGATTAATAGCCCTGATATAATGTTATTTTCCCTCTTATGCTTCTTGGTTCCAAGAAAATAAAATACCTTCTTTCTAAACCATAGCTTGATCTCATTATGTCTTTTCCAAAATTTTCATATTTGCAACTTTTGCTGCTCTCTGCAAGTTCAGTGCAAGCTCTATGGAGTAGCTTTATTGGAAAGGAGTTTAAGAGTTTAGCACTGTGTGCAGGAATTTATTAAAATGCAAAGGGTTAGAAATTAGTAAGAACAATAATTTTTTAAAATCTGTAAATAAAATGAAAAAGTAGTTCAGCAAGCAAAACAGTATTTTTGCTTAGCAAACTATCTGACTCTTACAACTTTTCTCACAGCACATTTTTCAGCTGTTTCATACACACCTAGCCATAGGTTCTCAGAGTCTTTACGGAAGGCAAGTATGCTCAGTAAAACAAAGTATCAAAAGCCTCCTGATTCATGCACCCTTAACTGACATAAGCATAAGTAATCTCTTCAATTCACTGCCAGCTGGAGAGGAATGATGTACAGTATAGTGTGAATGCCCTCTGCAGGTAGAACAAGAAACCACTATAAATCTGGAATTTACTTCAGTTTGCCTATTTTTACTAAGTAGGTACTAAATAAGGAAGTCCATATTACTCCTTATAAGCCTTATTACCAAAAAATGGTAATTTTGCATACAGCTTACCATTTTTACGTGATGTCCTGGTTTCAGCTGGGATAGAGTTGATTTCCCTGCCTAGTAGCTGGTACAGTGCTGTGTTTTGGATTTAGTACAATAATAATGTTGATAATACACTGATGTTTCAGTTGTTGCATTGTGAATCTCCTGATATCGCTGATAGACAGTTGATCATCTATCACAGACTTTTCACCAGCCATAAAGGCAGGCTGTGTCTACACTGCTGAATTACATAGGAACATGGAGTAATACTGAACCTCACAGCCTTGTTCATCAAACCTGCTTAACTGTTACAACACTCCTGGCATGGTTTGACTGTACCAGCTAGTATTCTTTCAAATACCCTCTGTATAATGGTATCTCTGTGTGTTTTACCAGTCCCATGAACTGCTGCACATCCTTCTAAATATTTTGAGCTCAAAAACCATCTCTCTCTCACACACACGTGCAGGCACACACAAATCATGCTTACAGCCAGAATAGTACTCTGTTGTGTCCAGGGGACACCAAGGGCCAACTGATAGGTATTGTGGACATAACCAATTCTATGCCATGTGGTCTCTGATCTAGAGAAAAGTCCCCTCTCTAAAGCCTCAATAATCTACTGCAAGAGCCAGGTGTTGAGGTAACCAATATTGCTTTTTCCTGAGGGGCCAGTTTAGTGTGGGGGACACCATGTGTTAGGTAGCCCACAAGCATCATGTGAAAATAGCTTCCAGTTGAAGCTATTATCAAAACAGATGCTAAACCATCAGCCTTATATAGGCATGCTCTGCTGTCTCTGTCCATGTTGCCAGAGGTTTCAGAGCCTCTGTCATAGCAATGTCCTATTCTCCACAGAAAACAGCAGTCAGCAACTACTGCGTGCCTGAACTCCATGACATTCAGTCCCATGACCTCTATCTCAGCATACCCATGCTGGTTTTCTGATTGGCCAAATCTACTGTGGACGAGATCAACAAAAATATAAATATGTACACTCAGTTTAAGAGAAGAACGATCTCAATCCCTGGCCAAAGATGAATGTGAATAAAACTGAAGACTATTATGAATTTGGAGCAGGAAACAAGGCTTTTAAAGACAGTCTTTAGTGGAATAAGAGGACTGATGGACACCATATGGAGCACAGTAAATGTCACATGCAAAAAGAGTAACAAATCAACAGAAGTACTAAAAATCAAAACCAAGAAAGGATGGTGATGTGACAAAGAAAAATCTATGGCCCTACTTAATTTTAATAGTCACCGTCACCCTTGCTATTTCCAAAGGAGCTCCTGACCACTTCCATGAAAACATGCCCAAAACATCTTGCTTAGGGGTAGATTCACTCTAACAAATGGCCTTGATTTCAAGTTGCACATAAGCTGCAGTTCTAACTTCATGCAAAGTACACAGTAATAGCTGCATTCAAAAACTCTAGCTGTATAGATAAATTACTTGCTTGTATTTGTCCCTAACTCTGCCATGGAAGTTCAGGTAATGCTTACAGTCCACAAAATCAATATACACCATTACAATGCTTGTCTGTTCCGAAAACACGAACAAATGACTTCATTCCTGTATTTGAGAAAGTAAAGAGAGATGTTCTACATACACAAGCATAAGCTGCCAGTAGAATAAGAACTGAAGAGCAGAAAACTATTTGATCAGCTTTGAGTTCAAAGACATGTCACAGCATACAAAGCTTCCAAACTGGATTATTGTGACACTGGCAGTTACAAAAATACCTTCCTTTTTCTGTTCATGCCCACAGCATACATGAAAGTCAGTCAGTCTGCATACATACATGGCTTTGGACTTGCTGTGTAGTCTGATTCATTCCAAGTCTGTCAAAGATCTTAAGTTATATTTCAGGTCCGTGAAAATCACATTGTATGTATTCTTACACAGTTTTTAATTGAATTCCTAAGTTACATTTTAGTAATTTTTTTTTTTTTTTCTGCTGGGAATGCAGCAATTTTAGTAGTTTACAGCAGAAAACCTAACAGAGACATGCTTCTCATGGATGCTGCAGGTGTGCCAAGCATTGAGGAGTACACAGAGCAACTATAAGAACTGTGATTACTTGAAAATGCTTTTTTGAAGGTCCTATATTAATAACCCTCCTTTTACGCCCAACCTAACAAAGAGCAGATAAATCTTTACTTTTTTCCCCTGATCCATCTGTTGAAACACTAATGGAAAGTTTATCTTTAAGGGTAAGTCTATAACAATGGCCTTAGCAGCAAGAGACAAAGACCAGTAGTACCTTGTTTTATTTGCATGCTGTGTCAATTATCTGTTTTACAAGTCTTCCCTGTTTCTAAATTACATTTTCTCCTTTCCAAAGAATGCATGGGTGGTTTTGGTTTTAAGCGTGTGTGCGTGCACATGAGTGTGTGTATATGCACACCTGTAATTTTTACTTTTACTAAACTCCACTGTACTGCATACTCTACCTGCATTTTCCTGGAATTTACATAACCCAGAATTTGTTACCTGCCATAGACTTACATTAATTGTGAGTTCTGTAGCTGTCTCCACTGATATGCAAACTAGAACTCTATACATCCCTGTCCTGTCAAAGACCAATCTAATTCATCCTTCCTTCACAAAATGCCTGTCACCAGTAATACCATTTGTCACATTTTTGATTCTTTGTCAAATCTCTCTCTTCTTTCCAGTACAGATACCTCAAGGCAGTTACTGCCAGTGTTAAGCTTTTACTATTCAAATAAAACACATTAATTAACTTGCTAATACATTAAAAACAGACTAGACACCTTGGGTGGAGTTTACCAGAGCTCCCAAGCTAGGTTCCTTTTCACACTCTGTTGCATAAACTGAACTGGGCATTTATCAAGGTGTCTGCAAGTGAAATATCCAAGAAAGCAGGAACTGTAAAGCTGCCAGGTTTCAAAGTACCTGAGCATATCATTCACAGCATCTAGAATATAGCATGTCAACAGGTTGTCACAGCCATAGACTGAGACTTAACAGGATGGCAAAGCATGTTAAGTTTACTGCATTTTAAAACAGGCCAATGCTTACTTTGTGAATAGGAAATTAACATTGACTTTTCTGATTTGCAGAGGGTTTTATGGTTAATATATTGTGTATAAAATTCCCGAGGCTCTCACAATTGCTGGTGTATCTCTGCATCTTAACTTCAGTTCAAGCAGGGACTTTTTATATATATATTTTTTTATTTAATAACTACCATTGGCAGCTTCCATCACCCCTCCAAATACCATTAGAGTTATTCTTAAACCTACAAGGCAAACCCTCTCAGTCTGATTAGGAGGATAGAGTTTTAAGATAAATCCATTAACATTTGAACTGAAATTAAGTAATATCATAAGATACATGATGAAATTAAAACCAATTATTGCTAGAAAAAAACTAGTAAGGATTCAGTGGCTGATTTCCAAAAAAGGTTGCATAATCTTTTCTTCCATCCTTATTCAAATTTCCATTTAATTAATAAATGTGTGCAATAATCATTCTATACAGAACAAAAAAGAAAAATAAATTGAAAATACACCGTCACAACTCAGTTGTTGCAGTTAATTTTTGAGCACCATCTGCTGGTCTACTTCTAAAACAACAACCAGATTTCTCAACTGCTGTTAACATCTAGATATGTTTCAGGTCTGTATTGACTTATCACTTACTTTGTTACATATTTATTAAAAGTTCCCATGAGTAGTGCATTATTATCATACTAGAGGAAATAACAGGATTCATGTAATAATGGACAGCTATAGAGGAGATGTGTTGGAAAGGTTAAAATAGCTGCTCTGCAGTTAACGTAGGTTGAGATAAAAACATCGCTATGACAAGCTTAAGCTGAAAAGGTTTCTAAAGTACACTGAAAATGAAAGCAACTTGGCCACTGTTTTCGTCTTAGCATACCATATGTCACCACTACCACAGCTCTTGTCAGCAAGGAAAGGAGAGATATCACTGCCATCTTTTATTTCTTGCAGATTCTCAGATACTATTGGAAAGACTTGTAGAGAAATCTACACAGACAGAACCTCACCCTTGCTCCCCTCTTGCTCCTAGCAATGCAGTGCCATCTGCTTTTCGTGTCTTTCTCCTTACTCTATTCCAGAAAGACCTAACATTTCCTCTAGGAAGGTACCATGTTAGGAGCCCGGGCTCTGGTAGAGTTAACTATTAACAAATCTGGAGTCTTATTCTTTTCTCCTTCTCTCTAGAACACTAAATAAATATTTGCTTAATGTGCACTTACCACAATATTTTGTAATATAAGTAGTCTGTACTGGTTTTCTGTTAAAGATAATTTACTTCTGGTTTGCATTGCCTTGTAACGTACAGTTTAGAAGACAGCATTCGAATTTTGCCATGTACTTCCCATGCTTCTAACAAATATACTTAAATACCACAAACACTAAATATGAACTAAAATATTTTTTTCGTATCAAATAATTTAGATAAAAATTAGTTTTAGCTTCAAACTGAAGGTACAACCTGCAAGGCCTAGACATAGAATGCTGCCTCATTGATACTGTGAGCAGTTATTTAATTAGAGTATTGAATCACTGAACAGTCACTAAAAAATATCAATTGAATTAGTCATTTATTCACACTCCACAATTGCTTTGTCTACTGCCCAGAATATTGTAGTCAATCTGGATATATTCTGTGTAATGGTCAATATTTCACAGTAGACCGCTGTCAGTAAAAGCTTGATTCCTACAATAATCCAACGAACACTTAAATCTTTTTTGGTTTTTCATATTGAAGTAAGTAGGGCTGCTTCTGCATTTTTAGTTAACCATGTATGTTCAGGATTGAGACTTTGGAGCCTTGTGGAGGCTCACAAAAAAATAAATCCAAGTAAAAGAGCATGCAGAAGGCTACTGTTTATGAATGGGGTCTTTCCAGAATTGAAACATGCTTAATAATTCAAGGAATACTAATACTTCATGCAGGAGAAAAAAAAAATCCAAGTTGTTAGTCTGGATCAAGATCATTCTGAAGAAAGAAAATGCAATGAATTCTTAACACCCATTAGTAATTTGCAAGAATCCCAAGGGCATTGATACAGAGTTTAAATTACAAGAATACTGATAGCAGAGTTAGTCTAAAAGTGAAGATTCTGGAATAACATAGCTAGAAATGTTTCTGCAATTCCTTTACCATTCTAATTAAGACATTATTTTTGCATTTGCAAAACAGCAGTTTAAAGGTTTGTTTTGTGCTCTTTTCTGTTTTCTAAAAGGGGAAGGTATATGACGATGAGAATATATAAACAATTTTTTATTTATCATTGTTGGATAGAGAAGGAAAGTTAGCTACCAATTTTAACACAACAGTTTATCTTGTTGCCTGGTATTATCTAGCTCACATCGTCTTTTCACACTAAGAATCCCTTTCTCTTGGGTCACACTGATACTCTTCATAAACCTGCACCAGTCCCGTGATACTCTGTCTAGCACCCAGTGACATCCTAATGCATGGGCTCTGTTACGTTATAATTCCACACTGGCACCATCCTACTTACAGGAAATGGCTAGAAACTGTTGCACAGGTTACTAAAACTCATAATAAATAATAATTACTTGTAAAACATTCTTATCTCAACAATTTAAAAATACAATCCAATGAAATGCAGTTCACATTTTTTAAATACTAAAATTACAAACGAGTTTCAAGTGAGGTCCCAGCTTACATCTAAGTATAGCACAGCAAGCACAATGTTGAAGGTTTTTTTGGCTCTAGTTTTGAAAGCATTAACCATCAGTTGGGAGTATTTGCAAATTTTTAACCAAGTTCCTTCCTCCTTTCTAGAAGGCTTCTCTTTTGATGCCCTACTAAAGTTTCAGGATGTTTTTCTTGTTACATCCTGCTTTAGTTCCAAGATACAAGCCCTCTTGGAAGCCCCCTACAAGTTTCACAGCCTTACAAGGAAAAAATTACAATAGAACATCCATCTGAGGAAGAACCACATCCTAATGAAAGAAGGTGGGAACAGACTACCAGCTATCAATAATACAAAGTAGCATGCAACAGAACTTCGAGAATCTTTTAGAGCTAATTCTGCTCTAAGAAGTCCAAAGTTCTTTACTGTTACAGATTGAGTTGTGTATTAGAGGAAACAGTATTTCCATCTATTAAAGAAGACTTGAATTTTAAATGCCTATATTGATTTCCTGGAGCAGCTGACATTTAATAACAACAGATGCTGTTGTGAAAGACTTAGTTTCAAGTTTCCTTGCATCTTTCTGCATTTCCCTGACTTTTTAGTCAATAGTTGTAGTGGACTTCAGAGTAGACAGGTGACTAAATCAATTCCAAAATCTTGAGTTTGTTTACAGCAAGCAGAATTGTTAGTAGCTTCACTGTTGGTACCCCTGGGCAATAAAAGATTGGATATTTGCAGGAAGCAGGTAAAAGTATCAGTTCTTAATTTAAAATAACAAGCTTCCTGTGCCACGTTATTTGTATTTTGCAAATACAAGACATTAAATAGGATCTCTTGTTTGGTTAATAACGTCTTGAAGTATAACGGCACAGGTTTTCAGTGCACCTGCAGATCTGCAGGATCAACAGCTACACCATTCCCTTTGTTAAAGTTTCTCACACTCTCACCTCTCTGCCTACAAAGTCAGAACACTGATCCAGCTCATTCATTCTCATGTTTTTTTCCTATTACAGTATCCTGTAAACACCTAATGAATAGACTGGGAACACAGGGCTGAAGGGAGGAATTACGAGGAAGAAACATGTATAATGCCATTGATTCCCACTGCTTTTGTAGCTAAGCCTAAATTAAGAAAATCGGCTGTGCTTCACCCCTCTAGGGTCTCGCTCCACTTCCTCTGCCCAGCGTGCTGGTTTAAGACCACTGCATCCACACGCTTTTCCCACAGTTGGGACAAGTACAACAGAGCCTATCAGCAATGACTTGATATGCCACCAATTATTTATTTGCATTTCACCATTGAGGCCTACCCTTCTTTTATAAAACTTGGATTAAATTACATCTGATTTCTGAAAGACTGAAAGTGTCAATTATCCTATGATAACTGGGTAACTTCATATCTGTCCCACCTCTCCAGGCAGGCTTCATGACAGTTTATGAAGTCTCTGGAAAGACCAGCACGTTATGAACTATTCTTTGATAATCAGATTTCTGCACAGAATGGGCTATACCATAATCTTCTTGTATAGTTTAAAAATTACTCTCTTATTGGAAGAAAAAAAAAAAATCTACTTTTTTTTCTTCACCTCACTGCCCAGTCATTAGATAGGAACAGATTTAATATATGCTGTTAAATATATGAACAGAGTCTAAGAGCATCATTTGTCTCACACTGCAGGCAGACTAACACTGTTGCAAATGTTTGGTGTCAGCATACAGCATGCTACTAATTTAAAATGCTGTAAAACACTGTGTTATGATATTGTCTTATATCTTACCTGCTTCAAAATTTAATTTTAGGGATTTATCTCTTCTGTGGAAGACAGATTCCTGGGAAGGTAATAATCCTCTGTGAAAACTCATGTTATTTTAAGATACCTATTATTCTGTAGTAGGCCAATACCAAGAATGCTAATGTAAAGAAAAATAAATGGAAAAGACTTTATGCTTCACGCATCAGAGCACTGAGCTGGGAATATAAAAGGACCTGACTCAAAAGACAGACACTTCTCTCTGTGAAAAAATTAGCCAGAGAAAAGATGGAAAGAGAAGGAGCAAATGAGAAGTGAATTTGTGTGACCTGAACACTATTTAAATATGCTACATGTTTTATCACCTTTCTTCTAGGTTTTTGGTTTTGGTTTGGTTTTGTTTTTTTTTTTTTTTTTTTTTTTTTTAATGCTAATGCCTAGTCAAGTGCCTTCTTCAGTTAAACAGTGCCGGAAGACATTTGTATTTGCCTCTTCTCAGCTAACATATCTCTTGCAATATGATAGAAAAGAGCCTGAAACTGTCACTTCATCAAATGTCACATGACTCCAGCGGTGCCTCCTTTGATGAGCTAATTGGTGTTCCAAGAGGGCCAGGACTGCCCTGCATTTGAACATACTTTGTATAATAGGCAGGGTACTGCTTTTTCACAAGAGTTCTCATGCAGCAGTACAAAACCACTGTGGCTACATAAATAAGGTATTTGACACCTGTATCCTTTTCAGAATAGCCACACAATGCAATGAACCAAGGATGGAGACATCTTCTAAGCCTTTTTCCCTAAAAAAATTATTTGAACCAAGCCACAAAATGCAGTGAACCAAGTATGGAGACATCTTTTAAGCCCTTTTTCCCCAGAAAAATACTCAAACCAAAAATATAAGCAAAGGGACCCTCTGTCACCCAGTGATATTTATGTTACTCATTCATGACAGCGACAAAATATAACGATACAAGAAACAGCACAGTATTTGCCAAAGTATAACTACTGCTTACATTACTACAGCATCTAGGAGCCCCTGTCATCAATCAGAAGCCACTGTACTAAGCCCTATATGAAGGCAGAGGAAAAAAAAAAAAAAAAAGATACCCCCTGCCTCCAGAAACAAAAGTCATGAGAAGTATGTACAACATACCACCACGAAATCTCAAGTCAGTCAGTCTTGGCAAGACAGTAAGATCACCCCTGTCAGTTTTTCTGTTCCCATCAAGACAAAGGACACTGCTGAATAGTCAAAGGAAAATAGGAGGTAACTGGAGCAGGCTGTGGGGAATTTTTTTCAGTACAGAGCTTTCTATCTACTACAGCTAAGTCTGCCAAAGCCTACTGCTTGTGGCAGACATAAGCTTCCCACTAAGAGCTAATTTGCATGATCCGACTGAATGCAGGCTTTGCAGAATAACATCTGTAATTTATTCCTACAGCGTTTAATAGAAATTTTCACTTAGTTTCTAATTTTCTTTCTGTCTTCAGAGCATTACTTCAGTACTTGCATGAATTCAGTAAGTCCATGAATTTTACTGGGAATTTCCAGTGTTTTGTGGCCATTGTGTCCTTTAGGAAACCACATGTGAAAGTTCAGACCTTCCTGAAGTTTTCTTGAATGCCTGCTGCATGTAATTTTGGAATTCTATACAGCAACTATAGCTTTTCCATATGGTAAAAATCAACATTTAACTAGGAAGGAACAGAAAAATAAGCAGAAAGAGGAGTAATCAATCTAATTTCTCTCCATGAAGAGTTTTGAGTCATATATTGAATTTATCCTAAGCACATACCTGAATCTCATCTCCAATAGTACTGAACGACAGAAACTCGAAAGCTTCTACTTATTTCCTTCACTGGCCTGAATTCAAATCCTTTACTTTGTAGAATTTATGTCAATCCTAAAAAAAAAAAATATATCCAAACAACAAATGTTGCAACACGGTTTCTAGGCTGAAACTCATTTGGTTTTTACAATTAGACCTCCATTTAACAGAACTACTACACAAATATAAGCCTTATGTGCATTATGTTTGTTTCTTGATTTCTCCCTCCCTCCCTGCTATGGGAATGTGTTCAATCTCATGTTTTACACTCACAATACATTTGTTTAGTCTGCCATTTTTTTTGTCTTTTTCCCCAACTTTTAATCAGTGTTCATACCAAACAGTCCAAATAAATCCTCACACTACATTTAAGTTTTGTTTGCTCCTGAGTTACACATACTAGATAGTTTATCTACTAAACAGATAAATATCCTTCTGTTATTGGATCCAGATAATGTGTGCAATATGAGATATGAAGATTTTGTGCGTGAAAAATACATAGTATTATGGTCATTTAGCAAACCTGAGCCACTCTGCCCTCCCTCCATAGAGAAACTTGAGGAGGAAGGAAAATTGTCTAGGGAGTCTACAGTAGTACATGGGGTTTGCTCATCTGACAGACTTTCAGGACATAGTTTGTCAATGCACAGAAGTACGTGATTGGTAAGCAGCACACTGCTCTATAGAGTCAGAAACTGCTTAGTTCCTGTAAGAACGGTAATTTTACATCTGGTGTCCTGAAATGCCTTCTTAGCCGGAGAGAGGAACTTGGAAGAAAGTGACTCACACTGCCAGCTTTTGATGTGAAAACCCTCCCAGGAAGTGCTTGTGGAAGGAACATTGCTGTCCTCCCTCTGCCCAGACTCCATGAAGTCCTGTCCCTGAATGAAACATTAAAGCAGAATAACACTCCCAACTCTCTCTAATAGCTGTACGAGTTAAAAATGAAACAAACAAAAAACCCCCACCACCTCAAAATCCAACAATACTTCAAACTTCTGGTATGAAAGCACTGCTTTTAAAAACTGTATTACTCTTATAAGTATTGTCACCATCCAGTGACCATTGCTTAAAGATCTGTTTAGCTAGAAGTCATGAATGAAACAGCTTTGCCATGCAGGATGAAATGAAGACAAAAACCATCACCACCCCATTTAGCAGCGTGAAAATGGAGTAGCATTACACATCTAGTAGTTGAGGAAAGGTTGGCAAAAGGAATCACAACAATCACAATAATGCAAAAATGAACTCAAATTACATGGTTAGATCCGATAATAAATTTTTTTCAAAATTCCAGAACTAATACAGAAGATACTTATATAACTCACTCTCAACTTCAAATTATTACTCATATTCTATAGGTATACATGTGTGTGTGTATTTTTATATATACATATGGATGTATGTACTTATATAGACACATACATACATACACATGAATCCTTAATGTTAATTTTTAAGAACAGAAATTACCAAAATTTAACAAACCATGACAAAATCAATAGCCATATATCGAAAAGAAGCAGAGGACTAGAAAGATAACTAAGTTTAGAATGTTTTCTTACACAATTTGTTCAACCTGCACATGCCTGACATATAACAATGTTTCAATTCAGTTTCAGAAATAATAGATAGGGTTATACATTTAAGAATCAAAAGCTGTGTTTGTTACACACGTAATTTTCTTCTGTCAATCTTGAAATTTTTACAAAGACTGTTTACTTGAATCTTTTTAAATTCACCTGCATTGATTGATTGATGCAGTAACTTTTAAATAGAAGATCACTAATTGTAACAGTTACAGTTGAATTGTATCAGCTACAGTTCAGTCACAATACAAAATTACCCTTTACTCCAAAGCAAGTACAAGGGGTGCTTTCAGCACTAAGGGGCAGTTATTGCAAAATCAAAGAGAGAATTAATAGGGGGTCTTTCAATTTAACAGCAGAAATTTAATACACAGAGATCCATACATACTTTTTTTCAGGACTTAAAAAACTTCCTCATACTATGTTAATAAATACACATTAAGGTGTTATTATTTTTATAATTTCTTAAATTACAACAATAAAACATGGGCGATGTTTACATTCCCAAACATTTCTTTTATAACCTTTAAACAGCATTGCAGACTAAGTTAAAAAATATGCAGCCTTTTTTGATCGGTTTGCAAGTGATTCAAGTAACGTCTACTGAACAGCACCGTTTTTTGTTGAAACAGCTAAAACTTAAGTCTTATCTAGAAAAGGATGGCAGCATAAAACCAAGTATGTAAATACAGTTACACATTTTTAAATTCTTAGTGCATGTCAAAACACAAAAGCTCTTTTCCCACTCTCCTTTAAACTGGCATGTATGGCTTGCTGTGAGATGTACCTGATCTAGTCTGGAGATTGGTGTGCTACCTATGGTGGAAGCGTACTGTTTTGAAAAGAATTGTTACTAGGAAAGCAGTAGAACATTTCTTTTCCATGGCTACATTCCTGGGGATGCAAGATAGTCAAAACAAACCCAACTGTCATCACTAGCACACCGACAGCAAGAATCAGGCAGGATATGAGGTTATCTGAATGGTTCCATCGCTCTTTGGACAGCCTTAGATAACACGCTGTTGGGATGATAAAAACAAGTGGGGTAGCACTCAGAACTCCCTGTGCGTGGGAAACAACAATAGAAAAAACCTTCATAAGTGTGTATATTTACATGTGAAGAACAAAAACCTAAATTTTAAATGGTTGTGATTAGATTGATGCAACAGTAAAGCCAGATAATAGAGGCCTATTCCAGTGCTGCTATATGGAAAATTTTTTTCAAAGTCACAAATAACTTGCAAAAATATCTGTAAAACTACTTGAAATAATTCATATTTATTTAAATGCTTTTGCTTTGCTGATACAGAATAATATTTTAAATTGCAAGTACTATTACATCTGATTACCGGAAGTTTCACAGCTTCAGAAGTACAGTAACAGCCCAAACACAATAGTTCTGCAATACTGTAACTGACCTAAAATATTTAAAATCATTCCATGTAGGAGTCTAGATCTAATACTGCCTTACAAAAGTGGAAACACTGTATAGCAATTCAAAGAATTCTGATCAATTTTTATATTTACGACCTGATTTAGGTTGAGTTCCCTATAAAAGCAAAGCTCCCTTTGAGAGTAGAACTTCCCTTCCTACTAAAGATTCAGCTCCTCTTTAAACACTCTTATAGACAGGGTCAGATAAAAAGCACCTGCTTAAATGCTTTTTACAGTAAAGCCACTGCAGATTAACATATGAGTTACACACCAAAGGAGAGCATTTTTATGCAGAAATTTTGAATGTTTACTTTGTCACATACTTAAAAAACACTATGTTTCAACTTAATTATGGTGAGGTAAAATCCAGCTTATTGAATCTCTTTGCATTATTGTTTGTACAAACAGCCTGCTAACAGTGATCAGTACAGACATCAAAAATAGGTACATGCACGAAGTATCTTCTTCATAAAAAACGAAACTCTTAAGTACGTGAAGCAACACAAACTAGGATCCCAGTAAAAGAATAGCACAGCAAAATCCATGGACCCTTGATTCCCCTATGACTGAACAGTTTCCCTGGGGAATTACCACAGGGCAAACACAATGGCTTGTGCTTTGTTTAAAAAATGAGAAAGCAATGAAAATGTAAGCGAGTCAATGAAACAGCAGCAAATGCCACCTTGGTAAAGAGCCAAAAGGCAGCTCTTCTGCTGGACAGAAAGCCTGCTGAGACACAGATAATCTTTCTTTCATGTGTAAAGACTCTGCCTATTCATTTTTCTCTACTGATGGATATTGAAACTGAACAATCCTTCTGAGTGCAACAATTACGTACAATAAATACTTACAGCTGTATTGTCAAATTCTCTTTTAAAAAGGAATAAAAACAACCCCACAAGAAAGGAGCTACCCACTGAAATGTCTGGCTAGCAACTTCTATTTGCAACTGAGTCAAGCTCAAGCTATCAGCTTGATTATTGAGCAATTGCTTAGGCATCTCTGGGTAAAAATATTGTAAGGATGGAATGTGTGTTTTTGAGTGATTATTTTAAAACAATTCAATTCCAAATAGGAATCACACATAACTTATTAATGCTAGAAAGACTCACTGGCAGTTCTCTAGCGTAAATTTATTCTTAACATATTATAACATATAATAGATGTAAAACACATATATGTATTTAGACATATATGGGCAGACATGGTTAATTAGGTCAATTATACCAGTATTCAGACATTTGGCCAGAATAGGCATGTGTGTATGCGTGCACACATTTAAATACTTTTATGGGTATATGTATATACACAGGTGAATTTTCTGCACTTGTAATGTAAAACAGAGGGAAAAAAAGATGGGGAAAAAAAGTTGCCAACAGATGCCAAGAAGGTGGCAAAAATTTTAATCGAAACATGCATCCTGACCAAACTAATAGGGATATTGTTTATTTTCAGCCAGTTATAATTTGAAAAGGATTCACTTAGAAGAAACTATGTAGGTAGTTATTTTAAATAGAGGGTAATTGGATAGCTTATCTGAATATTCAGACCTGTTCTATAACATTAGTACTAAATCACTGCTATAAAATCACTCATTACTGCTCAGTTAGCAGATAAGCTGTACTGCAGATCAAAACAGCGTACATGTATCATAATGTGCATGCAAGTTCCTGTATCACATAGCATAAGGACCAACTCATTCCATTTTGTTCCATCAGTAAGCATATAATATATGGCTCAAAACTGTCAGTGAATGCATGGACAGGGATATAAAGAGGCAATTCTAAAATATTTCTATAAAGAAGCAAAGACTGCCCTTAAAAAACTTTCTCCACCTTCTAACTTTTATATCCTGGAGTACATTTCTACACGTTCTCTATTTATCAAAAATAGCTGACTTGAAATGGAAGGTAAATTGTTAAGACAATGTTTATAATAAATGTGGATTGGATTATTATTTTTGTTAACATTTCCTCACATTAAATATACTTTCTGTGTGAAAATCCACTGACTTCATCTGGTAAGCCTGCTTTGCTAACTAGCAGCCTAGGACTCAAGTAGACCACGTGGCGATTCCAGCCAACAAAAAAGCTACATAAATGTGTTAAAACTGGTCCAAAGCAGCGAGTGCCTTGTGTGGTCTGCCTGGTAAGCTCCATCTCTGCTATGAAGCAATACCAGACACAGAAATATTTACTGGCAAACAAAGCAGTCTCCTCCTAAAAATCATACACTCAGGTTATGAAATTACTTAGTTTTGCTCCCTAGTTAAGTCCAAAGCAGGGAAAAATTCCAGTTACTGTCTCTGTGGTCTCACTACTACTAGTTTGTTCTTTCTTCCCCCCGCCTATTTTTTGCCCCTTTGGCACAAGGCAGTCATTAGGATCTGCCCCAGTGTTTATTAAAGTGCCACCTTCATCAGAAGCGGGGAGTAGAAAAAGAAATGCCAGATTCAGTCCTAGAGTACAGAAAGGATGAGTATTTTAGTGATTTCCACTGCAGTTTTAATACATTTGGTAAGTCATAGCCACTTGCCAAATCTCCAGAACTGTTCTAAAAGCCCTCCCCAACCACAGGGACTTTACCTCCTAAACTTCCTTTCTTTTAATTATCCGATTTTGAAACAGTGAATAATCCCTTTTTTCCCCTACTAACATTTCCACTGATTACTCTGTTGAATTATGCAAGATTTTCAATAGAGCTGTGAATTTTTCAGAGTTCTGTTTTACAAAAAAGTGATTTATTAAATAAAAGAGTATACAGGTTCACTTACATTCAGCTCTAAAACTATTCCAAGGCATTCATATACTAATGATACACCAGTCGCCACAGCAATGATAACTACTGTCACAACAACATGGAAAACTGTTGAGAGGTTCCCATGGAAAAACACATTGGCAATCACCTGAAACAGAACCACAATTTTAAAACTTGATTTTGCTCTGTATGTTAACAAACAGCTTATTCTAAGTCATTCACAAACTAAAAGAATGGATGAGAGTATGCTGAACTTTACCTCTCTTGCTTCAATAATGCATCTTTACCCACTTCCAAAAATAATTAACAAAAAGCATTACTAAAACTGCAGAACACTTGCAAAACTGACTTAGTTACACCTGCAGAATTTAGGGTATGCTTACTTTCTTCTCATTTGCCCACTACAAAATAAAAGCCGATTACAAGTTTTTACTGAACAGATGGATCTCCTTAGATGGAGATACTTTAAAAAGCAAACTAGTAAGCATGATAAATATGCTATTTTCAGTTATTCTCAACATAAAAACAACAGTGGCATTTAAGCAAAACTTGGAATTTTAAGCATCCCTGACATTATTAATTATTAACATAATATTGGATAATGTTATGATAAATGTAATACAGTGTATGTTGCCAGAGTCTAAACATTACAAGTATTGCATGTAGCAGGGTAGGATATGCTGATGTTTACTACAGATCAACCATTTACTTCAGCTACAGTATATATTAATAATGTGAGAAAATTATTAATATATATCAACATTGTTAAAGGGAGAATGTAATACTTACCTCTCTAGTCACAAAACATTCAAGGGGGAAGGTGAGAATTACAGTAACTCCATAACAAAACCTTCCAAATGTAGCAAGGTTGTCATCTCTACAGTAGTTTTCAAATATATCTCCTGAGGCACAGCAAAATATCAATTAGTTTGAACTTCATGTCATTTGACTATTTACAAACTGAAGGATAATTTACTGGAGTAATCGAGAGTTTCTGATCCCTCTCCTGACATATATCAAGAAACTGTAGTTACAGTCACAAATTGCATCTAGCTTTATCCTGCTACTAGCAGTGTTTTTATTTCAAGTAGTGTTTATCTTTAAAAAAAAATATTTTAATATATAGACATTAGTTTGTCATCTGTTACCTTCCCCTTAGCACAGATTTTTATGAGATGCTGGTGTTCGTTGAAACAAATGTGACGGATTCAGAAAGAAAGCTTACATGTAAAAGATCTATTTCCTTTATAAATGTAATTCCTAAGAACAACAACAATTACACAAGGAAGACCAGGGAATTCCTCTGCAGAACTGCATTTCACTGATAGTATCAAATCATAGCTGGTAAGCTGCAGCAGAGAATTTCAAATATTCTGACCCTGAAAGCCCATTAAAAGCTTACAGATTGTTACCTAGCAAATCTTCTTACCTCTAACAACAAAAGCATTGGTAGAGAATTCTAATTATCATCTTGCTTAGCCTTTACCACAAAGAATCTGGAATAATGATCTCTGAGGCACAAGAAGACACTACAAGACAGCGATCAGATCTTTTCTAATTTACTATACTGTCTTATGATTTACTACTTTCAGGATGACTATGGCACTGAAGAAGCAATTATGGTGTACTTCAGAGAAAGCAAGCAAAAAATTTTGACAGGGAGAAAGAAGGTAAGATAGACCCTGCTTCCAGTAGTCATACACTGAGGGATAGCTGTAGTCAGACCTTTCTATAGTTGAAATATCTCAGCCAGTTTGCACTTGGTCTACCTACAGTTGCACCTAGGTCAGTGACTTATTCTGCATAAAGAGCACTGGAGGCAGGAAGAGGCCAGATCAAGCAGTAACACCCATCCTACAGTTCCTCCGTTCTCAACCACATCCTGCTGCGCATCAGGAAAGAAAGAAGCTTGGAAGCCTTCTCCTACAATTTGGAACAGAACTATTAAATAACAGAAAATCTGCTTGTTTATGAAATGTGTATTTTTCCTGAAGAAGCTAATGCACTAACCAAATCTATGCCTCGTTCTTTTATGCACCTTTTCCACTTCAACAAAATGATGTTAAATAGTATGATGTAACATTGATTATATATTTTTATACACATATGTATATTCATATACCCACAGAGGTGACAGTAGGATTAGTTACAGCAGAAAAGCTGTTGTAAAGATAGGAAACACCTCTAAGTCAGAGCTAGGATACTGTGTTAGCACAGACAGGAAAAGATAAAAAAGAATGTACAGAAATATATGCCGGGCACCCTGCAGAAAAATCAAGGCAATTTTTGTTCTTACTGCTCTCTCCTAGTGGACCATGTGGCTAAATTATGGATATTTAGTCCTCAGAAGTATTTTAATTATGGAAGTATTCAAAGGGGACTTTCACTGGTGAGGCTTACACTTGGGACTCTGACACCTATTAACATTTTGCTGACATCTTTGTACCCCATTTTGGTTGTTAGGTAACTATAAAAAATGTCTTAACTATTTTTGTCCAAACACAGTATGATTTTGGTATTTTTAGAGTCACTAATTAACAACGAAAGTCAGACAGAAAGGTAGAAATGTAAGGATTACAGCAAGCACCAAAATTGAGGGGTCAAGCAGTTTACCTTCTGTGTATCCTGTAAAAGTCATATATCCACATGCAGCAAACACAACGCTGATAATAACAGCAAGTGAGACAGACACATGTGTGACTTGAGACCAGTTCTTTAATGTGGGTTCTTCCAGAGACCCATATATTAAAAAGCTGTTATGGTTGCAGATGAATGCTGAAACACACATGACAGTTAAAGCAGATGTATGAATTCATGCATATAAGCATATAAAATACATTTACAGAATGTGTATTCCAAGGTAGGAGAGATACAGCACAGTGTGAATCCACTCATTAAACACAAACTAACCCCGAATGAGTGCAATGATAAATGGCTTCAATTTTTACTTAGTTATTTGATTTGATGAAGGTTTATATTCATCCTAGGATGATTTTGACTACCTTACAATGCCACACCATTTCTCACCTTCCACACCTCTGTCCCACCTCTGTTTTCTCTTCCTGCTCTTCTATTTCTTAAGAACACAACAGCAGTTCTGAGATTATTTTTTTATTATTATTTTTTTCCCAAAAAACTCCAGAGCCATTTGCTACTTTCAGACATCCTATGACATCCATTTTAGGCAGCAGCAAGCATTAGGAGGCCTTAGATCGTCACAGCAATAACAAGAATATACCAGATCCTGCAGGCAAGAACATATTTTAGAATGAGTGTGCCCAGGTGACCAAGAAGGCCAAGAGCATCCTGGCTTGTATCCAAAACAGTGCGGCCAGTGGGACAAGGGAAGTGATTGTCCCCCTGTACTCGGCACTGGTGAGGCTGCACCTCAAACACTGTTCATTTTTAGGCTTCTCACTGCAAGACAGATATTGAGGTGCTGGAGCGTGTTGAGATAAGGGCAACAAAGCTGGCAAAGGGTCCGAAGAAAAAGCTTTATGAGGAGCGGCTGAGGGAACTGGGGTTGTTTAGCCTGGAGAAAAGAAGGCTCAGGGGGGACCCTATTGCTCTCTGCAACTGCCTGCGAGGAGGCAGTAGGCAGGTGGGGGTCGGCCTCTTCTCCCACGTAACAAGCCACTGGACAAGAGGAAATGGCCTCAAGTTGCACCAGCAGAGGTTTAGATTGGATATTAGGAAACATTTCTTCACTGAAAGGGTTGTCAAGCATTGGAACAGGCTGCCCAGGGAGGTGGTGGAATCACCATCCCTGGAGGTATCTAAAAACATGTAGATGCAGTACTTAGGGACACGGTTCAGTGGAGGACTTGTCAGTCCTGGGTTAATGGTTGGACTTGGTGATCTTACAGGTCTTTTCCAACCTAAACGATTCTATGGTAGTGGAGGCAAGATGACACTCGAATGGTTCACTGTGAGAAATGGGAAGCAACAGGCACTCTCTAGTGAACATATACATTGCAGTCAAAGATTTTTCTGTTAAAGGTTAGCCAAGAGAACGCAGAATGATCACAGCCTCCTCAGTTTATCAATTAGACTAACCCTATTAGTGTAAGTGTTTTAAGACGACCTGGATTCACATGTCACACCGCTGTCTGCTACGGTGGCAACAGCCTCTAGGGCAGGATGGTCAATAAATTAATGTAAATGACTCAAACTCAACTTCATTTTTTTTCTGGAACAGCTTAACATTAATATAAAAAATTACAATTGAAAATATGCAACTTGTAGGTCCAATATATTATATAAAGTAATTTCTTACAGTTGATCCGAGTATTAAAAATACCAAAAAAGTTACTTACCGAATGACATCACCCCAACAGCTTGTACTGCATTTGATTTTGCAAATATCCATGCATTTTCTGATTTGGGTCTAAAACAGACATTTGTTTTAATAGATTATCCTCTTTTCAAGTATCAGTTATTAAAAATAACCTAAAATACTATGCCGTAATACAGGACTGCCAGTCAGATCTCCAGAACTCTCTGAAGTAGGCCACAGTGTCCATCAACAATAAGATGAAACTAGGGAGATACCCTTCTCACCCCCCTTGTTTAAGTATTTCTGCAATCAGTTTTTACAGCTAAAAATGTCAGTCTGTTTCAGTTTTGTAAATAAACTCTTCAAGTCATATACCAAGAAACAGCAACAAGGAAGGTAAAAGCTGTTACTGATTCCGACTAAGGTTATCTCAACCCAAAATCTCTTCTGACTAGAGGCAGTTTCTTCCTTTGAGCTTACACATGTGATCCATGCAGTCTAGAGATACTTTTTTCCTAGGCTACGAATTAAGCGAGGCAGTTTGCCCTTCTTTACACCTGTCCCACCTATTCCTCATAGTAAAGGGATTCTGTTAGTTCCCAAAGTGATAAAGTGTAAGTATATGGAGACTTCTATAATCAGGCACAAGTGTAGCATCCCCCACATCTGCTCCTCTAAGATATGCACACAATTTTGGACGTCAGGTAATCGTAATTCTTAGAGGAGGCCCACAGAAAACAGTCAGCAAACTTTGTTAAAAACCATTTGATGCATAAACTTCCTCTCTGAATAAAGAGCCAAAATAAAGGAAAGGAGAAGAACACAAAACAGCTTTTTCCAGAACTACAAGTTGCTAAAACTATGAAATGAAATTCATAAGCCAGTTCAATGTTTTATTTGCAATACTGAAGCACAAAGAACAGTACAGAGAAACCTATTCACAAAAAGTTGGCTGCTCCTAAGTTTCTGTTTTTATTTAGAGGGAAAGCTGCTGCCACCTGAGGCCTTAGCTGCTATTTTCCTACTGCCCTAGAAAGTAGTGTGGCACGCACGCCAGTTCTGTGAAGTTCTGAATGTCAGCTTTGTCTCTCCCTCTATCTGGTGATAACTAGCCCGTTTTGACAGCTGTAGTGGTATATGCCATGCTAGGTTCCATTACTTCCAAATGTTTAAACTCCTTCCTTAGAGGAGGAAAAAAAGAAAAAAAACGAAAGATATTGCTGTTTCCCCTTTCAGAACTCATAGACTACTATTTCTTGAGAGCTCAAATAGTCAATCCTTCCTTTTCCATATTAAAACTCCCAGATTTATAGTATCTAATTCATATTCAGTTCAGACTTGGAGCACCTTTTCAGCTCTTAAACTGTAGTTGCTAAGCTTAACTTTGAAGTACACAGAACCTGAGCATCAAATTTAAGCTCATTTTTTTTGTCCTTGTCCCTATTTAGTTTGACCTACATTCTTCTTAGCAACTCTTAGGGGAAGATTTTAACTGCTCCTCATAGAAGAACAGCGGTAGCTGTGAATATCCATGAATGACAAAAACAGCCAGCTTACTGCTCCCTGCTCAGTGTACAAAACAAGGCTACGCCTGCATGAACACAAAGTCTTTTTCATGCTGGAGAAGAAGTAGATGAAATGCAACGGAAGTGAACAGAAGAAATACATTTCTGATACAAAATGCACTTATTGACAGCTGTACTATCATATATAGTAGAAGCTGTAACACAAAGCAAAAGCTGAGAGGTAATGGAAGTGTGATTCTTGGAACAAAAATAATAAAAAGATTGAACAAGAAAAAAACATCCTAAGGGAGATCGCAGACAGGAAAAGGTCTCAGCTGAAAGACAACAGCAAGACAGACTGACAATAAGAACTCTCCATAGGAAGGTAATCAAGCCTAGTGATGAAGACAGCCTGGAGGTTAAAAAAGTAAGATTCTACTCAGTCTTCAGAATACTTAAGGGAAAGTATAGCATAATAAACATGCTAGTGAGTTTTAAAAAGTTTTGAAAATATTTGTGTTTATCTACATAAGAACAAGGGGAAATGAAAAGAACAAATGAACCAGGCAAACATTGAGCTTCCCTAACAGGGTAAAAGGCATTTCACATCCAGATCATGAGTAAGAGATGGGCAAATCTGGCAGTCTAAAAAGCATATCTTCTACTTCTTGTAAAATATTTCTTAAGATCCGTACTATCAAAAATCTCTTCTGTCATTTATGTAGAAATGCTGCCAAATATAATACAGCAGAGTGCATCAGAAGTGAAATATCTTTAAGGAGGGCAAGAGAAATATGCATCCCTGATCTCAACCCAGCTGGCAGGTAGGAAACACTGACTGAAAAAAGAAGCTTTTTTTCTAGAGAGAAAGCAAAGTCATATGTCTGACAGGGGAGCTAGGTGCAAACTGGCGGTTATCAAAATAATCCAGGAACACATGGCAGATTAATTCGAGTTTAATTCAATGATTTAGACAGGAAATTAATTGTAAAATTTCAATTAAATTCTATTCAAAGGTAAAATAGCTTTTTAGTTTTTGTTTAAACTTTAAAAATCTAAAGATACTGAAAAAGTTTATAGATGCTGAATATAACATCAATCAACATAACTAAAAGAAAATGAGTAATGCTCTCATCAGCCTTGAATTTTATATTAATCAAAGCCATCTTGGTTGTCAAGGAACACAGACAAGACAAAGCTGTATGTCAGTCCCACTTAGTAACAACTGTTTTAACTCCTCTTTATTCCTTAATGAACTACTTAGCAGTTCCATAAATATATGGTAGCTTAGTTTTATTTTTTAATTTCATCACACATTATGTTTATCTCTGCTTACTACTGGATTATTTATATGAAGGAAAGAATCAACTTTCTACTTTAAAGTTATTTTCCTGAACCCTTGGTTTTTCATCCCTGTGATCAGCTGCCAGTTGAGTAATTCTCACATCCTATTTATGTGTAGCAGATGCTCTTGAAGTTTTTCCTAGAGATTTATGTATTATGCAGACACTGGCATCGTGACATTCTTTCCAAAAGAACACCAAATTAAAACGATCCAATTTTATAAGCTACGTAAAATATTGCTTTTTACAGAAGTGAATGTTAATCTTTGAAGCACAAAGTTATTTTATGCGATATTAACATACTGCACATTTAAAGTTTGAGATAATTCTAACTCATTGGTTTTGATCACAGTAGAAAAATACCCAGCTATAAGCAGGTGGAAATAAAGTAAAGAATGGATCATCAAAATGTACTTTTATCCAACATCTTAAAACTCTGGGTCCAGAATACTAGATTTTATCTGCAGGTTCATTATGTCCTTCAGGCAACAATAATCATATGGATGATATTAATTGAAAGCAAAATTGGAGGGGGAAAAAAAAAAAAAAAGTACTTCAGTTTCATATTTGTCATAACAGGCAATAATTTAAATCAAGTAATCACTCATCATAAATACATTTTTTTTATTCTTGAGCACTAATAAGAAAATAACATTCCTATAATGTCCCTGGAAAACCTGCTCCACTCCCAAAGCAACTAAAAAAAAAAACCAAAACAAAAATGCAACACTCCAAAGACTTTCAATTGCTGTTTTTCAGCCTACAGTTTCAAGTACATCAAATCATATAAAAATAGTAATAATGTTGTTGTTTCACTGATGGGCTACCACATCACAGAAGGTTTCTAAGAGAGATAACATTCTCTGTTGTCCAAATAATAGATAGAGTTTTCAACTAGAACATGCATTGCATTTAAGTAAAACAACAGTTTTATCATTCCCAGATAACCTTCTTGCACCTCTCAAAGGGAAGCAAACTTCACTTTGAAAAATCTGAAGGTAAGTAAAAGCTGATTACTAGCCAGGGAGTAATTATCAAAGCGAATAGATTTCCAAACGGGATTCCAGTGGTACCTGACCTGAGTCCAACACTTTTGAATGTATTCAGCAGTAACTTGAATGATGGAACAAAAAGTAAGAAGCATCCTCAACAGAAAGTATGAAATGTGCAGTTCATACAATCATGCTAGAGAACAGGGTGAAAATAGAAAAATCATTGGTTGGTAAATGGAGAAATCATCTAATAAAGCAGTATTCAATTCTGTAATGACAAATCCTACAGTTATGCTGGGGGAAAAAGGCTTCACGAGAACAGGGCAGGGGAACAACAAGCAAAAAAAAAAACAACCCCAAACACACACCCAACTTCATGAGAACAGAGTAAAAAGAAAGGAAAAATTGCCAGCTCACTGTTGTGCAGAGAAGGGCTTGGTGCTTCACTTAGACTGCAAACTCAAGGCATGTCTACAATGTCATGCTACTTTTGAGAGAGGCAAACATCGGCAATCCCCAAAAGAGGACATATAAGATACATCAATCTTTCTTCTCTGCTCCTCAATGTGAATACCACAGGCAGCTGGGGCACCACGATCTCACTTTCATTTGCAGAGAACTTAAGGCAGCCATTGGGAATGATCATTAGTACAGGAAATGACAAAGAAACACTAAAGGAACTGTGTGTGTTCAGTCTATAAAAAGGATCACCAAAGGGGATCAAAGATACAGCTCTTTAATGTTGTTTTTTCAATAATTTGAAAAAGAATGAACAATTTGCTGTCCACATCCACTGTGGTTATGCCAAGAAGCAACCAACACCAAATGCAGTAAGAGACACATATAGGAAGAATTCATAAGAAAAGGCTTGTTAAGAACTGGAATGGAAAAATCACTGAATTGCCAAGAACAAACTAGATAATCAGCTGTCATCAATGACAAGCACACAATCCATTCTGCTGTGCAACAATGGTAGGGATTAAGTATTCTCTCTGGCCCATCAAGTCTTTATCTAGGATTGTACAAATTATTTTCCTATACAATAGATCTGAGAACTGAACTTCATAACCATGATTTTTTTAAAATCTCCTTGAAAACCTCCAATTCTACTCTTTTAATAAAGATTCACAATAAATTTATTTAGTTGTTTTATTTGATATAATACTGTGATGTGACCCATATGAAAATAATCAGTGTTCTTCATTTTTACTGAAAAAAAAAAAAAAAAGAGATGGCAGAGCATTATACCATTAACAAAATATTAGAAGGTTTTTAATACTTGAAAGTATATGTCTATTTCTAACTGTAAAATACAAATAGTAAAAATAGACATTGATAGACTGTGAGAAAAAAAAATCTGATTAACAACTTGCTAGATGCATTTTTTAAAACAGTAAGTGTGAAGGCAGAAATGGAAGTCTCTAAAGAATTAAGTAAAACCAAGAATCACTCAAACCTCAACATTATGTCTTGTAAGAAAAAATAAAACTACGCATTCCATATTTTTCAGTGCTCCACAGCTGTTGAGAAGAAATGTTACCATAGTAACAAGGTCATCAGTAACCATTATATATAGCTTCTTCATTTTTTGACAGGGAATTTTGTGACTATTCTTTCAAATACCCCTTTAACACACAGCATCAGAAAGATGGTGGGGGGATGCCCCACACTGTTTCAAGTGCATCGTTTTATGGATGATAGGCAATATTATCTGGTACAACTTTAGAAACTACTATTCTACCCATCTTCCTAGCATTAAACATTAATACCCTGCAATTAACCCACATATCTTACCAGTAAGACAAATGAACGATCGTGCGTAACACTGCTAAAACAGTCATGGCAGAAGAATTCACTGCTTACAGAAACATTAGAAATACTATATAAAACTGTCCCAATAAATAAAAAAGCACATTCAGAAACAGTTTGTTGTCTTTATTAATATACATATATATAAAATTATTTAAATTATAAGGACAAATGCAAACTTTCTAGGCCATTAAAGAAAGATAATAGATTCATAGCACTTTCTTGCCATATAATTATAAAAATCTTGCCACAACACACACTCATTTATACTAAATTGTCTAGAACACTCCAATGTCCAACGTTAAATACTGCTTTCAGAGTATGAGTGCTGGAAAACAGTTTTGCATGCTTATATTGTTGCTTTCTCAAATGACAGAATAAAGTTTTTATTATTGTGTTCTCTTTTTTAATGCCATTATTTGTATTCATTTTTATTATATTAATATATGAACAAAATGAGAAGTATTACTAAGATACTATCTATTTTAAGATTGTAAATTATAGGCCATCTGACAATAACGGAAAAAAGTAAATATTTCTCAAAAGACAGACAACCTCACATGCCCATTCCAGAGCCAATTATTCTACAGTTTTTCTGAATTTATGTGCAATACAGGAAAAATAAAAAAGATAAAGTGTTTTAGCAGTTCATTTTGTATTACTGTTAATACAGATTTATTCTTTCAATTATCTATCTCTCCCAAAACAGCCATGTTCCAAAACTATGCAGATATATGTAACAGTGAAATAACATTACATACAATCAAAAATTCACTTTGTGGCAATTGCAAGAGTACTCACACTTGTGGACTGAATGTTACTGTTCTCACCATCACAATACACAGGATGACAATGGTTAAAATCAAAGAAATAAGAGATATCTGTAAAGGTAAAAACACAGCTTCATTCAGTAAGCTGCTGAAAGGTTGTCCTCTTAGCAGCATAATCTATGTGGTTTTTTTTAAAGAATAATTAACAAACAAGTACAGTTCTAAATATCACATAAAATATTTATAATTAGAAAGCTTGTGTATTTCATCATCTTTTAATTTGTTGCTCTTTTTAAGTAACCAGCCAATTCCAACTATTTCTCTAATTTTAAGTGATATTCCCATCTAAATATTTCTAATTAATAGTGCTCAGCATTTCAAGATCAGGCCTATAGCACCCAGTGCTTTACAATATGTGAGTTCTACTAGCAGTACATGGATAAAATCCAGTGATGCATAGGGAGGCAAGAGTTTTGCTTAAACTATTCCAAGTTTTCTCAATATTTCTTGGGGCAGAAGTCAGTCTGAACTTCTAAAATACTTAAGATGCTCTAGCCAAATGTATTCAGTTCAAATATATTAAGTTATGACTAGCACTTTTTTTCTAACGGCATACACAAAAATAAACAAAAAATCAAATACTATTGATTTACCTTTCCCAGTTTTGCTATGTCTCGATATAAAGATATAGGCAAGGTAAAGATGATGGTGGTAAGAAGAATTATGAAGTGACGGTCAGTAAGCACATTATCTGGTCCAACTAAAGCACAAAAAAAAATTACGTCTCTTAGAGACTAACATGAGGAACAGATTAGTTACATTTGAAAGGCTAGGAGTAACAATCTCTGATGTTGACCAGGCTTTTATCCCCTTTACTCAAGCCAATTAACACTGAAATAAAGACTAGGCATTAACTAACCTTGAGGAAGCCATACACAGCATGTGCATAGTCACAAGAATTCTACAGATTCAAACCAAATGCATAACATAGGGGATATATCATACCAAACTTTGAAAGTCTGGCATTTCTACATATAGATTAGTATTAATTTCCTTCATCGTGCCTGGTCCATGTTGGCAGACTGCAAGTAAAATATCCTAGTACTACTTTCTGCCATTTACTCTTGAGGATTTTTTGACACTGTGTGTTGACATCAATTACTGTGCTGTTGAAGATAAGCAAATTCTTAAAGAACGATCCTAAAATAAGTTAATTTTGAGGCTTCTTTTGAGCACCTCCTTTCTTGCTGTCAGCTGGCTTCTACTTGTAAAATACAGATTACCATGTGAAGGCAACAATGTCATAATATTCCCTGCAATCAGTAGCATTTATTTGTACAACCAGTGTTTTTTTCAAGCCAATTACAACTTAAACCAAAACATGTCAGTTCCAGTCAGGCCACCAGGAACCATGGGCTTGAATGAAAGCTTGCTGAGTAATTATGGCTGGGAAGTGACTGCCAACTGACATGGCAAGTCTGTGTTCAGTTCCCTCTGTTCTGTGGGAGATGGTAACACTTTCCCCACTTCCTTCCAGGCAGGCATTCTACTGGCCAGGTGAAAAGATGTGTCATGCTGCTGGTTCCTGCTATTACTTAAGTCATACTTCATATAAATTATTAGATATTCACTGTCACTATCAACCTGATCAGGTATGCACAGAACAACAGTGTGACAGTTAAAACTGCATCCACACCTTGTAGGCTTCACCTGCTGAAAATTATAGTCCACCTGTGGAAATCAAACAGTTCATCCACATACGAATTTCCATATCACTGCAGACACTTCTTTTAATTCTATTCCCCAGTGAAGAATCTTTTAACTTAGCTGGCTTTGTGCTAAAGTAGATGGCAAAACTACACACAAATTGCTCCACTGATTCTGCTGTGAAAACTTACAGCAAAGGAAGTGTCCAAGTGCATGAGTTAAAGAGCTCAAAAAGCCACACCTGCTTTTGTAGTATCTAAGAGAATTGAAAGTTACATATGTAGTTCATGACCAACTATTACAGATATGCCTAAGTAAGCATTAAACTCATTATATTATTTGCAAGTCATCCAGTATTATTCACTAAAGTGCTGTTTCAGTAGTCAAATGATTATTATAGGAAAAAGCTAAAAAAGATGACAAAATATGATGACCTTGAAAATATACCGCTGTGGAAGACGCTTAGTATTTCATCAAAGCATGTGGTTTCTTCACTGACACCGAGTCCAATGATAACCAAGGTCTAGGAGTCATAGTTTTCATTTGAGAAAGACTTATTAAAAAAACACCAAACACCACACCAAAAAAACCCCCACTCATACAGATAGGCTTCAAGTCCTTAACTTACTATATTGAAGTGTAATTTAGAAGCAAAGTAACAGGTAAGCCCTAAATACTTAGGCTATACTGCTACCCAATACATTTTCCCCATTCTGAATTTTTTAAATGCATCTTACCTCCAGGAATTCTCTGAAAAACTTTAGTTAAAGTGTCTCCTGTTATTATGTTGTAACTGATCATAGCTAAGAAAATAATTTTTTTTTGTTAGTACAAGTCAAATACGAAATATCAACATTTTATACACATTTTGTAGACTTCAGGATTATATACCACTGTCCCTCTTGTACAAATTCTGGATAGCACCAACAACTTCTGTTTCAGGTTTAAAACAAAACAATAATAAAAAAAAAAAATCTCTAGCACCCCAACCCACCTTTTTTAAAAAAAACACAGGTTCAACCTACACAAGCCTAACAAGCAAGGCTGTTGTGCTGACTTGCCATATAACCTTACTCCCAAAGAGGAAATCTAAGCTTCTAAACACTGTTTGTTTATAACAGCAATTCTTTGCCAGTTTATTTTCAAATTCTTGTTTCTATTTAGTAAAGCTCCAGTGTTAGTCTAATAATCGGTCCTGCGAATAAATGCACAGAACTTCCTAGCTCATGTAAAGTCAGCAAACCTTCAAACCAGAAGAAAGGAATTAAAACCAGAATAAGATATCAGATATGCACTTCCATTCTTTCCACTCATTAACAAAAACTGTGGCCTTAACATTCATACTTCATTCTTATCTTAATCTACACTACAAGTGTGTATATACACATACACAAAATACATTTATATACTCATGGTCTTCACCATTTAGACAACATATATATAGGTACTGACCTTAAATAATGCATAAATAGTCACTGTTATGAAATCGTAAGTCATAAACACTACGTATAGAAATAAATTCAAGTACGTACATAGGCATAACTAGTTCCTTGGTAAGGACCGAGATCTTTACAATTCTTTTCCATATTCTCTATGAAGTAGTAAGTACGCTCTTTTTTGAGCCGATATGTGTAACATCGTTGCCTGCGGTAACAGTAACTTGACTCCCTTAAAAAATCTCAGCTACCTGTAATCAATTCAGGCTGATTATTCCCAAAGTAGGAGTTTTGATCTGTGAATGTGGTCACCAAGTCCAGCCTCTTGGCACATCAAGCAACCAGTACCTGCAGCCCCATGTGTGAAAATATCAAGCTTATTTAAGATTTGATTTAATTATGCTACTACTGTAGGAAACAGATTCAGAATATCACTTTGTTTTAAAACTTCCAGTCCTTGCTGCCTAGATTATACCTGTTCTTTTACTATTTCTTCTTCAAAGAGGTCTTGAGTGCCCAATTTCCTAGTAGCTCATTGGATATGAGGCTGAATTAATGCTTCTGAAAAGCAATGACAGCACATAATAGTCAATCAACTTCTGATCAGTGGCTTCTCCAATCACAGTAATACTATATCTTTGGAAAAATATTAATTCAATATACTCCTAAAGTCACATTTTCCTTTTGATTCAGGCACATTAACTTTGTGCTCTGCTACTCATTCTACAAAAGAATCTGCCCTTTGCTATTTCTCATGGCTGCTTTTGTCATTAATTTTCAAGTGTGTGATCATGAATCTCTTTGCTATCATATTTCAGTTCATTTCTATTATGCTGGTACTCCATCTCATTGAATTCTTCCTCAGTTATTCAGAACCTACCAAGTAATTTTTAGTTGTTTTTTCTTTTTTTTTTGAAAGCAGAAAGGGGCATATACAGTATATTCTTGACAGAGTTCTTAATATTTAACCAGTGAATGAATAAGATAATGTGAAAAAGCTTGTTATTTATAAAACTTAAATCATCTGTATTTTATGTGATCTTACCAATAAATGGATATAAAAATTGAAGAGTTGAAAGAACTAGATAACCTACAAGACCATATGTTTTTCTGACCAGCTCTTGATAGGTGTTGGTACTGGAGAGGTTTCCTCCTTTGATCAGTAATATAATGGAATAATCTGTTAAAATATAAAATTACTGTTAAAGACAGCATGAACTGACTTGTAGTTGGTTCATAGTTGGTTAAAAAAAAAAATAAATCTTTAAAAAGGAAAAGAGTGGCATTGGGAAGAACAAGGATGAAAAAAAAAATTCTCAGAAGGGATCCCAGTCCACCAAACCCAGGAGTTATAGGTTCATACTGGAAGGAAATTGCAGCTTTCCCAATTAAGGACAGCAGAATCAGACTGATTTTCATTGGTTTCCGGTATGGCCAAAGGGAATAGGAACTGTAACAAGCACCAAAAAAGGAAAATTAAATTAATAACACAGAGCTCCTGAATGATTGGAGCATTTTATTTTATCCTGAAGGGGGGTAAACTGCAAGGGACTACCTATGTCATGGTACTAGAACTCTCAATCACTTTTCTCAGCTATATATTTAAGTTTGTGAAAGGTAAAGCCTGGTTAATATTTTATGTCTTTTCCACTGTTAACAATATTATAAATATTTTAATGGAATACTTTTAAAATAAAACATGTAAAAAGTGATTTAACTGGAAAACTATGAAGCAGCGTGCCTTGAGACAGAGCTGATATCACAGGCAGAATTAGTCCCAGATTGGGCTTCGAATTTTATGGAGAACAGTTCTGAGATATTGGTGTTACATCAGGCTATGCTTTAGTATTCATTTAAGCACCATTGGATTTTCCAGTCCAGATTAGTTACAGCACAGAATTTATTACCTTAGTGCAGATGTCTTGCCAGAGAGTAGCTAGACCTCATCTATTCCTCATCTGGCTTTCACTTAGCTTGTAATCTATGCTGCGATAGGAACAGTTCTTTTCTGTGAACATTATCAGTGTTCTTCTGGGAATGACTATAATTATGAAATTTCCACAGCCTTTCCAAAGGAGATTTCTACCATTTGTTAATATCAAAGCCAATCCAGAGATTCCCATGAGCATATGCAATTTTTACACTATATAAACTTGCTTATGCTATAATTGGGAGCAGACAAAACCAGAAATACATAATTGTTCATTATCAATTATGCTGCATACCGAGCTGATCTTGAGCAAGAAATATTAGGTCTTTGTAGCAGGGGATCTTAGACCCAATAAACTTGAAAAATATTTATTGTTAAATGACCTAAAATTGTATTTGTCTGTCAATCTAGGACTATATACAGTAAAAGTTAAAAACATCCCCCAAAAGGAAAAGCAGTAAGAATTCGCCAAGTATTCAGTAAAAACTACACAAAATAACTACTAATGTTTCATGCTTAGCCTGCACTTTAAAGGCTACCAGTCAAAAAGTTGTAACTATAGTTATAACTTGCTTGTGCAAGATATATTGAGCCACATCTTTAACATAATAAAACGCTGAGTTAAATTCACAGGTTGTAACCCTATGGCTATGAAGTCTTCCAAACATTTAGAAATGCAAAGGACAAATCAGATTTCCTACAGAAAAGTAACTGAAATTTCTGAGCTATGTTTAAGATACAATTTCATTAATGTATTCCGCCATCAGCCATAGAGAAAATTTTCCATTCATAAGGAACATATTCTTTAAGTCATATGACTCTCCAGTCAAACTTCAATGACTTAGACAAAGCCTTAAACGATATTTTAAGCAATGAAAAGCATCCACTGCTGCTCTGCATACAAGTAACAGAATATGTACCATTCATATTGACTTGGTTTGTTATTTTAAGACTTGAATCCACAGAGTCTTTACTAAAATTCTCCTTTGATGCCAATGGATTCGCTTACATTTAAGTTTATTTACCATGTGATTTCAAAACTTTTCCCTTTTTGAAGGTAAAACCATTCATTTTTTTTAAATGAATTATAATTAAGTAAAATATTCAAAGTCATAGTACAACCAAAGGTTTTAATTCTGTGGTATATTAAAAAAAAAGTGGTATACAACCCACCATAGGATCAGCCTCTTAATTAGGATAAAAACAGTGGACTAAAGCAGATGATTGAGGCACAAATGAGAGCTGTTTTTCCAAATGTCACCTTGACCTAGTCTAAGTAACTAGGCTTTATGAGAATAAAAGCACACAAAAAGCAGCTTTGTATGTTGTACAGTGTAATTATCTACTGCTATTAATCTACTCAAGGGATTAGTGAGGTAAGGAAAAAATTGTCATTTTTATTGTCATAGATATACTTGTTCAAGGTATTGTTAAGCTCAAGATCAGCTGAACATTGCAAGACTAGCTTTCACTTTACAACAGAAACTGCTTTTAGAGTACCTGTGATATAGGCAACCCCAAATAAAAGCAGTACTCCTAGTGGAAAACCAGCTTCCTTCATTGAATATGGCAGTCCTGTAAGTAAGAAAAGAAAAGATTATAGAAGAATCTTTGCAAATACTTATTTGTGACAACCAAAATAAAGAATTCAGATTAAAAAAAATTATCAAATCTTCCAAATTGGACCAGCGTGCTTAATAACCTCAGAAAGATCACTTTCAGTGAAGAAACTGTTGCCCAGGTGTGAAGTTCAGCCCGCATCTGTCCAATCAGTTCTCTGCGGTCATTATGGCAAAGAGTATGTAGGGTATTTATCATTGTGAGACATAATCTCAGCTGACACCTGTGCATTTTTGCATAGTAAGCAAATAGAGAAAAATCTTTAGAAACAGCAGCAGAAAGTAAGACAACAGTGTTATTCTCCACACTGGATAGTCATGCATGTATAAACAAGGCTGCACACAAGATAGTGAAGAAAGGTATGTTTACCTATAATCCCTGATCCTATGATAGAGTTGATAATGTTGAATCCAGCTGATGCCAGATCACTGTTTCCTCCTTTATTCCTGGGTTTCCTAAGGAGGGCTGTTTGGTCATCTGTATCTACCTATTTCAGAAAGACAATGATAACATTATACATGAGAAAATAGGTGAGGACAAGTATTTTACACATAGCCTATTCAAGATCAAAAAAAAATTGTCGTAGACTGAGATTTGTAGTTATTTTGATAACTAAATCCCATTTTTTTCCCAGTAAGAAATGAAAGGGATGTTAGGCATCTAATTCCTGTATGTCTGACCCATAATCTGTCATGAATTCTTCTCTGAAAAAATTAAGTGGAAGGGCAGAAATGTATACAAACTCAGAGGCAGGCTGTTAAACAAAGAACTTTTTAGTTATGTTCCAAAGGCAGACATGTGATTCAAGTATTTTTGAAATATTTTAGCTAATATGACTGATAAGTAAACACAGACCTCTGAATCAGGGGAATGAAATAAATTTCAAGAGTTACTACTAAAGTATGCCAACATCTGATGATGCTCTAATTTAAGGTTTTATTCAGCATTTTAAATATTTCTGTCACCCAATGGTTTAGGTCATTATGAATAGTTAATAACACTATGAAATTGGTTAATCCCAGAAATTTTCTGTGGGAAGGTCTGGTACAAACCAAAATTCAAAGCACAATTTGTAGCCAGTAGCTTCAAAAATTAAAGTTTTATCTGCAAAAAGCATTTCTTCATAAGCATGCCATGGCCCTCTCCTCAGGTCACCACTCTGCTGTCAGAGAACATTTTAGAATCATTCATTAGCAGGCCAGTATTTTAAATCAAGTCATATAATTCAAAAGAGGAACACGCATTTAATGAAAAAAATGCTTGCCTGTGTTCGACCAAAGCAAAACATTGTGTACTTACCATGAAAATAAAGAAACTATTTCATAGATGCAGGAGCCTACTTAAAATATATAGCAGGTATTAGAAACTCGGATGCTTGTCACTACTACTCCTAGAAAAAAAATTAAATGACTGATAAATCTAAGTCATCTGTAGATAGTGGTATAAGCTGACAAGCGAAAGTGCTTTAAAGAGGGCTACATATTTAAGGAGAACCTTTAATCCTTAAGCAGTACTAACATTATAAGCCTAATAGTGGGTCAGATCAAAGGCCAGTATAGCCTGGTATGCCATTTTTGAGTGGCCATGGAAAGCACCTAGGAAGAGTTTAAGAACATGAAAAATAGTTAGCAAAATAGTTAGCAAATAATTTTCCTGTCCCAGCTTTCAGCAGTTTGCATACCCCAGAATTCCCAAAGCAGTTATGTTCTTGGTGCATCACATCCCTTAATAGATTGCTCCTTAAATTTGCCCCTTTTTTGAAATCATGTACGTTTTTTAAGCTTCTACACTATCATATGGTAAAGAATGCCACATCTTAATTATACATTATATGTAGAGACAGGTACTCTTCTTTGTTCTGAATCTACCATTAAATATTTCCACCTGGTGTCCCAAATTTTTTTATCATCACAGACAAACCAACCACCATTTCCTACTTACCTTCTCCATATCACATGCAATTTCATACATAACATTCTCCCTCAGCTGTTTCTTATCTAGACTTACAGGTGCCATGTTTTATTTCACTACTGATTTGAGCATCACTGTCATTCTCTCCTGAAATTTTAATCCTCTCTGCTACTTGCAGCACAGTACACGTGAAATTGCACTGAGCTAGAACAGCCCAATTCCCTCTTTCCAGTTGTTACAAGAAAATGAACACAATGTGCATTTTACAGCCTGAAGACTCTGTTATGAACCCTGGTCCTTTTCCCATTTGGAAGAGACGTTTGAATTGGCAAAAAGGATGAGAAAGGGCAACAGAATTCATGACACAGGTGAAACGGCTCCTGTGCGAAGACTGGCCCGAAGACGGAGGTAACACCTGCTGGGAGGCCTGCCAGGGACAGCGTGCCAGGTGGCGGCGATGGTGAACAGGACGGGTTTGTGCCTGGCCAGGTGCTCTCCCAGCGATGGGATGCAGCCCGTGAGGTGGCCTGGGTGGCCACCATCGCACTGACAGCGGCAGGCTCACCAGGAAACAGGGTGCTCAAGTTCTGGTCTTCAAGCAACACCGAATTTTAGCTGTGCCAAGCAGCCACAGTTCCCCTACCGCACGAGAACAGGGCCCCTCAGGTTGCGTTTTTCTTCCCTGCGTGGTACCTGCGAGTCTTTCTTTCTCATACGAATTGCGGGCGAAAATGAACGGAGATGAAAGCGCTATGGCTGCTGCCAGCGCAGCCGGGCCGAGGCGCCGGGCCGGGCGCTTCCCGCGGCTGGTGGCTACAAAGCCCGACAAAACCGGCCACGGCGCCCCCGAGCGCTGCCCAACGTCCCGCAGAAAGTAAAGGCGAGTCAGGTGTGTGCTGGCGGGCTCGCTGGGCTGCGGAGAGCCCCTCGCCTCCCCCGTCCCTGCCGCCGCCGATCCCAGCCCCGGTACCTGGTGAGCAGCGGCCGTCCCGACGCGCTCCATCGTCAGCTGCCGCGGAGGGGGCGCTGCCCTCCGCTCCGCTGCGCTGCCGCGGGCCGCCTCCGCTGCCTGAGCCCCGGGAGATGCCCGGGAGTGAGCGGAGAGGCGCGGCGGGCGGGCGAGGAGCGGTGGCAGCGGGGCCGCGGCGCGGGCTCCTCGCGGGCGCGCTCGGAAAGGTCCCGCCGCGCTCCCGCGGGTTTTGCCCCGGCCTGAGCCTGCAGCCCGCGCCCGCCTGCGCCCCGCCCGCCCGCGCCGCCGGCGGGGCCCGCAGCCTCGGGGCCAGGCGCCGGGAGGCGCGCAGGGGCCGCGGGCGCGCGGGCGGTGCCTCCGCGCCGTGAGGCGGCCGCCCCTCGCCTGGGACCTTTCCGAGAGTGAGCGCTGCGGCTTCGTGTTTCTGAGACCCCGACCTCACAAAATCGTGTTTATCCCAATGCACGAGGAGAGCTTTCCCTGCAGGGTGTGTAGCGAAAACTGGCGCCGGTGTCAGAGTCGCTTATTTGTTGTTTCTGTTCGATACCGATGTTATTTACGCGGCCCTGCTACGGCAGTCACTGTTTTTCCTCAGGGAGGGCAAGCTGCTGTAGAGTGCCAAATCAATCAGCAAAATGGGTGCAAGTCAGATAAAAGAACATACTGGGGCTGCAGTGAAAGTATAGGAAGAGGCCAAACTAATTAAAACCAATGCAAAATTACAGTGCTGAAAGTTTAGAATCTGCCGTTATCTTGAGCTGGGACCAGGCAGTCTCCAGCAGAAACACTCCGTAAACATAGAACAAGCTACAAATAGAAATCTACATCTTAAAAACATGTGGGAAGTGGTAAGCAACAATAAAACAGACATAATAATTAATTTTGTGAAGTATTACTGGACATAAAATTTAAGGCCTACAAGAGTCAAAAATAACTTTGGGAACTTACTTCAGTTGCTGGAGGGCCCTATCGATAGAATGTGGACCCAAAATTTTCAACAAGATTAGTCTTTATCGGTAAAAAAAAATAAAAATCTGAGATGCAACTAAATAGCAGAAGAAAATAGGGCATGCTAATTTCCTTTCTAGAATCTTAAGAACTCTTACATTTGGTAATACTTTGCTGGGATAAACTGCAGTGGTTAAAGGAGTGCATATGCCATGCATCAGTAATTTTGGCCTTAAAGATCTATGATGCATATGATCTAATATGGACAACAAAGTACACATAAAGAGCATACATGACATTTTTGTTCAACAGCTTAAGCACATTAGCTCCAGCTCCTTCAAAAAAAAATCTCTAATCAGCTCCATGACAAGCTACAAGCTGACATGTATTCTTGTGTGACCAGTCAGATGACATGAGTCAGCAGAGAAAATTTTAGAGGCCTAAGGTGCAGAGAAAGTTCTTGTGATTTAGCAGCAACATTTTTTTTTCTTGGACTGTACAAAGAATTTTGTGTAAAAGCAGGGAATTAAGCTGTTTTAAAGCAAAGTGTGATAAAGTGTATAGTAGGTTTTCGTGACAGTACTCTACCAGACTCTACATGTTTAAGACCGTGGTAACTTCCTCACAAAATCTTTTCATCTAACACCCACATAGTCTACAATAGTCTCTTTGAGTTCTGTGATTTTGTTTTAATTCCAGTTTGGGGTGTGCATTTGTTACCTTAGAAAATAATTTCTGGTTTGTGCAAATGCTTTCTCCTGTATGGCCTTGTTATTAACCAGATATATTCTTCAAACATTTATTTGATGCAAATTAAGTCAAGAACCCACTGTGCAACTCTTAATATGCGAGGGGGCCATTACCTGAAAGTGGCACCCATTTATTTAAGAGTCCTAGAATTTTACTTGTATGGTCATACTGGCACAATGCCGAGCAGTGTTTGTAAACTTAAAAGCTTTAATTCAGTATAGCAGTAGTGAATTAGGGAAAGGAATTGGCACTTCTGAAAAGATTCTGTAGAGTAACTTTTTCCTGTACTATGAGGGTAGGCTTTGATGCTCTATGCTCAGGATTGCTCTATGCTCCTTGCTGTTCTTTGGGATGTGGTTATTGTATGAAAGGCTTAATACTGGTTTTAATCTTAGCAGAGACTAGTAGTACATTGTGAATAAAATTACAAGGTGCATGGAAAATCCATAATCCAGAGTTTGTATTATGTTCTCTCTGAGTTTGCTGCAGGACACTTTGTACAATTGTTTACTTCTGTGGTTGTGGTGGAGGGCCAAGCTCTGAAGGATGCCAACAACATTAAACCACAGGGGCAGGGCAATTATAAAAAAAACACTGAAGGCATCTTCCAAAAAGAAGGACACAAAGGAATTTGTGACCAAAAAAGGAAACAGAAAGGATCATAAATCTCTGTGAAATGTAGAAACACATTAAGGCAGGTTAAAATGAGTTAGAGCAACACCCAGTGAAAAGGAATCAATACTGGTAACTTTAGTATTTATGAGCAGAAATCCTGCAAGAGAATCCTAAGGATCCACAAAGAATTAAGGTTGGGCAGGAAGAGCAATCATGATAAAACCAGAACAGAGAAAGTAAGGAGAGGTTTTTGGTCACTGAAGAGGTTCTTGGGAAGATTTTCACAGCAGAAATTTTCCCATCTGGAAGACCAGAGAGAGAATACGCCTCAAACCGAATGACCAGCTGAATGAACAGAAAAGATAAGCAATAATGAGTTGCAACAATCAGATGTATTAACCTTGGGATCACAAGTTAATTTGTAGCTGGGGAAAGGGGAGTGCTAAGTTTTTGCTTAACATCAATGGAACTAAGTGGTATTGGAAAGTGGCAGATGTGACGTAAGTATGACTGCCAAAAAAGGCTCCAGTAATGAACCAAGGAACTGCATAGCAATATGCCCAACATCTCCACTGGGCAAGGTAGTAGAAAGTATAATAAATAATAGGATGAAGATGGCATTGAGCTGTGTTGGCAGAGCTTTGTCGAGAAGCCTGCACTGCTACAGCTTTTACTTCACTAGTGTTACTGCTTGAGATCTAAATTTCCAAATGCCAATAAACCACTGCAATCTTTCACAAGCATTAAATCTATTAAAGCAAACAAGACATTAAAAAAACAGAGAAAACTCAGTACTATAAGCTCTTTGTGTATTCCAAGGATGTGGTCTAGATCATCTGAAAACATGTAATATGTTAAAAAGATTAGATGCAAAGCAGACGTAGAAAAAGAAATGCCATGTGATACGAATTGACAAATATAAGAGAGATTTCTTTTGCTTTTATCTGTTTTTTTAAATGAATGAATAAAACAGGAAAAAAAGAGCAGTTTTTTGTAGGACATGATTGTTATAATCACATGATACTTTGATATCAGACTTATGAGTCCTTCCTGGAAAGGTCACATATCATTTTACTTTTTAGTAGTGTCTTTGTCCACAAGGCAAACATATTAAAAAGAACTACTGTTTTCAACAATAAATTAATTTAGCTGTAAGATACCTAATAGTCTGCCAGTATGAGTGATTATGGGCCACTTCTAAAAAAGATTTTGCAGAGAAATGAGCCTTTGTGATGTGCCTGAGCAAGATGGAATGAAAACTGCCCAGCTTAATCAGGCACCCCTGCAAAGTTGGTGAGGACTACAGGGGAATGCAACCTCTTAATATTACCACTGTAAGCAGTCTGCTTGTGTTGCTTAGTTGATGAGTTTAATGAACACCAAGCACCTGGTCTTCAGGCAGACTATATAAAGCATTACAGAAAGTACTAAAAATAATCATGGTTTGGGGTGTTTATGCTCTCAAAGTTCTAACCTGGCCTTCCTAAGAACTTGTAGTCTTTGTGAAATTAGTGAACAAGTGCTAAACTGAGCTAGAAGTTACCAGTAAAGCTTTGCCTCTTCTATGAGTTGTAGCTACCATAATCTGTTTTGGAGGAACATAGAGTCTTTAAGCTTATAGGTGATGGATTTTGTATAGGCAGTGTTGGTAACCTTTTGTTGATGATTCTTATTGTGGATACTGGGTCTTCAGTCTTTTGTGATAAAGAAAATGTTCTGCTTCCTGATTAACATGGTCTGCGCAGTTGTGGTCAAAAAAATACATCTGGAGGGGGAAAAAGAAATCTTGAACTGCAGCTGGATCTGCCTTACTAGTTGGTTGTGAGAAATATACTATTTATTTAATTTAAATGTTGCACAAACCCAGCTAAATAAGAAAACTTGAAGCTTTACATATTAATTTTTCTTATGGCAAGTTTGAAATGTAAACTTGTCATTTCTCTCCAACCCATTAATTCATGGGATCTGTATCTGGGAAAATCAAAATCAAAGTTGTTCTGGTTCAAAATAGCCACAATGAAGCCAAGAAGGCAGACACGCTAATGCGGGAGAGCTGTTGTAAGAACTCATGACTGTGCATTGGGACTCTGTAATTTTTCAGCTAAACTGTATGAGCCCCCAAAGAACTAGTTATTTACTTTCCTAGATGTTTCACCTTTCTTGGAACTTCGATTCCACTTCTCCCTCACCCAACCCCACCCCATGTACTTTTGACTTCTAGTAGCTGTATTTTTGGTTATTTACTATAATTGAAAAAATAAATAGGAGAATAAATTGTTGCTTTATATTCAGATGACTCTAAGTGAATAAGGTGTGAGTGCAGCTAACTGTGCTTGTGCTTAACTAAGGGCTTAGGCTTGAAGTTAATACCACACTTTTTAACTGCTGGACTATCTACATTGGGAGAGAAAAGAGAAGCTGAGAACAAAAGCCAGTTACCTCTACTTGATTGTGTACCTGGGTGTAAGTTTAGAATTTGAGTGAGGAGGAAGTTATAAAAGTTGGGGTTTGCGTAAAGTGTTGTGGTAGCAGGTCCAGATATCTCCTTTTGTACTGCTTGAACAGATTTGAAAGGGTAGGAGAAAGCAGAAAACCAAGTGTGGCCCTTCAAAAAACCTGTAGAGGAATTGTAGAGGAATGAAGCTGGGTTAATTAACACTGATAGTATACAGCTGTGGGCTGTCTTCAGGGTGGTGGGTTGGCTCATGTGGATAAGGTGCAGGTGTGGCTGGTGCTATTAAGTGGTTGAGAGCAAACGAAGAGAGGGTGGCTGAGGAAGAGAGAGGAATAAGTAAGAGAGGAGAGAGTGGGCCTTGGATGAGATGTGGTGAGACAAGGAGAAGTCAGTAGAGGGACTGTATGAAGAGTGTGCTGATATGAGATAGCAAAAGACCTCGTTGCAGTATGATAGTTTGGAGAGTGCTATGACAGTGAGGCAAAGTGTCAATCACTTTAAAATTATTTCCTCCCCTTTTACTTTGCAATTTCACACTAAAATTACCAGTTTTATCTGGAGCTGAAAGTAGATGGTAAAAGGTACTGGTTTCCACAAACCAGCTGGGTTTGTAGAAAAGGAGTGTTCTTGAGAAGGCTTTTTTTTTTTTTTTTTATAATTTCTTCTGCAATGGTTTTGGGCTTTTAAAAGCCAAGGTAAGATTTCTTTTTTTTTTTCAGTGTTTTCAACCAGGTCTACCAAAAAAAGTATAATACAAACTATCTCAATATGCCTTAGCTGGTGGGGAAAGCTGACTAGTTGTCAGGAAAAAAATATTAAAGCAATTTTAATTAACGAAGATGTATAAGAACTGGTTTAGGTAGCTGCCAGAAGCTGTCACTGTAGTAAAACCAGCTTATTCCTTTATGTCACTCTGTGGCCCTTTAGTGTTGACTAAATACAAGCAATGGTATTTGGTTACAGTTTTGGGTTAAATAGGCTGGTTTACCTTGCTTCTCCAGTAGAGACTTTGGCTTTCAGTTTCTACAATTTTTTCCTTATCCTGTTTTTTACAGTTTTATTTTATAACGGGTCTGTTCTTCTTCATACATGTTTATGTGACTGCAAGCCCTTAACGTCAGATCTTTTTTTTTCCTAGATGACAGAAATGGATGTCCTGGTAATGTTTAAAGGAACCATAATGTACAGTATATATCATAGGTTGCTTGCTGAATGTGCAACAGCAGAGATACTGGTGGTGTCATGAGTGTTCATGTTGAACTGTGGGATCTTAAGGTTTTTTATTCAAATTTGCTTTCTGAGTACAAGATTACAGAAAAAAAATACTATAGAATTATTTTAGATGAAAAAATATAGATATAGTAAAGACAAGTAGGAAGCCTGGAGGCAAGAGAGTAAGGTACAAGTGACTGATAACATGCTAGCCAGCAGCTAGCCTGAAGGCATTCAGTGTTCAGAGAATGAAAGGTATGTGCACAGAGATGTTTGGTAGGCATATATTTGTGTATAAAGGGTGTTTTTGTGAAGTGTGCCAAGTTCCTTTGCTACATGCATAGTTTTAATTTATGCTGAGTGTAATGGCATTGTGGTTACCAGTCAGTTAGCTTAATTGGTTCAATTTTTTTTCTGAACAGTAGCAGAAGATGGTGATGCTGCAGGTGCTGGTATTCTGCTGGATATTCATGATTCACTGATGATGTGATGCCATGTGCAATTCTAGAACTTTTACTATAATATTTCTTCAGTGCCTTAACAGATCCTGTACAGAAATAACCAAAGTTGCTTTGACTACTACTTATATGCTTTTTTTTTCAAAGGGTTAAAACTGGCATTTCTGTATGAATTTCTGTTATTAGCATTTGCTGTTTTGGCCCTGCTTTTCTGTGCTTTAATCCTTGAATGTTTTCAGAACGAATGCTTGTCAGTGGCCCAATTCCCTTGCTTTTTAGGGAATACTTCTTCTGTATTTTCTGAAATGGATGACGAACTGAATGTACGCTTGTAGTAGCTTAAAAAATGCTGCCTTTAATATGATAACCTGTGGGCTCATTTGGAAAACTAAGTCGATTTACTCAGTATTTTTCTTCTAGTTAATAACACAATATGCTTTGACTATGAAAAGACCCTTTCCCTCACGTTTTGAAATGCATATCCCTTGCGTCCCCATTACACAATATTAATTCTACCTGAAGTTCTTCGCTAATGTTTTTAATTCCTTTGCAGAACCAAGTGGTTCTTACTTGGGCATATACTCATACAGCTCATTTCTAAGCTATATTGAGATGAAGTCGCCCAGCAAGGGTCAGGGACCGCAGCTTTTTGCTGCGTCTTGCAATTAGGCACCACCGCAATCCTCCCCCGTTTCCGCCGCGCGTTCCCATGCAGGACGTAGTTAACGCTGTTAAGGCGCAGCGCTCCAGGCCGGCTGCTGGTGAGCGCCGTGCTCCGCCCTGCAGGCGCCAGGGGGCGCTATTCGACCTGTTTGAGCTGCCTGCCGCAGAGCGCCAGCGGCCCTGCAGCCGCTCGGCTTAACGCAGGCGGCATCTGTGGCAGCCTTCTCACTCGCTTCGGCACCCCTTACACAGGCCCTAGTGGAAAATTTTCTGCAAACGCAATGACAATTCAAAACAAATGGTAAAAGCGAGTCCTGAACTCAGAATCCATTGTGGACACTGTGACATGCTCAAAGATGTTTGTCAGGGACAGAAAATAAAAATACTGATATTGTTCCAATTCTTTCTCTCAAAAGTGTTGTGTTATAAAAACATGACGAAAATTAAGTACAGTCTCTGACAATTGTGTCAGAGATTGGTCAAACTTCTTATGTCTTTTGTTGGCTTATTCCTAACAATTTTGATAACTTTGTATTCCTTACAACTGTTTGTCCATTTATTGGTCTTGATCAGTTTCAGACTCATGTTTCTCTTTGTTTCTATGCAGAGTGTGGGGAGATAAGATGTTGCAAATCTGATTAAGAAAGCTGATGTCTGAATCGAGCACCATAAGTATTTAAGATATAGACAGTGATGTTACACATATACATAAAGATATTTACAGATGTTACAGGCAATAAACAGATCATAGTTTATTTATGATGTACCAAGTGACTGAACATTTTTGCTATGCTTTTGGAAACTGAACTCCCCATAAGTTTTTTTCTTGTTTGTTATTTTAAAATAATCTGACTCAAGGATAAAATATTAATGGTGAAAGCTTGGACAAAGTGAAGTCAATGGTGTAACCCCTAAATGATATATGGTATTGTATGAATATAGCATAAGAGCTAACCAATTACACACACCTGTAGGATGTAATGGATTAATTTGTTATGCTTCTTTTGTGTTTTTCTTCCTTTTATATCTGAAAGACTATGTTTGTATGTGTAAAGTCCTGTAGTAGGTTCTACAGTAACACAGGATTGGAGGGTTGATGCATTGATGTATTTTGAGGAGGAGCAGAAGAATAGGTAGTTTTTGTTTTCCCAAAATGTCTAGCACAGGGAAGGAGGAAAGAGGGAGAAAACTAGAAATGGACTCTGGGAAGTGATGATTTTAAAATGGTAGGACAAAAATAATGGGAGACAATTGGGCTTGTCAAATGCTGTTTTGCTAATTCCCTGACATTTATCTTTTGATTGTTTTTACAGCCTCTCCAATTGTTCTTTCAGAAGTATTTTCTGATTTGCCACTTCTAATGTTTTATCTTAGGTGATTCAGTGCTTCCCAATCACCACTCAACTTGTAATCTTAGCTGATAGCTCATTTTAACCCCAAGTTAATACCTTTCATTGTGAAAGGCAGCCAAGAAGTTTTTGGCAACAGTTCATAATTTTGTTTTAGAGTGAGGTTGAAGAACTACATGCAAATATGGTTTCCTTATTTTTTCATTATTATAAATAGAGAAGTGAAGAAAGAGGAAGGGCCTCAAGAGGAAAGGAAGAAAAGTCTAGCAGATTTCTAATGTGTTGTCAATATGTCCATTTAAGGTTCAGTAAAACAGTCTCTTTTAAAGTACCTACTTGATATGATCCAGGGGATTTGGTAAACATGTAGAGAGCAATGTTTTGTCAAATACATCCCTACTGCTATGTAGAGGCTCTGTATAATCAGAGATTTTCCATTAGCAGTAGAATGTGGATGTGCTTTACAAATATCTCCCCTGTGTCAAAGCACAAGTGACAGATGGTATCAGTGACACCTTAGTTCTGTCTTCTGCCTCAAAATACTTGCTGTCAATTAATTCAGACTAGGAGTGAATTAGATCTGTTTATCTTTTTTTTTTTTGTCAGTTAATACTTAGTATTTTTAGCATATCCAGCTCGTTAGTTTAACATCTGGCAGTATGAATCCTGACCCATGACTAAAACTTCTGCCCATTAAGGTAGTATGATGAGTAAGATCAAATCAAAAAGATGGATTCAGCATTCCATTTAATTCGCATCATCGAATAGCAGTAAGAATACATAGGAATATTTTCCAAAATACCAAAAGAAATAGGAATCAGAAAAATCATATTTTCAGAAAGGTATTCCTGATTTCAGCATAGTTTTTCTCTTGTGATATTGAACATGCAGTATGCTTTCTCTGTGCATGAGTTCCTTATTGCTAAAATGAGGATAATATTTTCCATTTTTACAAAATATTGTGAAGAAAATTCCATTAATATATTATCTCAGATATTAATATGATGGATACTATAGATTATGCTACAAGAAAGCAACAACCATGAACAAACTATTTGCTTTATTTAAATTTCAAAAAAATAAGTGTATTTTTAGTAAGAAGTTAAAGAATTAATTCCCCTGTAGCAGTGAGCTGAATTTATTTCACTTTGATCCATTTGGAGAGTGACTTATCTAGGAAGATATCTGAGAGAAGTTAGAAGTTGCTAATGTGGAGCCTGCATGAAGATGCTAAAAAGGAAAGCTATGTAGGAAGAGCCTATAATTTTCATTCCTATCTTTGGACTTGGATTAATGCCCAGAATAGTGACAAATACTACGTCACTGGGGAAAGACTAAGAATCCATTGGCAATAACAACTAACTAAAGGAATAGATAACTGCATACAATTATAACAATAAAGTATTTGCTAATAAAAACAATTTTTTTCTATTTTCAGTATGGATAACTGAAAAAGACCTTTTTTTTAACACTCAGTATTTTCAATGGGGGAAGAAAATGAAGTGTTGATAACTGTGTGAATATATGCATGATATATATACACACATCTATATTCAACAGACAAATTCAGATGAAGGTATTATAAAATATCCTCTCCCTCAATGCTGAAAGCATACTATGTCTAGGTGAGTTATTGGAGGCACCTGTTTGAAGAGCTTGGCATACAAGGTGCATAATTACCTGAGAACAACTCTTTGATAGAAGTAAGGGTAGAATGTGATAGAATACTTGTATTTATTTATTTTATTTGTCCCCTCTGTCACTTAATCTTCTTTGTTAAAAAATAAAAAGGAATATGGACACACTCTGGTTTAAGTGTTAAGTACTTCCCTACACATTTTAGACTCGTATTGCTTCTGCACTCCCTTCAGAAGCCTCACTTTACCCTCCGCTTCTCAGGAAACACTGCCTTACCTGTTTCTCCATTTCTGCCTTCCTTTGGAAGACCTGCAGAAAACCTCCTTGTACTGTCTGAGTTGATAATATCCTGGGAGAAAATGGGTAAAGGACCTTTCTAGCTTTCTTTGGAGTCTGAGGGAATAACAGTGCTCCCTGTTATTCTCACCTCCCTTATTAAAAATTCAAATAATTCTTTGTTTTGTTTGCGGCTAAAATAATCTGTGACTGTAAGATGCAGTGGCTAGGTCTATGTGTGGAACAAGGTGTTGCTGTAGTACTACATGAACAAAAGTTCCTTGTGTGCCGAGATATTACTTGTATTAAGTTTGGGTGTTTGGGCTTGCTTGTAGTGCTTTTGAAGCATGGGCGGTCTAAAAGGAATGCAGAATTTTAAGTCCTTTGCTAATACTGGCCCAAAAACATCCACAAACAAGACATGGGATTCGAACAGTAAACATACTTTCCTTACCAAATGGAGAATTTACTTACAGAGATGCCAGCTTTTAAGTATCCCTGCTGCTGCAGTATTCCCTGACCTTATGACTTATTTCTGAACATTGTTACTATCTTAGTAAAGGGATAAGTTATAGATGATAGAGGGTCTGTTCAGTTGGGTCTATGTTGAAATAGCAGCTGACCTCATTGAACCCACTTCATGCTTAGTATAGCAAAAGGTAGTCTTCCAGCACCCCTTCCTGTATTATACGAAAGTATGCTAATGCAAACATGTATCTAAAGTTAGATACAATATTTTTTTAAAGTCCTTGCATATCCTGCACTCTTTCCTAGTGAGTATAAAATTTGACTGTGCCTATCAACACATTTTTTTCTATAAAGAATTTCACTCTTACCTCATCTATTTGGGGTGCTCCCTACTGTGTATGTGGAGTAAAATTGAGTAAAATATAGTAACTCTTTTGAGTAAAATATAATAAATATGAAGCTTTAAAAAAAAGTAGCATTTATGTTTACAGGAATAATTTTCACTATGCGATCAAATATTTTAGGTAATTTAACATGTCATGCTTTTACATATAGAGAAGGAGTATTGTTTAAGGTAAAATCAGAGATACATATACATATGTGTTTTTTTGTACTGGAACCAAGGCTTAACAGGTACTTGGCTTAATACTGGCTGGCAGAGAGGTTTGCTTTTGGGCTGAAAATCTGCAGTAACTCAAACGAGTGACATTGCTGTGGAGGTAAAGACATGTTTTAAATATTAATTGGTATGAAATATCTTGAAGCCTGTTGTTGATACACATTCTTCAACAACAAGAGTGTTTGCAAGCAGAAATGGGAACATGTGAAGATGCAACCAATCAAAATACAGTTCTCCATATTATGTGCAGTTGTTAAGGATGTAAACCTATCAGTGATATTTCAATTTAGGCATTCGGAGAATGAATAATAGCTCGATGACTAACTATTAATGATATGGAGTGAAAAAGAAGCACTGTTGGGTAACTGGAGGTAGAATCATTTTACTATATGCAGCGATGAATATTACCTTGCACAAACAGTACAGCCTTGAAGTAGGGTGGGTGGAGGTGCAGCTGTGTGGGAAGCAGAAGACTGAGAGAATATGATTTATGTGTGAGAAATACAATCCTGTAAATAAATTTTAACGTTAGAAATTTAACACTAGAGATGCTGCATACTGGGCTTTGAGCTTCCAGATGCTCCCTGCTTTCAGTTTTGGTTTAATGACATTGTTATTTCTACAGCAACCATTAGTGACATTGTTGAAAGGACTGCAGCTAGAGTTTCCATTATTAGATACAGTTATGGATTACTGCTATTGTAGTTCTAACTATTGAAGATGACCCTCCATCAATTCCTTTCCTCTTTTCCTCACTACATGTTTTTACTAACATAACATAATAACGTATGCAAATAAGCATCCAATTTGTATAACTGAAAACTAGCTGAATAACTTTGCCCAGGATTTCCAAATTTTGATTTCCTGGTATAGCAGTAGAGTTACCATATTATTTAAATGCTTTTTAAAGATGATTTTAAGATTACTGGTGCTAGAAATGTAAGAAAGTTAGAAGGGTAAGCACAACTGAAAATAAAATTCAAAATATCTGCAAGATCCAGGTAATGGCCAGCAGGTTGTTGGTACAGTTAACCAGATTTGGTTCAGAAGTGCACTAATGTCACAGTCATTACAAGCAGGATAAGCACAGACCTGCTTAAAGCCAAGAAATACACATTGCTGTGAAGGAGTTGAATATCTTGATTCCTGTTACAGCCAAGAGATGGAATTGCATAATGAGTTACAGCAGGTTATTTCCACTTAAAATCAATTACAGGTTTTTATGGTTGTTATTATAATAATTGTTATTCATATAATAGGAATAATTATAATAATTAGTGAACTAGTTTTATTTGCAAAATAAATATTTAATAGTCTCGAGCTATAGTGCCAGTTCAGAAAAGAACGCCTGTGGGTGTGTTAAATTCGTTTTTCTTGCTGAATCCTCCTGCAGCAGCAAATTAAGGCCAAGGAGTTCTCTCCCATGCGTGCAACTGCTATGTCACTCCTTTCCCATTGTGTCTCTCTGTACTGAAGAAGCTGCTCACTGTTGAAACAATCTTGAGCTAGTGCATTACCACGTTAGCGCACAAGAGGGCAGTGTAGGGGCAGGCTGAAAGGGTATCGCAGCCAAGAACCGCAACATAACTGATCGAGTAAGTCTAATTTTAGGCCCAAGCACATCAACATTCGCAAATAATGAGGAACAGACTTAAAACTATCTCAGTAGGTATTCTACATAAGCAATATTCTTTTCGGTGTTTTTTTTTAATGTCTCTAACTTGTATTTTATGTATATATTCGTATACATTTTTTTAGAAAATTACTTCATTCCTTTTTTTCTTTTCAAATCGTAAGATATTTCAGTCACAATTTCCATAGATATTTTGCAGCTGTCTGGGTGTTTTAATACATTCCACTGCACTATGTCTTTTTAAATGATGTTTAATAATGCAAGCAAAAATTTTAGTGAAGGTGAACATAATCTACAAAGCTAATATCTAACATGATACACTTTAAAAACATTTTCTGTTGGGCTTTATTTTGAATAGATGTATCTGAGAATTTTATTTTCTTTAAAATAATGGCAGCTTTTGTATGTACAGCATTTTAAGGTGTTAAGTAATTTAATGAAGTACTGCAACACATCTAGTACATATATAGATATAAATACGCTGAGTGGGCAGAGAATAATACCCAGCCACATACATGTGCAAAATGCATGCTACAGTATTGGTCAAATCAGTTAACATCTATAAATAGCAAGGAATCAATTTATACAATATCAATCTAGTTATTGTGTAACCTTGGCTCCAGAAGTATAGTTCACACACTACTTTTACCCTGCTGACTGTATACATTGGATTCAGCTGAATGAAATTCTCTATGCTTGGGCTAGATGAAGGGCTTTTTGAGTAGCACATCCTTGATGGCAGAATTCTGCTTAGTATTGTAGAAGCTGGCCTAGTGTAATCCAGTTTCTGAGTTTGGTCTTTCCTGAGCAGCACTTAAGGCATGGAGGATTTAAAAAAATAATGTATTTTTACAAGGATATTTCTTGGCTTGTTACTTCATTTCTCCCTCACATCTGCAACCTGACAGACCAGTGAGTGGTGTTAGTGGTTATTTGTGGTGGTGTTTAGTTGTGGTGGTTTTTGGGTTTTTGGGTTTCTTAATTATTATTGAGCTTACCTTAGCTCTATTTGATCTAAAGGCCACTTGATGGAGTTAAAACTCTAGAGACAATAGTCCTTGATGGTGTTGGAGCACCTGAACTTATCTTTAGAAAATCCTGATGCCACAAATATGATATCAGTAACTTCAAGTGTTCATTTGGATAATGGTCTTAAAAAACACCACAGGGACTGTGCATGAACTAAATGAACTAAAATGTGGGATTTTGAGTAGTTAGACTCTTTGGTCTTATGGCAAGGGTCCCATAGCCTATGGAGCTGGAATTCAAGCACGTTTCCCACTTGCTTTGCTAGCAGTTCTATGTGGAAAAAGTGCTTTGTGACAGAATTTAGCAGCAGCTTTGCTTTCAGAAGAAAAAGGTCTTTACAATTTTGGCTTGCTGTTGTGATACTAGTACAAAAAAAAAATCCAGTGTAACTTCCTTATATTATATAAGACTAATAGTGGTAAAAACAATGATAATGTTTTGGCTTTTATATGCTGCCCAACATTTCAGATGTTTGTTTTCAAACACTTCTACTCTGCTTCCAGATCTGTACATGTTTATGGAGACCTAATTCTGTCAAAAGGGAAGTGATGGTAAAATACGTGTAGTATTGGTAATAGTACAAAGATAATGCAGAATAAAAACATCTTCAGAAATTAGTGGCACAGACTGAGGACACAGTGACTTAAACCTGTCTTTAGATAGTCTCCATTATAAATCCATGTGCTCTTAGGTTTTTTAGTACTTGGATTTCCTTCCCATTTTGCTTCAGAAAGTTTTCGGCTGCAGATGGTTCAAATAGAAAAACTGTACTCACAAGTTATTTAATTGGTAGCATGTGTATTAATATTTATGGAATTTGAACGAAGAAAAAAATCATGAATTTAAAACAAACAAACCAAAGTTCTTATGTTAATTGCTGAAGAATAATGTTAATGCACAAAGTTCTGTTGGAGGCAAGTCAATAATTGGTGTGCACCCCAGGGACTGATACTGGGGCCAGTGCTGTTCAACCTCTTTGTTGATAACCTGATGATGGGACAGAGCACACCCTCTGCAAATTTGCAGACAATACAATGATGGTGAGGAGTTACTGCACAATACTGTATGCATTGATTAGTTGTGCTGCCATTCAGATGGGCCCAGACAGGCTGGAAAATTGGGCAGAGACAGATATCATGACCAACAAGGGCAGTTCCAAGTCCTGCTAGTACATGCTGGGGCCCAAGTGACTGAAAAGCAGCTCTGCAGAGTGGGATTTTGGGGTCCTGGTAGACATTAAGTTGAATACTAGCCAACACTCTGCCTTCCTGCACCCTGTGCTGCATTAGGAAGAGCACTGCCAGCAGGCTGAGGCAGGTGATCCTTTTCCTCAGTGTTCAGCACTGATGAAGTCATATCTGGAGTACCATGTCTGCTTCTGGGCTCCCCGGTCTAAGAAATATGTGGACTTCTTGGAGTGAGTCCATAGAAGGACCACAAAGATCATTAAGTGGTGGGAGCATCCATCATATGAAGAGAGGCTGAGAGAACTGGGACTTTCAGTCTGGAGGAGTCTCAGCAGGGATCTTGTTACATGTATAAGTACCTGCTGGGAGAGGATGAAGAAAGAGCTAGGCTTTTGTCAAGTAGTGCCTACTGATAGGACAAGAGGTGATGGGCACAAATTAAACCACTTGAAATTCTCTCGGAACAAAAGAAAAACCTTTCTTACTGTGAGGATGGCCAAATATTGGAACAAGTTCCCTGGAGGGGTGGTGGAGTTTCTGTCTGTGGAGATGTTTGAAAACTGTCTGGACATGGTGCTGTACAACCTGGTCTGGGTGACCCTCCTTGAGCAAGGGGGTTGGACTACATGATCTCAAGAAGTCTCTTTGAACCTAACTGATTCTGTGATTTCTCTTACCTTCAGATAACATGGTGGAAAAGAATTATCACAGTGGCTGCGTATGTACATTAATCTCGGGTGGTCGTGCTTAATGAGACTGAAATGTGGAAAGAAGCTATGGTGGAAACCATCATTGGAGCAGCAATACATCCTGTGCTTGTGTTCTTCCCTATAAACTTACTGAATTGTGCTTAGACCAGTGTAATCTGTTATCATTCCCATCAAGACTTTACTGCTCTGTACAGATCCATGAAAGAAATTTTCCAGTTTCAGATTTCATAAGTCTGGTCTGTCAACAGGTGATGGGAAATGTTCTTCTGGCACAGAAGTGTGACAGTAAAAAGAAAGAATGGCCTAATAAAACGTGAACAACAACATTTTCACTTAAATCTCAAGTTGTCTGTGAAATTCAGTGCACTGAGGAAGTTCAAAACTGAGAATTGTACTAGTCATAAAAGCTAGGTGGCCACTATAACATGGTTTTGTTGCTTTCAAGACTGTAGACCTCAGGTTGTGCCTATTTCAGATTTTAAAGACCCATTGTTACAAGGATAGGAAAAACCCTATAGTAAACAATTTCGTTTAATGTTTTTATTCATCAGCACAAATTCAGTGAGATAAGATTTTATGGTGTATGAAAAGTTTTATCTAAAACCTGATTTTTGTCATTATTAAAAATGCTTTTACTCTTTGTTAGACTTTTCTGCCTAGCTGTGAGCATGTATAAAGTGTCAGTTTTCTGCTGTAGTAGATAGATATTTTCTGCACTTGTAATCTACTGCCAGTAGTGCAGCTACTGGCAGTAGATAATGTTCTAAGCATTTGCATCAGTGAACACATTTTACAGGCACTTTGAGCTATCCTACCATACATTTGAAGGAAACATTGTGTCTCTTTTGACCACAAATTGAATTTACTTGCACGTCTCCATTTTATAAAATATAAAAAGATGTTCAGTTTCTGCCAAATTCAGTTTTGTGTTTTAAAGTGTGTCGTGTCTTAGGAAGAGAAAGCTGAAAGGCATTTTCAATTAGAAAAATCCCTCTTGCTTTCCTGTTAAAAAATGAGGCGAAATATAGGGATGAATATGGTGGGAGGGAGCTGTAGAGTAGTTTTTAAGTGAAAACTAGCATATGCTGCAAAAAAAAATCAACTTAGTTTATGCAAGCATCTGAAAATAATCATTTATAGTGCAATGAAATTTCCACCTCTGCAGACAGAAAGAGAAGGTCCTACATGTACCAAATTCCCCACATATTGTGGTGTAGCCCAGTCCTGAGTCTACTGGGATCAATGTTCTTATGGATTCTAGTTTCTAAATTTGCTGGCAGTGATTAGCAAGACTTTCAGAAACTCTAAACTTAGTGGACTGCTGATTAATAAATGCATGTTCAGAATTTTGATCAATATGGAATATAACTAGATTCAAATGTTTAAACTATTCTATAAATTTAGTAAGATTTCACTCATTTAGTTTACCCTTCAATAGTTGTGTCCCGTTTCAGTACAGTTAATTCTGAAGTGTGTAGTGAATGAATCTTGCAATTTCACCAGAATTAGTCTGTGTTCACAAACGGGTAGAATTCAAACCTAGAAGTTGGTGGGAATAGAAAATTGGTTTTGTTTTGCAAGGTAATTTTGTCTTCTCCCCCCTTTCTAATTTTTTTTTTTATTAAATTATTAAAGCTAACGCTCTTCTGCTGTCCCATTAGGTGCTACATCATGAATAATGAAGTTCTGGCGGGTCCAGTACTGAGTGCTATTCACCTTCTCCTGTTAAAACTGACAAGGAGCAAATATACAGAGAAAGGAGGCATTTAAGGATATGCAGAAGCGATGCAGCTTATGGTGTGCTTCAGTACAGTAAGTTAACTTTGATTTATTTTCAGAGGTTCTCTCTAATAAAATATTGTCTCTTTCTTACATAGAAGTTTCTAATTGTCCACAAGCAGTACTTGTTCACGTCTAAGAAACAGGAAAGAAATGTCAGCCTAGAGAGGAGCAAGTGGGCATGTTGGAATTCTGTGAATTCCTGGAGTATGTTGAAATTTAGGTAGAGGGGTTTTTGTCTTTATTGGGGTGCTGCAGAATATTTTGGGTTTTTTTAACTATCTTTGTCAGACAAATCTGTATGCAAAATGGTGCTTTTTGTTGATGATGATTTATTCCTTGGAAAAAACAAACAACCCTGAATGTATTGTTTTGAGCATTGATTTGTTTTTCATTGTAAAATGGCCTAGTTACTCTTCAGTAAGTCAGCAGAAAAAGCATGCTTCCTATGGGTACTGATATGTATATAAAATCTTAAATCTGTTTACTTTTTATTTACATATTTATGTAAATAAAATGGAAGGGAAAGGCACTTACTCTGGAGGAGCTCTAGTATATAAGCAGTCAGAAAATTTTGTGAAGAAACTGTTCCTTTCTTAGTATTGACTCCATTTAAACACATTGAGTGAATACACCTTGTGAACTTATTTACAGTTGGTAAGCATTCTTCTTTCAGGAAACAGAATTCAGCTATAACAGGCACGAAACATTGGTATCACTGTTCCTCCTTAGCTCAATTATTTTGTAGATGGTGTCATGTGAAAAAATTTCAAATGGGTTAGTGTTTAATTCAGTAATGTAACTAAATGTTTTCTTGCTATAAAATCCTAAATTTGCTGACTGTCCAAAAAGGGTTATCTGTTTGTTAAAGGGGATTAACATTTTTTGATTACAAAATCATGAACATAAAAATGCAGAATAAGAATGTAACAGAATATTTTATTTTTGCAGATGTCCCCACAGCAAACAAGAACTTAAATATTTTCTTTAAAGTACTAAAACTTATTCACACAGAACTATGAAAATATGTCTTACATAGTGGTCAAAGAATACGAAGCTTTTATAAAATATCAGAAGTACTCTAAAGTTGTATTTGATGATAATGTAGACATTATGTGTTACAAAAAGTGCACTGTTTGTGTTGAAGTTGGGGAGAACACAATTAGATTTGAAATCTCTGTAGAAATTCTTTACTAAATTTACATTATTTTAAGGCCACAGAGTATCAATGTAGATTTTGAATATTGTTTTGGTTTTAGTTTTTTTTCTCATCTTCTAATTAAATGATTTAACCTAACTGAAAAATAAGGGATCTTCTTTTTCTGCTCTGTGATTTAGGAATATTGGGAGGAAATATTTAACAGAACTATGAACACTCTCTTCACTGCTTAATTAACTTTTTTATTTTGTCTTTATCATTCAAAGGTGCAATAATAATAAGAAACATAGATTTTTTGAAGTCTTATTGACTCAGAATTTTTTCCCCTGATACTAAGGTATTCTATAATACCAAGTCAGTTATACTTCTCAAATATTTTCCCTGTAATGTGAAATCATGCATGATAGATGGAGAAATCCTTCAGACTTTCTTTGTAGTTCTTTATTTCAAGACAGAGTGTTATTTATTTCAGCTCCTTCATGATGGCCAAGGAGAATATACTTCTAATAAGTTAATAATACTATTTCAGCTCACTTTAGGGACTATTACTCATGTCTTGCAAAACTTGAATCTATTTGTAAAATTTTTCCACGGATCCATTTCCCCATACATCATATTTACAACAGTCTAAGTCTAACTCGGCTCAGCTTCAGATAAATCAGTGTGACACAAGGATATACCTTCTCAAACATATTATATTGTGTGTTTACCTAAAGTGTTTTTCAAAGGAAACTTATAAAAAGTATTCTTTTTTGCTCAATGAAAAGCAATAAATGATAAGACTGAAAGCCCTGGACAGATAAATGAGTCCTCCTTTCAAGACTTCTCTCTTTCAGAAGCTGTAGAGGTAATTTTTAGCTGTATCTTCCATCTGTTTGTTTAGGTAATACCTTTTCAGAAATGTTCTAAAAATTGTTAAAAATAAATGTATGTTTGTTTTTTACAGCACTGATGCTGGTGTTATAACGTGCACTCAGTTTTATTGTTACTTTTTAATCCCTCTACCAGTGTGCTTTGTCTAACACTAATTTCTATGTTTATAAATCTGAGGCATCCTTCTTATTTTGAGTAATTTCTGTCCTACAGACTTCAAAAATAAATGCTTAATCACTTCCCCTTTTAAACGTCTCCCATCTATTTAGTGATTTCTGCATTATTGTCCAGGTAATTGGGGAAAGAGTCACATTTTCAGCGTCACTGTTATTATCACTGAAAACAGGCGGATAAGAATCACTTCCATTCTCTGTTATGGTCTGAAGAGATTTTTGTTCTTGTCTTAGAAATTTCAGAAGCTAGTAGGTGATCTAGTATCATTAATAGTGAATAGGAGGGAGGGTATTTAAAAATGGGTCATACTTGAATTGTTTGTTTTGCAACTTCAGGTTCTTGAATTAGAGGAGAGAAAAGCCTGTTTAAAGTGTCATTTAAAGGCATGAGAAATGGTTCATCAATGCTGATACAATAAAGAATTGTATAATCTAATTTGTTATTTATATGCTAAAAATAAAATATTTGGAGATTTGCACTCCAGTGAAAAGATATTTTGTCTCTGCTTTTTAGGGTTTTTTCTTCTTTATCAGGTTGATTACAGGTACCAGTCAAATCCAAAATACAGGCAGTAGAATTAGTTCCTATGTACTTTGAAATTATTCAGCAAAAATGTTATAGTAGTAAGCACACTGGAGGCTGGGGAATATGTCTAAATACTTATTCAGCCTTAGAGGTACTGAGTGTTTATTTCTACATGTAAATTTTCCAGCTTAGCAATTTTAAAGAAGCACATCACATCAACATTAAAAAAAAAAAAGTACGAGCTGTTTCTGAGAGAGAGGCAATGGCAAAAAAGCAGTGGGCAGAGCTCAAAGGTTGAAGTATAGGTGGTGATGACTGAGGGCAAAGAAAGGAGAATCCAGAGTTAAATATCCTGTCAGCTTTTATCTTTATAATGTGTCCTAATAATTTAGAAATAGTAAAATCATGATGCAAAACTTAGGGGCTTTTTTCTTGAATATTAAAACACAATCACAATGTATTGAGTCTTTAGTAAGCAGTGGCTAAAAAAATGGCTTTTCACATTTTGGTGTGCCATGTAATATAGTCTAGTGGCATCAGAAGTTTATGGGGCTGTGTCTTAGAGTGGTTAGTGGTTGCTTTCCTAGCTTCTTAGAACATTAGTGGTCTATTTTTAGTCTTCTAACCCTGTGTCTGAGCCTGTCCTCCCTCTCTCCGTATCCTGTAGGGCTTGTAAGGTTCCGGTCCTAGGAAGAGTTATTTGTTCAATGCTATATAAAAAGGGGTTTCGTGTGTTGTACAGTTGAGCAGCCTCAAGATTAACTTCCTTAAAATGTATGGATCTCTGCCAAGCATCGTTCAAATTTATATGTCCTTTTTTCATAGCTAGATAGAACTTTTGGAACCCACTTTTACAATCCCGAAGTAACTTTAAGTCAGTTGTTTGCTTTAAAAAGGTGCATTTCCTTTTGGAAATTCTGACTTTGAGACTCTCTTGCTTACAGAATTTAACTGCTCATCACTTAAGTTAAAAAAGAGGTTGGATTTAATTTTTTTTATGGAGCAAGATTTGTCCATAACTTTTTCAGTGCCTTAAGAAACCTTTGGAAAAAGTCTTTTTCTTCCCTTGATAAATAACATCTGTATGTGAAATTCATCACATGACTTGTGATGCCTTTTTTCCTCAGGACCTTTTAACTTTTTTGTCAAACTGAGTTTTGCCATGTAGATTTTTAATACACATGCTTCATTTTTATATTCTGAAATTTAAACTACTAGTAAAGTTGACTCCATGTGGTGTCTCCAGACTGCAGCAGAAAGTGAGTGCTCACCTGTTAAGAGTTCCCAGCTCTAATGTAAAGAGAATAGGGAGAAAATAAAAGGATAGTGTCAATAATCTGTCAGCTAACCCAGTAAACAGAGATGGAAATGTCAGCAGCTTATCTGTCAGGAGGGATGAGTCACTTGTCTCCCCATCTGGGGAGAATCTGGATGGAGCAAACTGGTTTACCAGACCATCTGCCCAGAGGTGCCGTCCTAGTAGGGAAGCAATCTGCTGGCCAATAGGTTCCAGGATGCTAACCTGTAATCTTTTCTTGGATGGTACTCTAAGCAAATGAATTACCTAAGAGAATGAGGGAATGGTCTAAGGAAGAAGTCCAAACATAAGTTATACTAAGGCAGAATTCTTCAACAACAAGTTACATGTGATTTAAATATCTTTTAAGATATAAAGCTGTGCTAATGGTGAGAAGTATAATGGAACTGGGCAATTTGAATGCCAATGTATTTTAATTTCAGGTGTGTGATAATAGAGTAAATCTAAGGGGAAGTTTCTATGATTTTTTTTTTAATTTTCAATTCCTGTTATTTTCTATTTTTTGAAGGGGTTTTGTTACTAGAATTTTATCTAGTATTCTAGTAATAATTCTAATAACTCCTCATGAGAGTAAAAGAAGATACATAAATAATACTTTAAAAAAAGGGGTGATTTTGCGGAGCTGTAGCTCACACTTTGTATATGCAGATATTCTACAAGAATGCCAAGATTTTGTATGAGGCTTTGCATGTATTACTAGATTATGATATTGAAGAGAATAGTGTGCCAACCGTATTATAACACTTAACTTAAAAATGTAAAAGGAATCTCTTCTGTATGTAAGAGTATGTAGATGATAATGACATTTCTTCATTATTCAGTTGGATAAAATAGTATGTGAAGTAGTTTTCACTCGTCATTACTTAGTCTAAAATTTTAACTTGACTTTTTTTTTCTGCTAACTCAGTTTATCAAGTTTTTTCTTTTCTTTTTTCCTCAAGTGAGTATTCTAGAATGTCATGAAAGACCACATTCCAGTCTATGATAAAGATGCCTATGTTTACTGTTGGCCAAAACTGGCCGCATAGGATCTGCATGGGAATGCTCACTTGTATTAGTAGCATCTCAATTACTCATTTACATTTACCTTTGGATACCTATAACTTATGTAGATATAATTGATTTCAGACCCTATACAGATTTGGGCTTTTATATTACTGATTTTTTTTCTCTCTCAGAATGTCATACAGGCCTATTAAAAGGCTTTTGCAAGGCATTTGAAGTCAACAGTTACTTTGATCAAATAAATCTATATTCAGGAAGAAGTTGTGTTTGGCAAGACTTAGTTCTCCTGAAGCTGTTCTGATACTCATCAGTTATTCTAGCATCTCAGATTCTAAACTGATTGTAGTCTTTATTTTCCAGTCTATGTTTTTACCCAGGATCAGTGTCAATGTAATGGGCATATATTCATACAGCTGTTCTCTTTCATCCTTTGAAAATACTTTATATGAGTAAGAGAAAAAGGTCAAAAAGGTTGTAATTAAAAATAAAGAAATCTGGACAATTCGAAGAGTGAATTAAAGAGAAACATAAGGTTCAGAAAGTACATAAATATACTATGTGAAAATATTAACATTGACATTTCTGCACTAATGGAAAACTTGGCCTCTATTCTTCTGTTTCTTTAATGTACCTGAGATTAGATATTTACATAATCAGATAATTTATTTGTATAATTAATATTTGAGCTTTTAAACGTAAGGTCACAAAAAGTGACAATGTGTACTTTAAAGGACATTTAATTTCCTGTGACTACTCTATTTCCTATCCTTCATATTTAATTTATCAGTTACTACTTTTATGAATGCCACAGTCTGTGGAAGCAGAATTCTTAAGTGTTCATGGTATTGTGCACCAGATTTTGTTATCAAAATAGTTTGTATGCCTTACATAAAAAAGTAGTTTCATGGGGAAAGTCTAGAACACTTGTTTATGCAGATATAAAGTGCATTTGTGTAAGTGGTGACATTTGGACTCTTAATGCAGAATGAAGTAAAGAAAATAGGTAATGGTCTTGGCCAAAGATCTGAAGTTCTGTGGAGGAGCTTGTAACAGAATATAGTCCTTCTGACTTCGGTTTTTGTGCTTTAACTAAAAAGTTATTTGGAGCAGTGATGGGGTAAAGATGAATTTGCTCGTAATAGTTTGCTAGTATAGCATACAGTAAGTTCTGGCACCTTTGTCTTCCAGAACTCTTTTCAGGACACTGAGAGGTATAAATTATTTGGGTTCTTTATCTTCCTTGAAAAATGGGTGCTGTAATGCCCCTTGGTCCAATGACAGTTTTTCCTGTGTTTGCCTGGTTTACAAGCTCTTTGGAACAGAAATTGTTTTGGTTTGTGTATTACTTCATGGCTTGTAGTAAGTAACATGTTCAATAAATAACAGTAAATCCATCCTAAAATGCATAGTTAAATAATAAGATGCAAATGCAATGGAAAAAAAATTACAAATAGGCAAACTTATTCCTGTTTTCTTCTATGTAAATACTGACGTTAAAAAGTCACCTTTCATGAGAAGTGTTTGTGGCAAGTTGAGTACCTGGATTTTTAGTGAATTCCATGCAAAAATAGATAGGTCATTTTGTTCATCACCTCAGAACTTACTACTTGGAGAGTGTTCTGTGGAACTTCCTTTAGATGGTTAATGATATGAAAGGAATTACCCAACCAAATCTCCTGAAATGTTTACCTCTACTATTGTATATTTCTGCATGCATTTTAGTATCTGTGATTTGTTTTGTTCTCAAAGAATATGACTGTTAATAATCCTTTTTTATTTTGAATTCTGATGTGACTTTGTATTGAATATTAGTTAATGCATAACTTTTTTCTCCAGAAATTCAAGGAAAATAAGTTTGTCTTTCACACTTGTTTAAATTTTAATTGTCTTTTCAAGTAACAAACAAGCTTCAAGCTAAGACTTGCAGATGCTGAAAACTAGGTCATCTTGTTTATGTACAAACTCTGCTTGCTGTACTGCAGAGTGATGGTCTATAAAAGCAGAAGGATTTTCCTAGGATTAGGCAAGTCAGTAAGAATATTAAAGTATTCTTACTGCATCCTGCCATGAATTAACCATTATTTTTTACTAGTTATTCAGCTATTATAATTCTGGTTTTTACTTACTTGGATTTAATTTAACTGCCATCCTCTGAATGAGTAACTGCTCAGATTTTTCACTGAAAATGTAACCCATGGTATCTAAGTAAGACTGGCATTTAACCAGGACTGATCTAGTGCTTTCCGTAATTTGGTGTCCTTTCTAGGGTAACCTTCATGGTCACCATGAAGAGAACAGGATTGTGCCAGATTACATAGTCATACCATCTTTTTAACCATGAGTTTCATTTGAAATGTGGTGACACAAAGCTGTTTCCTTCCTTTACCTCATGTTAGTCATACCATGTCCCCAGTAAGCCATTCAGCTTGCTAAAGTGATGCATAAACAGGCTAATAGTTCTTGTCTTCACTGCAAAACCTTATTATCTAACCATTAGTCAGAAGTATGAAGGCAAGTGTTAAAGTGCTGAACTCACAACTGGTCATATGGAGACTACCCTTGAAAACGTGTAGTGTCACGGTGGCAGTTTATGCTCAGCTTGTACTGTTTTATAGATTTGAGCTGTCAATTTGTTGAGAGTAAAATTTCAGGATCACACGTGGTAAATGGGGTAAACACTCCAAAGGCATGGTGAGATTTTTTTAAAAATTGTGCTCCACCTTATCTATGCTGCCTCTTCATAGCTAGTATTATCAGTGAATTGATTCTAGTGAGTTAAAATGCAACCTGGTTTCTTAATGAAGACCTACTTGTAGTTCAGTTCTGGTTTCTTTTTCTGAATCTATTGCCTCGTTATGACAGTAATAAGAAAGATATTAAGAAAACTTTATCAGATTTCAGTGGTTTTATGACAACTTGGGAAATAGCACCGGAATAATACTTCATTTATCCCTGCTAGTTTCCAGTCTCTTTTAGAACCAGAAATGCAAAGTTTCATGAGAACTGAAAAAGAAAATTGTTAATGTTTTATTAGTCTTAAGTTTTCCATATTATTTATCTGAGACTCTGTAAATGAGTGGAGTGCTCAGGCTAAAGTCCATATTAATACCAACCTAAGAGACTAACCGTTTGTCTCTGTGGCATACCTTTCTTTTGCATTTGTCACCTTTTTATTACTCAGGAATAGATACAGTATAATCTTACTGCAGCGCTTGGTATCTTGAGCGTATTGTCCACATTAAAGTCTTATTATATCTTCCTGTTTGCCTATCTCCTCCAGTTCTGCATGCTATCTTCCTGTCTGCTTCTATTTTAGAAACACATGAATATATGTAAATAGATGATCTTGTACAATTTGTGATTTGTTTAGTGACTCTTTCACTCTGATAGTGTGTGGGGTTTACTCAAAACATTAGCTTTTTAAATAGAACAGAAATGGAGGAAGATGGCTTTGTTATTTTAGAACATCGCTTCACTTGGAAATTTTATTTTATTTTTTAAGATTAAATTTGCAAAAATTACTAGGCTAGATTGATAGTGTTCTGTTTTTCACCGGGTGACTGGGTTTTTAACAAAACCTTTTCTCTGGGCAAATAGGTAGCTCCTTTAAAACTAAATAAAAAATGAAAAGGATCCTGTTTTCATCTGAAGTTTTCAGTGGTTCAAATATGAGTAATACTCTAGTAAGTAAATAATTATCAGTTCTGATGCTACTGCTTTCACTTCTCTTTATACACTGGTTTCTTTGACTTTACCGCATGGTCTGCTATGCTTACTGAATCTTACTCTCCCTTCTTTCCCCCACTTAACATGAAGGAAGAAATAACATTTCCTAGCTGATTTATTCTTCACTTCTTTACAGATCAAGAAATATTACAAGGAAAAGCTTAAGGCTTGAGGCAAAGAGCACGTTCAATAGCAGCCATATGACACAACTGTCCAAGGATCAAAACAGCTTTTAACCTTTGCTATCATTTTATCAAAGTTTTAACCTGTGATGTCTTCTATTAATTTATATACAATTCTCAGTCAAATCACTGTAGTAACTGTGCAATGCAGTCTGTACAAATTCCGTAAATAGATAGAATGTGTGAGGTGGGGCAGTAATCTCTTCATCTCATTGTCTCATTCTGAAATACTAAAACAACTACACAAGTTGTTGAAAACTGGCTGTACATGTCTTACCTACCAGATGCCAGATTGGAATTGTACATACAGGTGATATGTTTTCTTGGAACAATTAGTACAGTTGGCAAAGTGGCGTTTGTTCACAGAAGCCCCTTTTTGGGATCTGAAATAGAAACAATAAACTTCAAAATTAAATACCACAGAATAGTTGGTCTCAGATTATTTCAGAAAGGAGATAGCTGGTTACTATGGACTGAAGCAGGGAGGGGGATATAAGCAGGAAAGACGTGGCAAGGTGAGGCATTTACTTGGAGAGAGCTATAGGTAAATTATAGCCTGTGGGACCAGAACGTGTTTCAATCAGAGTCAGTAGAGAAGCCAGAAATAACTTAGCTTGCCCTTCAAATTCTGTTCCTGGAATTTGAATTTGGAAGGGAAACAACAGAATAACATAACTTGGTGAATGATTTAATTGATTTGCAATCCGAGTGAATGTAATATGTGAGAAGCACTGAAGCAACAAACATTTTTTAGTGCAATTTTAAGGCATTTTCTTCAGTGGAGGTTTGTAGTTGTTCAAGTTGATCTGAAACATCTTTTCATATATGATGTATTAATTTTTTGCAAATAAAATACAAGATTGTTGAATAAACTGGATTTTTTTTTTACTGTTCTAGCAGAGCTATTCTTGATGGCATTTGTCCTTTTATAATACAGTTGACTTGCTTTGGAGACTATGTATCTTGCATATGTGTATTCCACAGACTCCCTGAAGTCCTTTGAAATCAAAGTAGTTAATAGTTAATGACAGTGTATTATGCATTGTATTGTAATTCTTACTGCTAATTCTATTTAAAGAATATCTGGGTTTTGGGCTAAAACTAACTGCATGAACCATCTTGGTTTTTCCTTCCCAGCTGTAGTGGTGGTATTTATTCCTTTTCTCAGATATTCATGACATATTATGAAAAGCATTAAATTAGAAAGTAATTTAGTGTTCTGTTTTGATACTGCTGTTCATCTTTTACTAGTGTCATTACACTGGCTTGTTCATGGATTATTTGGTTTCACAATATTTTTTGGCATCAGTTTCATACCTTTTCTCTTTAAAATAATAATAAAAAAACCCACTCTGGTTCGCCAGTTTTGTGTGCCAGATGTTGTCAAGCACATTGGCTCTAAAATATGTCTACAATATTTAAGAAAAGTATTTCATAGAGGCATCTGGTATTTTTGTAGCTCATCAGTATTAGAACTTAGTGAAACTACAGTATCTCCAAATGAAGGTGCATCTATGAGGTATGCAATATGGTTCAGTGGTTTATATAGCACTGGCTCTGTAATATTTGCAGAAGGAAAAAACCACAGTGTACTGAATATAGCGCCTAGCTATTTGGGAGGTTATTTCTCTTCTTTTGATTCATACAAAACTGAACTCACTACCTGTTTGCCATGGCAACTATCTCTTGATAAACCTGTTGCCTTATCTGTATGAGTCACTCTTAACAGGTGTGATCTGACTTGTCCTAAATGGTGTAGAAACATCCTTACACACTCTGATGGGTAGACGTGAGGCATGCTCACATGTAGGTGTCAAAGAGAACAGAATCTGTACATTTAGTTTACAGATTCAGATTTACTGCCTGTTTTGAACCATGGGAAGACATCCATATAGTGTCTAGTATCCATAAATGAGATGTCACCGTTGTGTAACACTGTTGAATCCTTATACATGAAATTCTCTGAACTGCATTTTTATATGTATTTATAATACATGTACATTATAAGGAAAGACAAAGTTATCTATAACTGAAGAAATTGATTTCATTTGATATTCAGTGTCAGTGTGAAGCATTTTTAGAATATATTTATATTCAGATATCACACCAAAACCAGTGTAGGATGTCATGAATGATACAGAGATATGGTAAGAATTTATATTCAAAATCACATATCCTATCTAGAATTTGGATTTGCAAACAATACTTAATTTTAAAGTAAGCTGAACCAAAGTCTTGGCAGTAATTCCCCTGAAAGTTTAGTAGCTCAAAATCTATGTCTTAGTTTTGTGGCAGACTTCCATTTCTGATGATGATTAACTGAAATTAAGCAATGCCTCATGATGTAGCTCATACAACACTCAAAGTGTAGCAGAAACAATCCAGGTGGATTGTACAAATAAATCAAAATTATACACTTTTTGTTGTATCTGTGTCACATCTGAATTTGTGTATCTCTTATTGTATTTTCTTTTAAAAAGTGGAAAAATACATTCTTGTCTTTGATCTCGTGGGTATAATCACTTTTTTTGCATGGGTAAGGTAGAATTTTGACTCAATAGTCTACCAAGCTAGTCTGCCATGAAAATAGTTAACGTCATCATTAAATTAAGCATACTATTATGTTTGCCTATCCTGTCCCCTCCTCCAAATCAGCTACATTGGAGGTGACCTGATAGAGCTCTTCTGCTGATCTTGTTTTCCCTGTGATATAATTCTTATACTCAGCCAGATTCATTCAAGGACGCAAAACCACCAGCATGTCTGCAATGTCTCCTTGCCTAACTACTGCTAAGATTGTTATCTTTGAGTAAACAGCCGAAAGCTCTGTAAACTTCTTTCTCAGTCTGACAATACATTCCAAATATTCATTAAATTTTTTTTTCTTTTGAATAGCATTTTTTTGTTTGGAGGGACATAAGCTATTGAGTACTTTCTATTGCTGTTTCTTCAGCCTTTTTCTCACTTTGAGTGAAACTAGCTATTTTGCTTTAGTTAGCCCATAAAGATTAGAGGTTTCTAACTCAAGAATGAAGCAAATGCCTCAATCCTGCTTAAGAAAAAAGTTAATCTCTTCCACAATTCTTAGTGAACACACATCATGGCTCTTAACAATGGTGGTTTAAAATGTTATTTGCATGTACTTTGGGTCCATTTCATTATTTTTATTAAAGCACCCTAACTACCTTTTGCTAAGACACAACCATAGGTTTGCCATCTAATTGTTCAAAAAGTGAAATGCACTAGACATGTGACACCTCCATACTAGAGTATTACTCCTATCTAGTAGAAATACCTTATGAAAGCACCGTAGAAGACTCATAGCTTTGCAAATAGTCATTATCATCAGAGATGAGTAAAAGTGTCTTAATTAAGGATTATATTGAAATAAATAATCTGTATTTAAAGTAGAATCAATGTTTTACTGTTAATTTTATAAAGTTTCCAAAAGTCATGACTAGAGACAGATTTTCATTAGAATGAAAACAAATAATAATGCATGTGAAGTGTGATAACAGTTTGGAAATTCCTGCCAGGGACAAAGATTTCATTACGCTATTGGAATTAGTCACCAGTTAAACTATGTAATGAAATCATATTAGTTTTGTACCAATGTAATAATATTCCACATAGGAAGGAAAGAAGGGCTGTTTGCATTTTAGAGGAGTGTTTAACCACACTTGAGATTTATTTTCTTTGATGGTCATAATTTACTGACAGTTATATGTATGGGAAAACCCTTTTGATGTTTGTACCATTACAGATGCCATCTGGACTTTATCTTTGCATAGATGCTCATTCTATATCACGTTCAGTTCAACTGGCAGCCGAAGCAGTAACAAAGTTTTTACTAAGCAACTCAGGAGTGTACTTTGCAACTTGTGTTGAGATAATATGCAGTAGTAGTTCCAGGTGGATTTAATTTATTAATAAGTTTATTGGCAAAAAACCCAACACCTGAGTCTTGTTGTACAGCTAGGCAAAATTCACTCCTTTTGATTCTATTTCACATTGAAGAGATGATAAGTTTTCTTGGCTAATGTTTCTTCCTGTGTTTGGAAGAAATCTGATTCATTTTTTGTCTCTTTTTTTTTAACTACACTAATTTATGATGATGTTAATTCGTTGTTTAGAACTGTATTGTTAATTTTTCAGAGTGGCCAAGAGCCTAGTGTCTGCCAACTAGAATTAGTACTATATCTTAGGCAATATTGCTCTTTAGTTACTTCTTTAGGACTTACAAAACTCATTGTATATGTTTTACCTACCAGGTGGTAGATAGTATTTGTATCTCCCAGAAATTTTTTATGGTGTACTCAAGCAGTTAATACATAGAATCAAGATACTGATTTTCTATGTAATAAATTGTCTAGAAGATAATTAAAAAACAATGTATTGTGGTATATACCCACAAGATGGCAGATTGACTTTAGCATATGTGACCTTCAGCATTTGCTGAATTTTGTTTTTAGACATGAAGTTTTACTCTTTTATTGATGCCTGAAAGCCTCTGTCAAATAGGTATATGTTGGAAAGAAAGTGACTGTAGGCAGTGCATAAGCACCCCTTAGTGCAGTGGAAAGAATCAGTCAAAATTGAATGAATAACATATCTGAGAGCACTGAACCACTCTTTTTCCCAACTTTATCAAAACTCTGTTATCTTTGCTAACTATTTGAAAGTTAAAACGTTTACTGTTTACAAATTATGTTGTAAAGTATGAAAGAATGCTTTAACCTGATCTCCTTCAATGCAAGGTGACCAACTTAGTGTACGAAGGAAAGGCTGTAAGGCTAGGCAGACAGCACTTTTAGTAAAGCCTTTGGCATAGTTTCCTACAGCATTTTTCTGGAGAAACTGGCTGCTCATGGGTTGGACAGGCATATGGTTTCCTGGGTGAAAAACTGGCGGGATGGCCAAGCCCAAGGAGTAGTGGTGAATGGAGTTAAATCCAGTTGGTGGCTGGTCACAGGTGGTGTTCCCCAGGGCTCTGTACTGGGGCCAGTTCTGTTTAATATCTTTAACATCAATCTGGACAAAGGGATCGAGTGCACCCTCAGTTAGTTTAAAAAACAACACCAAGCTGGGGGGAGTGTTGATCAGCTTGAGGGCAGGAAAACTCTGCAGAGGGATCTGGACAGGCTGTACCAATGGGCCAAGGCCAGTTATAGGAGATTCAACAAGGAGAAGGGCCGGGTCCTGCACTTGGGTCACAACAACTCCACACAACACTACAGGCTTCGGGAAGGGTGGCTGGAAAGATGCCCGGAGGAAAAGGAGCTGGAGGTGCTGCTCAACAGCCAGCCAAATATGAGCCAGCAGTGTGCCCAGGTGGCCAAAAAGGCCAAGAGCATTCTGGCTTGTATCCAAAACAGTGTGGCCAGCAGGACGAGGGAACTGGTTGTCCCCCTGTACTCAGCACTGGTAAGGCTGCACCTCTATTACTGTGTTCATTTTTGGGCCCCTCACTTCAAGAGGTATGTTGAGGTGCTGGAGCGTGTCCAGAGAATGGAACAAAGGTTGTGAAGCAGTGAGGGAACTGGGGTAGTTTAACCTGGAGAAAAGGAGGCTTAGGGGAGACCTTATTGCTTTCTACAACTACCTGAAAGGAGGTAGCAAGGTAGATGTCGGTTTCTTCTCCCAAGTAATAAGTAATAGGACAAGAGGAAACGGCCTCAAGTTGCACCGGGAGAAGTTTAGATTGGATATTAGGAAAAACTTCTTCACTGAAAGGGTGGTGAAGCATTGGAACAGGCTGGCCAGGGAAGTGGTGGAGTTGCCATCACTGCAGGTATTTAAAAGATGTGGTGCTTAGGGACATAGTTTAGTGTGGACTTGGCAATGCTAGATGAACAGCTGGACTCAATCTTAAATGTATTTTCCAACCTAATTGATTCTATGGTCTTCCACACTGAAAGACATTGTCCACAGTACTGGGAAAGCCAGCACATATGGATGGATCCATAGGAGCTCTAGGTGTCTAGCATCTCCTGCCCATTTAAGGAAACAGAGGTCCAACTCAATTCAGCAGTGCAGTATCTGGAAATGGTGTCTACAGTAAATCTAAACTACAAGATGGACAGTTTTACAAGTTGCCGTTTAGTCCTCATCTTCCAGTCACCCATTTCAGGGAACCTGTTGAACACTGAAAATACCTACCAGCCTTCATTTCTTTTCTGGGGAAATCCTGTGTGCTGGGAAGAGAAGAAAAAGGAGATACTGTGTCTTCCCCAGTGTAACATCAAGCTAAGTTAGGGGCGTACACCCACATCTAAGAGCTGTGAGGTGCTGCCTAGTTCCACAACGTACACATAACCTTGAGGGATAGATCATATATATGGAGTAAGAAGGAGGGATTCCTCTGCTCCCATTCTGTTTATGCAGTCTCCTGTCTGTGCCGAGATGCGTTTTTGCCTGCTTATTTCATTATTTATACTGTTTGCTTCTTCCCTTCACCGTGCAGTACCATGATAGCAGTTTAGCCAGTTTCTCTGAGATTTTTTTGGTCGGCTGATGTTCAGTCCTGTAAACTGGCAAAATGCGGCAAGCTGGACACTGTTAACTGCAGGCAAACAGTACATAAGAATTTGTGTGCATTTCCACTGGAATAAAAGGAGCACGTAGTAACAATTGCAGCCCATTGTAAAATCTGTTTCTGTAATGCTTGCATTTTACACTTTTGGACGTAAAGCATACCTTTTCTGATTTTATGCTCAAAATTACATTTTAAAGAATGTGAAACATGTCCATTCATGTAAATTTTCAAGTCACTTTGTTTTATTGATTCATTTTCATAAGCTTTGTTAATCTGGAACTCTTTTCAGATTTTATGCTTTGGAAACTGGTTTTATTTTCTTTGATTTCTAATTGGATGAGATTATCTGGAAATGTGCTGCATGCATTCAGCAGCAGCAAAACAAAGCTTTGTATTCTGGCTCATCGCCTCCATCGCAGGGGCAGACAGGTGGTGATGTCCTGTCACCATGACTACATACAGCCCTTAGGGAGGGCTCTTGTAAGATGATAGTAATTCCTGAATGGGGGGAAGGGTATCCAGATAGGCTTCTAGTTGTGGGTTCTTTTGTATGGGTTGCACTTGATTACACATCTGCCCTGTGGCATGGGTGTGTGCTCCCAGAAATGCAGGGATTGGAAAGAATACATCACTACAGAAGGTGTTACAGGGGTGGCTCACGTTTACGGGTTAAAGTCTTTATGTGGATTAGAAAGGCAAAAGGATTAGTCAGACTGCCTGAGCTTCTGCATTATATTGACTGTAGGTTTTCCCAGAGTTAGACACTTCAGAGGGAAAGGTATACCTATGCTGAGGCGAAAGCACGTTCCCATGGCAGTGGTTTAGAGCATTGGTCTGAAGGGGAAGGGAGGTCTTTGTGTCTGTGACCATATCTAGTGACAGAATGTAGACATGCTGTGGTCTGTGGTGGGAAATGTTAATGAGAGTAAATGGAAAAAGTCCTTCAGCTGTGTCTTCCCTCAGTATGTCCCAGCAATTTAGGTAAGTAGAATTAAGAATCTGGACTGTGCCTAGCACGCACAGACCACCACCTTTCACTTGTGAAAAGAGGTCTAATAGCATTTTCAGTGATTAAATGTAGTTTGACCTTGGTGTTATAGCTGAAAACTGGGATTGCATCATCTTTTGACTTCAGATTCGAGTGGCTCAAAAAGTGCTACCTAAGGAATTGCCAGTATTTTCCCTCTACATGCTTTTCTGTGGTCTGACCTGGCATGGCCTTGTTTACACTTCTGAGATCTGCCAAGATCACAGCTGGAGTTGGTGTTGCTGCAGAATATTTGTAGTTTAAATTCCATTCCTGCTTTGCAGCAGTGCAAGCACATGTCTCTGCTACTGAAGGAAGCAATGTGTTTGAGTAAGGAGAGAGAAACTTGAGAGGGATGTAAGAGAGTTAAGTAACAAAGTGAAAAATGGCAAAGCACTGTCAGACTTGAAATGACAGAAAAAGCTAAATGGAAGCTGGCCTTCTGGTTCAGAAGGGATTTTTTTGTTGTTTCTTATGTGACTGAAATTTGACTTTAAGGACCATGCAGCTGTTGCTCTGTCTATGTGTAATACCTTGTGAAGATAAGTTGTGGAAAAGTTTGTAATCTGTGATGTTACTGATATTATTCAGTGTTGGAATGTTCAGCCAGGAATGCTCTATACAGACAACAGGAAGGGCTCCCTGATTCAAACTTCATGTGGGCTGACAGAAAAAAAATTATAGTGCATGAGGAGAAGTAAAGATGGGAAGAAACCTTGACTTTTTAATGAGGAACTGATTAGAGAGAATTGGCTAAATGGAAGAAAAGACTCCAGCTAGTACTTCCTTGAAGTGTGTAAGTCCCTGTGGTGAGTGAGAGTTATCATCTGGTTCTTAGTTTCCCCAAGGGAAGAGACTCTGTCTGTTTTCAGTGGTGTGAAGGAGTGCAGGAGCAACGGTGAGCTGCAGAGAATGGGTGGTCTCCTTGGTACTCCATCTTCAGATGCAGCAGTTCCTTCAGTCTGCTGTTTGCTCCTAATGATTTTGGAACAGAAAGCAGCAGTGACCTAGAAAATACAGAAATATCATTTTACTGTAAAATATGTACAATCTCAAGCTTCAGCTAGACAAATTCCACAGAACAATTAATTGGGAGCAGCCGTTGTCTTCCAAAACTGTCAGTTACACATTTTATTCTGAAGTAGAACAAAGAGCATTCTTGTATGTACATACAATCTATAAAATAGAATGGTTAGACAAGAGATACAGACTTTCAAAATAGCTTTGAAATTTACAAGCCCAGCTGTCAAATTGCCCTGCCTGCTTCATTGACAATTAAATAGCAAAATCACGTAGCTAAAAAACATTACTTTTTCTGGGTGAGTGTTCTGAGACTAAAAAAACAATGGGGGGCTTTGTATTTTAGTTACCTACTAAGTTTCAAGACTTGTTCTTGCCTGTCAATTGTGAAGACACACACAGTGTCAACATCAGAGTTCTGATGAACTTGGATCACGGTATACAAAAAGCTATAATCATACTGGGTCTGGGAACTGGGGATTCCTCTGTAGGGCTGCCCATTGGAGGCCAAGAAACCCTTAAAGCGTTTTACACTCCGTATATATTTCCATGTATATGACCAGCAAGCTGGATGTTGCTTCATGTCCTCATCTGGAACTCTTGAAATTCTTCTTCTGTATATCAGAAACCCAGAGGGCATGGGCACAGAGGATGTAGGTAATTCAAATACCACTGCTGCCTTTCCACATTTCCTATTGCACATCTTGGAGGAACCAGATAAATTGTTTCCATTTTTTGGAAGAAAAGAAAAAATACAAAAGAAAAAAAAGTGCACTAAATGGAGCAGTTACAGGATTTTATGTCTAAGACATATAATTAAAAATATACATGTAAATTAATAATTTCAAAATATGGATTCTGGGTTAAAATGCTGCATTATGAAACAAAGATAATGGTAAAATAAAAATCATTACTTGTCCTCATTTCTATACAAACCCTGCAACACATGAATTAAGGATGTGCCTGGTGCAGATGGGAGATGTTAGTAACATCCTTTCGACACAGAACACATTCATGGAAGCAGCATATGCTCTGCCAGTTTTGTCCCTTGTCACTTTCAGAGTTTGAAGAGATTGTGCTGTTCCCTGGTGCCTGGAGTTGCGGTAGCAAAATTCCATCCAAAGAATAAATGATACTTATGATATGTGTCCCACATGTTAGGATCTGCCTATGCAAATTAAAGCTACTATTCCTCTTTTCTTCTGTATCTTTGTTTATGTATTTCATTTAAGGTTTCTTAGTTGAGAGAGAGAATTTGTACAGCTTTCCCATTGCATACTTTCACATGATTCTCAGATCTTTCTCTGATTATTTGCATGAAGAGGTAGGATAAGGCCTTTGGTATTCAGCAGAGACAAAAAGCTGTTATTTTTTTCTGGGTCAATCAATTTCCTCCCTTAGATCAGAGCTGGGATCTCTGAAGTGTATACCAGAACTGAGCTTCCTGCAGTTGTAAAATTAGACCCATCACTGTCACCCTCCTGTAATAGCAACAAGAGAAAAAATGTGAAGAACTATAAATTTTTGTGGCTGTTGAACTCAGTCAGTTCCAGTTCTCTGGGAAAGAAACTTATAATACAACCATGTACAACGTTTGTATGACAATTAAATAAAACCCTGTGTGTGTAACTTGGAATATAGCTGCTGCTACAGGCATGTTGTTAAACTGCTTCTTTTGGTTTGCTGGATTTGATATCACTGCATTAGACTGAGGGAAGAAGCAGCATGACCCACTTTGATTTAGGATGGCCGATTTCACTCATTAAGACTGTGCTTTGCTTGTACTTTGCTGTAAGCACATACCTGGGGCTATGCCTTCTGAAAGCAAACCCAACATTTCTACATTAGGAGACTGATGGGGCAGAGTATTTGTGATCCATGTACAGGCTATAAGGGTTTTAGAATAAAGAGTAAATAAACCTCTGATACTGAAATTCTCATGAGAACCTTACGGTTTTATAAAAAAACAGGAATGCCATGTAAGGTCTGGTAAATGCTTTTATATTTCTTAAATGTATTTCCTATAAGAACGAAGAATATGTTTTAGGGCTGATACAAAATTTTTCCCCCCTTACCCCTTAATGTAAGTTATGAGGAAAAAAACCCCCATTAAATAGCTTTTATTATACAGGAAATGTACTTGAAGTGTAGAATGCTTGGGACCTAATGCCTGCTTTACTGCTATAAATTGTTCATGATATGTCTTTCCTCATATGCATCAAACATAGCACTTGCTGCAGAGATGCATGTGATTTTCTTGTCTCCTGAGAGACAGTAATTGGCTTCAGTTTACTTAGGCTGCTGCAGTACAATTTATTTTTTTAGCTTAGCTGAGGCTCATGTTGCAGCATGTTTTCTTCTGTGAGGGTGAAGTATTTAATTTGTAAAGTGGTGGAGAGTATGCGTTGCATTACAAAGATAAAGCACATCCCTGCTCTGTGGTGTTTAGCGGAAACAGATCACAGCACTCCACCATCCCCCTTTACCTTATCCTGTCTTGTTATTAAATTGCATGTGAAATAATCATGATCTTTTAGAAAACATGCATTGTAACTAGCTCGGTAATTTGAACACATGACTAATGAACTGTGGTTTCTATTTGCTTTGTCTGTTTATAATGAATTATCTCTGTGGTTTTCAGCCTCAGTCACATGGTGGTACTTCTCTTCCCTGGGTCTCATTTCTGTCTTGATAACCAAATACTATTGAAATGGGCAACAGATAGAAAATAATGAAAACTTATTTTAAATATAAGGTTTTGTTGTTAGTTCAATGATCTTTTTTTCCTGCTCTGATTCCTTTATGGTTTTTCAGATTTATCTGTCTAGATGAAGAACTAAAGACATGAGCATAAAAATCACAACAAATGGCACTTCAACGGAGTTAAGCTCTTCAATGTAAAAATATTTACACAATCATAACAATTCATGTAGCAATAATAGTGATGTAACATATAAGTCATATAATGGAGATGAACCCTGTGAGTGAGGGCTTCCTTGATTTTATTAATTCCCATCATAATTTTACTTTCTAAATGACTGGTTTTTTTTCAATAAAGTACAGTATGTAATTCATAATGGACTAAGAAATGCTGAGTACTCACAATTTCCTTTAATGGATTAACGAATTTCACAGTAAATACATTTGACTGCTGGGGATCCTGACTTGCTGCAATGGCAGTCCCACTTACTGTTCTTCTGGCCAGTCTACTGCTTCTTGGAGGAAATGATTTTGGTTTTTTGGTTTGGGTTTTTTTGCCAACACAGACTGAGCTTTCCTCCTTTGTTACTGATGAATTAGTTTCAGTTAATTCTGCAAACTCATTACTCTTTTATGGCTGCACACATGTTAGCATTGTTGCATTAGTTCATATGAGGCACTGGGACATCTGGGAACACTTGCTTGGGAGCAGCATTAAGCGGTGCTGCCCTATGAATTAATTTGCAATGAAGAGGAATGTCTCCTTTCTGGGCATCCATGTGGATTTTTTTTCTTTTAAAACCTCATTAAATAAAAGCAGTGAGTAATGAACTTATACAATGGGAGTGACCTGGCTCTACTGTCAGCATTACTAATACTCTCATTTTGGCAATACGTGACATACAGAGTGGAAGGCGTTTTGTCTGTGGTTGGACATGTTGAAAATTCACCTGTTCATGGACATGGATCAGTATAGTCACACAACGAGGATTTTAGTAGCTACTAAGGGATCCTCCTTTGCTGGTTGTAAACTGTGGAGAGGGACAAGCAGCGCAATGTGGTAGGAATATAAAGCTATGCTTGACTGGGATAACCATCACTACTGGTTTGCCTAGTAGTATGTAGGGAGTTCTTTCAAGTGGCATATCTGTTCAAATGATCTGGAAGCACAGGAGAGGAGTGTATAACGTGAGATTTAAATGATACAAACTTTATTGATTTCTGCGGAAAAAGGAAATAGGTGGAAGGGAAGAAGTTGTTCACAGAAGCAGTACAGGGTAATTAGGACAACATATGTGCCCTCAAAGCAGCAAGCCTATTTCCAGTTCAGGTTAAACCAGGGCCCTCAGCCTTTCCTGCTGAGGCCAAAAGCATTGTCAATGTCTTCCCACACAGAGTGCTTGGTAATGAAGCTGGGTACAGTAATCTTACAGAGTACTGTAAGAGACTCCAGGTTCCTGAAAATGAATGATGAACTGTCATTCCTCATCAGAACGCTTGCCAACCTGTTCACAGAGCAGAAGTTCTGCAGATTTTAGATGATGTTTTGAGCATGTAATGAGAGTAGGTATAAGTAAAATGCAATTAGAAGTGAAGTCAGGGACTAAAGAAGCGGAATAGCTCCAAAAGTCTTGAAATAAATGGAATCGTTTATGAGGTTAGATAAGGTAATCAAAGGAGTGATGGAATAAATAATATACATAACTTTGACTTCAAGGGTTTACATACTGACATCAATACAGTGTGATTAGAAGATTCTCTAATTTGGGCTGGAGGTCAGGTACTTGTAAGGATGTCCAGACAACTGTGGAAGCCCATGTCTTGGGCTTTAACCCTGTATTCTAAGAGGGCTAGGGATGAGCCCCAGGAACTAATGGTATGAGAAGTCTGGACAAATCTGTGTGTTCTTGGTAAGACATTTTTTCTGGTGTAGGTAAAGCCATTCCTGTAAGGAAATATGGCTTCCCTATTGCATAGTACACCAGCTCAGAGACCCTGCTGCAGCGATTGCTGATGCTCATCATACTAGAGATCTTAATAGATTGTAGTGTTAGAATATTCCATCAGTTATTTCATGGCTGTCCAAGCAATTTAATATTTAGCCAAAGTACGGCTAATATGACATAATATCCACAGATAAAGAAAACACTGGAAACGTGCTAGTGAGCAAACTCCAGGAATATTCTACTTACTGCAAATTTTGAAATATAAAACTTTAAATTCAATAATATTGTATTTCAATGCACTATACCTTTCTGCCCTTGAACAGCATGAAGGGATCCGTTATAAGTCAAAAGCTACCGTGTAGCCTGTGGGTATTATGACTGTGAACACTACTTAATACAGCTGAGTTTCAGCAAGGTCCCTTTCTTATGAGATCAAGTGAAATGGTATTCATTAGTTTTGAGCATTACTGGAATAAAAAGGATCACTGTACGTTAAAAACAAATGCTACCTGTTTGCAATGAGCCTTTTGGTTGAATGTTACATAGGACCAAACAGAGGAACGTTGCTGGAGAGTTTGTTCGCATATTTAAGACTTGTAAAGCATGGGTAGCTGTGGTAGCAGCAATGTGGCAAGCTAAAATAACCTTAGATACTGAGGAGTGCCTTTACGGTTTGGAAGGGCTCTTGAGAGCTGAGAGAAAGGCTGTTGGGGCAGAATGTGTTGGTGTCCTGTGTTATCCCCAGGCAGTATGCTGATGACAAAGAAGTAGAAACCAATGGGGTGTGGTCAAAGTACTTAGATTTTTTTTTTTTATTGTTTTACATAGGAAAACCCTTTAAAAAGTGAAGAATAAGGTATTTAGCTCTAGTGATAACGAAAGCATTCTTTATTTGTACCAAAGCCAGTTTTTATCTTGCTTTAACCAACAGAAGGACAAAGAAAAATAAATACAATACAAAAAATGAAATCTTTATTTTTTGGCTCATTTGTAATATTGTTTACATTGTTTATGATAATAACAATTTCTTGCATGCATTTCACCAACACATTACAAGTCAAAAGCATTTGTAAAAGAAAGATTCTACATTTAATGTTCGCTTGTGTATGAAACACAAAATGTCCTGATGTCCTTGATTATACAAATGTGCCATTTTGTTCTTGGGAAATATTGTGGATTCTATTTTTACAAGTCTAGTGCAGTGTGATTCAAAAATAATAAGAATAAGCTATGTAAACCGATACTGCAAGATAGCAAGGACTTCATGAACAATGAGACTGTCTTGGAACTTCTGATGAAACAGCGCTAGAAATTCACATTTCCCTAATACTTTCCTTGCTATGTCCTGTTACCAGATATAACTATTTCGAGACAAGCTGGGTTCCAAATTTACACAATTTACTTCACATTGAAATATATGCAAATATAATATTCAAACAAGATAGTCTACAAATACTTTTTTTTTTCCTCATAGTGTGATGATGCCAGTTTAAAATTACTGTGGTCAGAAATTAAGCCAGGTGAACGAGGAAAGAAATATAAGAAATAGTGATCTAAACTTGAAGACACTTTTCTTATATACAGAACTGTTGCCAAATGGTATTTCTTTACATTATTTATATATACTAACCACATCTTCAACAGGTTAAACAGTTTGCAATATGGCCTGTACAGTCTGATTCTACACCATATAGTAGCCACTTCAAATTTAAAATGCAAAACTAAAGAAGCTCATAAATAGCTGCAACCTATTGCTTAATGACTTGAAAGAATGAGGTCTGGTTGGACAATTTGATTCACTTCACCACTGACACATGGCTTCCTATAGTGGAGACTGTGGACAGTGGAAGGAGCAAGATACAGCAGCAAAAGCATTGACATGCATCAGTGATACTCTCTGAACGATCTACAATGACACAGAATACAACATGTCCTGTTGAACTCTTATGAATTGCTCATACTGTGGTACATATCTGATGCAATTCCACATGGCAAAGCCATTTAATTCTATGCTCAAATATGCACTACAGTATACTGTTAATATTTACATGGCAAAGGGTTTTTTATGGATTTATTAGATGTTGGCCATAATGAAAGAAGACAGTAACTAAAGAACAGTCTAGAGAAAAATTTGAGCTGTTTAAAAACAAAAAAAAACCCACAACAAAATGAAAGAACTCCCAGGTATATTTTGGTGAAGCTATTTTTCCAGTGCAGAAACCGCACAGTATTTTTAAGCTGTGAATATTTTAACAAAAACAAGAACTTGTTAATGTTTAATGACGTGCATAAAAATAAGTCATTGCAGATTCCTGTAAATTAGAGGAGACTTTCCAGGCACATTAATCTGGATGCACATAATCTGGATGCAGCCGTACAGTAGTTAGAACACCTCAAATTTAAGAGCAACCCTGAAACATGGAAGTTCTTGAAATCTTTACCTTTGTGCAATGTCATATTTTTATTTATGCATGATTGAAAAGTGCAGCATGTCTATGCAAATCACTTCTATCTGTACATTATAGAGAATCTGAGAGTAGAACACCTGGTCCTCATACCTCTTTCCCCAACACAAAACCTATTACAAAAATAGTCACATATAATAGTAAACAAATTGTGAATTAAAAAATGATAAATACACTAATACTGATTTTGTAAAAATATGACAAATGTAGCAGTTGCATTACAAACAGTGAAAAGAGTTACCGTTCTATATGTTTTGCAGTATGTGAAACACAAAAACATATCACTTCCCATTCATTTCATGCTCCATGTTCTCTGTGGAGCCACTTTTCCCCTCATTCTTAGCAGTGTCAGTTGTAGTGAAAACAGTAACCTCTTGTCAAGTTTGTTACCCTGATTCACAGAGTCACAGACTGATGATGAAGGTTCACTGTTTTGTTATAGGCACTGACCATTAGTGTATATATATAATGTATATATATATGCACACACACACGCGCGCGCACACACACGCACATATATATATATATGTGTAAAAACTGACAGTTTGGCATAAACCTCCTGCAGGAGTCCAGTTGATGCTTCATTCTCAAAGACTGTAAACATGTTGTCCTACAAACAGAATTCTTAAATCTTTATTTTTTATTTTCCCTGACATCTTTACCTTTGTAGTTCTTTTCTGCTTTATCTTTGTCATATTTTTCTTTGTCTGGCTTTGTTACACTGTCATAGGATGGTGGGGAAGTCGTAGAGGAACTCTCATCTGTTTTTTCTGGAGTGGAGTTCTCATTTAGTTTATCAATAATTATCTCTTTTATAACTGGTCCATCTCCTTCTTTATTTTTATTTCTGTTATATATACTAGACACCTTTTTAACTTTTTGCTTTAAAAGGTAACACCTGTAAGCACGCTGAATAATGACAGCAGATACCTCCTCCTGTTTTCGTTTTAATGTGGTTGTAATTGGTTCATAGGAGACTTTAGAAGGATTGGCCGCCATGAACCGATCTTCCATCTGTATTCTGAGGGCATCCATCTCCCCACTTTCCCCCAAAACACGCTTTGTGAAAGCAAACAAGATGTCAAGGCAGTGAATTCTGTCACCGCTTACCATGGGCAGATCCATTGCAATAAGCTGGACTTTGTTTGGTTTTGCTATAAGAAGAGGAGGATCTAACGAAGCTGCAAAATCTGATAGTTTACTGTATTCTATGAATTGTGTTGCATCGGGATCAAACTTCTCCCAGACTTCATAGAACATCTCAAAGTCATCCTCACTCAAGGGTTCAGCGCTTTCTTCAGTAGCAACGCTGAAGTTCTCCAAAATCACAGCAATGTACATGTTCACCACTACCAGGAACGATATGATAATGTAGCTGACAAAGAAGAAAATCCCAACGGAAGGGTTGCCGCAGTCGCCTTTAACGGAGCTCCCCGGGTGGTCTTTATGGGGGTCACAGTCTGGCTCCCCACTGTTAAGAATTGGGGCTAGCAAACCATCCCAGCCAGCAGACGTGGTAATTTGAAAGAGGCAGATCATGCTGTTGCCAAACGTTTCAAAGTTGAACATGTCATCAATCCCAACTTCCCTCTTGACATAGGCAAAGTTGGACATGCCAAATATCGCATAGATAAACATGACCAGGAAGAGCAGCAGGCCAATGTTGAACAAAGCAGGAAGCGACATCATCAAAGCAAAAAGCAGAGTGCGGATTCCCTTAGCACCTTTAATGAGGCGCAGGATTCGACCGATTCTGGCAAGTCGGATGACTCTGAATAGTGTGGGGGACACAAAATACTTCTCAATCATCTCAGCTAAGAACATACCTAGAGGAAAAAAAAGAATATTTAAAATATAATTTAAAATTTATTCGTTCATTACCTATAGTAAGATTTATTTATTGTCTCCAAAACAGTCAGTATAGAGAGTCTATGTTATAGCAAAACGTCATGAAAGTTATTACATTTTATTGAAACCTGTTACTAAGGTGAAAGCACCTTCCTTATGTTGAAATGCTGTCTAGGAGAAGGGAAATAAGTAAAAGAAGAAAGGCTGCTTGTGGCATGGTAGCTAGTGTCTGTCTAAGCTTTCAGTTACTCCTGAAGCAGCCTGGAAAGAAAAGTTTCTGCCTTTAGATATAATTAGTTCTTGAAGCTGAACAATTAGTTCTTGAAGCTGAGCTTTTTACCACTGTCTTTTATGAAGGAGTATATTGGCTTAATCTCTGCAAATCCATGATTTTTTTAACTTGAGGATCTACACTGTATCAGTACAGCTTCTCTCAGGTGTATCACTCTTGAAGAATCAAGTTTTGTCACACAACTGATTTGCACCTTGGAGAGTCATTAGCTTTTAATTGACAGAAATCTAAATATTTGCCAAGACCGTTGTTAGCAAAAGCAATTAAAAATCTCACCACCTTCACATCTTTTCCAGTTTTAGTACTGAAAGCAAATTTGTGATTAGTTCACATATACCACTAAACATTCCTCTTTATATTTGTACATGTTAATCTAATGTGCCAAATAGTTCCTTTATGTGTTTTGATATAGAAGATGACAGTGACTAACAGGAGAGATAAAAATCTTACACACAACATTTCATATATTGTATGCTCTAAAGTATGAAAATCTGAATCAAGATCTAAGTCATATAGGAAAGAGAAAATTTCATATTCAGTATCATAACATCCTTGTACAAATGTTCCCTTTTCCTTCTGCTAGTTCTTTCTTCAAAGGACTTGCTCTTACCTACTATGGAGAGAATCACAACCACAAAATCAAAAATATTCCAGCCTATAGTGAAGTAGTAATGGCGAAGTGAAATCAATTTCAGGACACATTCTCCAGTGAAAAGGATAATGAACACAAGGTTAATTCGGGATAAAATTGTTTCCATTTCTTTACTCTGGTCATCTGTTTCCACCATCATTGTGACCATGTTAAGGCAGATGAGTATCATGATGCTGATGTCAAATACTTGTTTGGTTACAAAATCAAAGACCATGCCTTGGAATTTATTCTGAAAAGAAAACCAAACAAAAAAAGTAATATAGTTTATACTCTGAAAATATTTGTCTTTAAAAATGCAAAATGGGAAAGCAAGTCCCTGCAAGATTCAGGAGGGCAAGATCCATTCATGATGCATCCATTAATATACACCAAACTCATGCTGGTTTGTGTCTCATCCTGTTTGTTCGAGTGGATCAAGAAGTGTACCACTGTTTATTGAAGGGACAGGAAGGAAAACTATGAATAATAATAGTAATAACACTGACAATTGATATTATTGGTGTGAAAAAGGTGATATAACTTGATAACTAGCAAGAGTACCAGGCACATAGAAACTCATTTTCTTATCTTTATTCTTAGCTGGTTTTAGAATACTAATCCCCACAGATGTTTCTCTCTTCCTTCAGTAACTGTGCTTGGTGAGATCTTGGACTACTGAAGTTAAATGTCTCAAACACACCATGACTGCACAGCCCTAGTTTTCCTTTAGTACTTAGCTAAATGTTTATTGCCATATGTCTCTTCTTAGAAAGACTATTTTTAACCACTTGGTGTGTAAGGGGCAACAAGTATTTTATTTTTTTCAAACCCTGTAGGCGTTCAGTAAATAACAGAGTAGTTTCTTACAGAGACATTTATCCTACTTTATGCTTTACTTGCTAGAGCATTCTTTTATTTTGTAAGATTGTCTGCACCTGTTTTTCTCTTTCACATTAGGTGACCACTGCCCCCTTCTGTCTTCAGCAGCAAGGGTCAGTGCATCCCCATTTCCTACAAATCATCTGGGAGGAGCAAACCCCAAAAATTAGGTTTATCTGTGGGTAACAAGAACTAATAAATGATCCAACCAACTGTACTTTTCTAGGACTTAGGCAGGAAATTATGACATTTATCTCATTAAACTTATTAAATGCTACAGTTCATACTTCAGAGTGTATGTTTTTAAATCACACATGAATGATCTAGTCCTCTGAATTCAAAAAAAAGGGGGACAATTTCTACTTTTATAAGAAAATGAATGGAAAAAATATTTTATTTCCAGACATATAACCTTATCTTTTTTGGCTAAAATTATATTCCCAAATGAGTATTTAATATTAGGAGTATAAAAATCAAATCACTCTTACCACTGGCCTTGGTATAGGTTTCTGTGGCTTTTTGGATCCCAGTTTTTTCATTGCATTGTAATATTTCTTCTGTTCCTCTGTCATAAATATATCCTGACCTCCAAAGTAAAGAAATAATATAAAAAACTGATCAGTATCATGTCTACACATAGAACATTTAACTACAGTATGTCCCTCTGTAACATAATAGTACATTTATATTTGATTTTTTCAGGTATTTATAGCGTGGATGCTCATATGCATTCCTAACGCAAAAAAACCCCACCCTTTACTGGTGCCTTGTCAGGCTAACGGCTGAATTTTCCCAGTGTCTTCACGCTCACCTTGGCTGGCATGGCTAAAACGGTTTTTACTATACTGATGCTGTTAAATAACTTGCTGATGAGAATATATTTAGTGCATAGGAGCCTGACTGGTGCCTTACATGTTCCAAATTCTAGATAGATTTTTAGGATTACAGCTAGCCAGGTCTAAAAGTTAGGTAACTCTTGAGGCACAGGTTGTGTCAAGGGAGAACATTTCTGTCTAATCTGAGGGTTTTAATGACAGCAAAAAAACCCCACCTTTGATATAGACTTAATAAAAGTAATCCAAATCATGTCATAGCAAATTAATAATCAAAACAGCACTGGAACCCTGATGAACTCAAATTAGCCTTTGTCTGCAGATGCAAATGCTGCCAGTCAGATGTGCAACTGAGTGACTGAATTTCAGTATAAATGGATCGTGCTTATTGATGAGTCTGAACTAAGTCAGATGGAAACACAATGTCAAAGTCATTGTTTGTTAAACTGGATATCAAAGCCCAAAGCAGGGCATAACTGATAGAAACTGAGGCAGCAGCCCCAGACATGTTTATGGCTCTTTTAAGAAGCTAATGAATATTTTCACAGAGAAAAAATTCTGTAGTTCACAATTGACTTTTACCATAGATTCTGTTTGGTATTGCTGCTTTTTATTTGGTGATTGAATAAAACCAAATCATATGAAAATTGTTTTTCACAGCATACAAATATTTAGAATGATCCTGAGGTTCCATTTCTTTTTGGCAGTTGAAGGCTAAGAATCATGAGGCTTCAAATTATTTTAAATATGTCTATTTGTATTTTTAGATTTTTAAAGTTATTTTGAATAAAATTATGCATTATCAATATAATTATTTTAAACATACCTTTGTGTCAAATGTATACAGAAAAAATTTGCTTCCTTTTATACCTTTGCTTTACCATCACTGATTATAGGTTGTATTTGTGTCTAACAAGTTCATCTCATTTCTCACACAAATGTTAGAAAAATAGAGCTCTTTTGTACACATTTTTATTTGCATCTTTAAGCTTATTCGTGTGAGGTCTATTGGACTTTTAATCAACTGTTTAATTAGCTTGCCAAACTATTATCTGTTGCATAAACACAATGCTATATTGTATCTTCATTAAGTGTCAACAGTTTATAAGATTAATTAAAATTATTTTATCCTAATTCTTTAAAGTTAATAAAAACCACCCTCTCTTCCATGGCAGATAATATTACATTTAATCAAAAGAATAATGCACATTCCCTGTTTGCATCTTCATTTAAGCTCTTACACAATTTGCAAATTATTATGAACCACCTCATGATTTGTCCCTCTTTGCTTGTCAAAATGCTGAAATGCAAAGGTTAAAATCACATCCACAAGATTTAACACAGATTATGTTAAAGAAAAAGAAGGCATTTTTACTCAAGGACTTGAAATAACTTCTCATTTTTATTAGCTTTACATAAATTAGTTATTAATTCATTATAGCTAATAATTTATAGCACTATGGAAACATTTTAAATACTTATCTTCTTTTTTTGTTGGTTGAAGTTGTCTATAATGACACCAATGAAAAGGTTCAAGGTAAAGAATGATCCAAATATGATAAAGATGACAAAATAAAGATACATATACAGGTTGTCCTCATACTTAGGTTGATCTTCTACCTACAAAATAGTATATATTTTATTACCCATGAGAATACTAGATGTAAAACCCAATGTATATAATTTATTAATAATATATGCTATCTCAGCTAGGAAAGCTGTAAACTGCACTCAGCTGTTAAAAAGACCCAACATGTCCACTCCAATCAATATTTGGAGAACTGAAAGCTGAGAGAATGATTACTCATATGGAATTTTAAAGTAAATGTACACACAGATGTGTTTATGTATGTACAGATACACAAAATTCCTTATATAGAAGGAAGAAGCAATGTGGAACTGAGAGTAGTCATTAGTACTTAAATTTTAACAGCACAAATCTAAATATTTTATATTATGTTCAGTGTATTTTTATGCAACAGAATCAATCAATTTTACTATTGCCTAAATCTCCCTGGAACTCTTTTGGTCTTACATGAGTGTTCTTACATCCAGCTAAGAACAGATGCTTTCAATAAATTTCTAGTCATTGAGTTTTGTGAAATCCATTAAATTGAGGAAAATTTCTAAGGAAGATTTTGTTATTGTCTCGATTCTTCTGGATTCCGCATCTCAGTGCCTGCACCTCTATTGCACCATGTGCTAAAGTGTAGAAATGCTGAAGGTAATAAAACAGGATATCCTACGCTGGGAGACAAGTAACACTGTGTGATGACAGATATCACTAATGTGACTATAACCTAGGTTGTATAGAACAACTTCAGGCATTTATGTGGCACTTTTTTGCACAAGGTAAAAACAGTTTTAATTTTGTAGCCAAGATAAAATTCTAATCCCTGGAAAAATGAACAGATGATCTTCAACCTTAAAATCTAGTTGGAGTTAAATAGCTAGATAACATAAGTACTCAACCTAAAGAAACAACGAAATGCGTAGTTATAAATTACAAATCAAGATTAATATAGTCAATATGTAATAATTACATTACATAATCTTAAATTAATCCATACTTATGATTACCAAAGGAAGTGGTTAAAAAAACTCTTCATTGTTTTTTTCATTACCATTAGGTTTTCCCAAAAAAGTCCAGTTAAATTAATTTATTTGGCTAAACAGAAGGAAGTGGGATTAATTATTTCCATTACAAATTCTAAGATTCATGGAGTTACCTGAAAGTTCCTTTCTAGATTAGATGTATCTGGAAGAAATATGTATTGGTGCTGATTATAATTTTTAATGTTATTGTATGTGTTTAAATTCTATACTCTATAGCAGAATATAACCGATAGATGATCTTTGAAAGTCTTAAACTTACATCTCGTGAATCAACAGCAGCATACATAATATCCATCCATCCTTTGAAAGTAGCCTAGAAATAAAATATAGTTGTTTATTTTCCCTATAAAAATTCATAATGTGGAAAATAACTAGGTCACAACATTTGGACCTTAACTTTTAATAAAATCATATCTAAATGTATAAACCACACAGGCATATTTTTCATAGTAATACTAGTTTTTATTTTTTAGCTATTCCAAAAATATTAAAAATTGGGCTCTGAAGATCTCAGCAAGGGCATAGTGTGTTTGAAGCTGCAGATACTTTGCAGATGGAGAATGGTAGACTCAGATAGACATCACTGGAGATGTTCAGGTAGACTCTACTACAATCACTCATGGTAACAGCCATTTTATCAGGTTTACAGCACCAATTGATGGAGTCAGTCTGAACACTTTTGCTAGGGCTAAGCTGCCATGGGATTTTTAAAAATGTTTTATTCCCACACAATTAAAAATAATAGACTGTTTAAAATCAAAATATACAGTGGTTCTTGAGGGATAAGATTTACAGAATACTAAAAAGTGAATTGTAAAAGAGTTGTGATTAACTTCTATAAAACTTTGGGCTGAGCTCCTATAGAGACTTTGTCTAAGTAGAATAAAAAGTAAAAAAGATTTGCCATCATTGCTCTAAGGAGGTGATTTTCATGGACAGGGAATGTCCACTTTCTGAGGAACAACAGAGGGTTGGTGTGACATGCTAGTTGAAGATGTGAGTGCCTGTCATTAGCCAGGGTTTCCAAGCTTATTCACAACAAAGAAAAAAAGACCTAAAAAGCCTGTGACATGAACAGAAAAAGAGCATCTCTCCTGAGGAGATTCAGGAGAGGAACCATCCCAAGAAGTATATGGCATCTGTGCTTGCCAGAAGTAGCTCTGGTACTCTGGTCCAGCTGCTAATTTTCACAGCAGATAACTTGCACTCTGGGAGTGTTCACGTCCTCCTCAACCTTGCAGTGAAACACAAATTTACTAGGAACATGCTTGGAGCCAGGCTTCATAGATCTTTCTGGCTCAGTTGACAATTGACAGCCATTTGGTGCACTTTGTGTAGCAATATTAGAAGAGGAGCAATTGATATTGATAAGAGCAATAAATACAGGAGAAGAGTGGAGGGAGAATATTAGTGGAGACAATCAGCTGAAGTGGTGACATGAGACATGCTGAAGGATCCCTTAATCTCTGCAGGAAATGTAAAGGGCAGAAGGGAAGATTTAAAAAGGAAAATAATGAAAAATTAGAACAGAAAGAAATGAAGTGAAGAAGAACAAAAGGTCCACAGGAGTGATGTAGTAATTAAAGACCAACACTGTCTGGATGGATGACATGGATGACATTCAGACACAGCTTTAAGAGACTAAAGTTTTCCTTGTACATCTTCAGAGGCAAGTCTTGGCAATAAGACAATACACTTTAAATTCTAGTACAAGGGCAGCAATGAGATCTGAAGTCAGAGTATTAGAATCATTATTCAGTACATGAGAGTCACATCAACTTTAGAGGAAAAACATTTTAAGTCAGCTAGTTCATTTGGGAATTAAGGTCAGCTAGGGGTACTGACCTGCTGTGGGACAGAAGGGACAAACATATCGTTCTTGGATGACTTGGTGATACCAGAGCAGTAACAATCTCATAACATTTCTGATAGCTTTTCATACAATGAAGCTGTATGCCAAAGTATAGACAAGCGATTGTACAGAGCTTGATCATTTAAACATAATTGCTTGCTTTCTTGGTTGTGTTTTGGATCAGATGCCAGCTACCAGAAGCTCTGTTCTAAGCCAAGGAGCCTGTAACAGGGTTTATTCCTCTGGCATAAATAAAAGGTATGCCCAGTACCTAGAACAAAGATGTTTCTGTACCACAGTGCATAGGAAAAGGACTTCAAGGGAAAATAAAATTTACAGACTCCATATAAGTAGCAGTAATAAATAGAATGAATATGCCATGCAATACAATCACATCTAATACTCCACAAGGATAATACTAAAAGTAACAGAATATTATTTGGTATATTATAATGTATTTTTAATAAGTGTTAATGGAATGTGATATTTTTTGTGATAGAAGTATTTTACATTTTCCTATTTTACACACAGTTTAATGTCTTTGTAGTTTCATGTACTTCTCACTGAAACATAATAATTTAGTAGCAAGTACTGTTTATCTGCAAACATCAAGAGAAAGCGTTATATGATTAATCAGACCTAATACTCTATTAGGATCTATCTATCAGTAACTATCCATGTTCTTCCCATGGGCACCTCCTGCTTCTCACAGAGGATTTCAGACCTGTTACACAAGTATTATGATAATACCGAAAGAATTGGCTCCATGCTACATGAAACGCTGGGTACCCCAGTCTCAGATCTTGCATTATTTATGATTCCTTTCCCTAAATCCACTTCCAGGTCTGAAAATTCATGCTCCAATTAAACAAATAACTGCACTGGATGCATCGGGTCAATATATTTTTATTTTTACCATCTAATTTACAAACTGATTCCTTAGATGAGTATAGACATGAAGAAAAATCCACTCTACCTTGACCAGGCTGTTGACAAAAGAAAAAATATTTCACAGTGTCAAAAGTGCCTAGGTTAATAGATCTGACTGCGAAAGACTGTTGCTGTAGATATGTAATGATACCTAGGAACAGGCTATGTGGGAGGCGCTGAAAGTAGTTGCTCACAGGAAACCGGACAGTCAGTTAGGATGTCTGCCTTCTTTTAAACTGCTGTCTACCTCACTGTCTTACAAGGTAACTGAGCTCATAAATCAGGGGAGAGATCTTTTAAATAATTATAGGGATCTCTGAGCCATGCCCACCATGTAAAGGCTCATGAAATGCATTCCTGAAGTTTATATTGTGCACCACCAAAAGATTCATGGACTTTTTTCACTTATTACTTTCACATTATTATCATCATCGTGAGACTGTATTTCCTAGCCTTGGAATGGAAACTTAATCTGCTATCATTAATACAAAAATTACAGGTAACAATGCAATAGAACTGTGTAAACTGTACATCATTGCTACGAAGAAATTATTCTACTACTTAACAGTCTTAACTTGCTCATTTTCCCTAGACTTCTTTAAAAAGAGCAAAAAGAAAAGATATAAATTTACTTACTACTTGAAGCAGAGCAAGATATCCAGCTCCTACATTATCAAAGTTTACTTTCACATTTTTCCATCGGGCACTTTGATTGTTTTTAATGAGTTCCTCACACTGAGTATAATTGTTGACATCACTGACATCGAACATCTCACCAGTTGTGGTGTTGACACAGTGATAGAATTTGCCAGCAAACAGATTTACTCCCATGATGCTGAAGATGAGCCAGAATATAAGACAAACCAGTAATACATTCATGATAGATGGAATTGCTCCTACAAGGGCATTTACAACCACCTAGTGTACAAATTAGACAAAATAGACACTTAGTTTATGAACAGGAAAAGAAAACTACTTTAAAAATGTTAAAACAGTATTAATATGGAATGGACAGTTAAAATATTACATTAAAAATTTATGGTGGAAATGTTACTTAAGGTTCAATAGAAACTAATGAGATTGCAAAAAGCAAGAAATAAAATAATATGGAAACCAAGACAATGCAAAAGTCTGAAAAAAACTCAAAAAGCAAAAGAAAACCTGTTAGTAGCAAGATGGATTCTTAGAATTTGTGTGCTCTAGAGAAAGAGAGAAATAAATGTTAAATTCCAACAATACAAATCAAAGTCTAGAAATAGAAAATAAACCACAAAAAGATCAAAAAATGATTATGTGGAAGACTAAATAAAAATGTCTGCATGTAAAACTGTAATTACTAATGATTTTATTCTCAGAAACTTTTTATGTATATTGGTGTATTTTAGCATTTAAATACAACGTAACATAATTAAGCATATCTTATTTAGTTGGTATTAACAGCGTGTGCTATAAGTCTTGGTTTTAAATTGCTTGGCTCACTGTAGTTACTCTTACACTTATCCTTTAGGGTTTTGTTTTTAATTGGCTGCATTTAATACAGTTGAGCTACTCTATACGGGGAAGTGGCAGTAAACAACCAGATTAAATCCCTTGGCAAAAATTTTCTTACTGTGTTTGAACTAGAAGAAAGCTGCAGATACTCTGACAATAATTTTCTACCAAATCAGTAGAGACTGCAGTAATTTTTTGTGTACGGTTTTGAAAACAGTGGAATTTTTCTGTTCACTACTTTGACTGAAAGTAGTCCAAGATCAATAGAGGTTTTGCCCATTTATTAGATAGGGACTTCTGTGTTGTTTGCAATGCAAATCATGTAAAACAGTGGTGATGGCCATGTGCAAAAGGGCACAGTCCCCTGCACTGGCTAGTGTGGTCAGCAGCCTCAACCCAGACAGGAACCACACTATTTATTTGGAAACTTAAGACATATGACTAAACTATAAACATGTATTGTAGCATTTGTGTATTTTGATGTGAAAAATTTAAAGATTTCTCAATAACATTACCTTGTTAATTTTTTATGCATCAGTTTTTCCAGGAAGTAGCACAGTCTGCATTTTCAGCAGACAGCTTGTAATAGTTAGGGTTTTGAGTTTTGGTTGGGTTTTTTGTTTTTTTTTTTTGTTTTTTGGGGTTTTTTTGTCAGATTGCCAGAATATGAAAATATTTCCGTGACAGGAAGGATTTAGCTGTGTAGGAGGAGAGGTAAGATGGCAGCAGATGCATTCATACGAAGTTAAGGACACTAGCTGAGAAAATGTTTTCCCATCTCTCCCCTTCTATGCTTCCAGCACCAACCTTATTTCAGGTATCTGTTCAGAGAACCTTTCCCTAATACTACAGCATTTATTGTGGGATATTTTCCCCAGGCAGGTAGACAGGGAGCCACAGGGCATTTTAGTTTCTGGTGTGTCACTGTTGTCATCTTCTTCACCTTTTTTTTGTTTTGTTTTGTTCCATTTTCCAGTTAATCCTGTTCCATCCTGAACCACTGACACACTGAGAATAGAAGCAAGCTACAGAAATTTATAAAATAAAGTCCCCAGCTAAACTGGAGAACCCCCCCCCCCCAATTCTCTATTCTAAAATTTCTCATGTCCTTTTACTTTTCTATATAAGTCCACAAATCAATGGAAATTTTAACAGTGAGAGGCCTGGGATAACACAACTATGCAGCAGTGAGCAGGCAAGTTTAATGAGCTCAAGGTCTAATCTCCGAATGTAAGCTGTACACATCTTGTATATAAGGACATGTTAGAAGGCATTTTTTTTCCACATATTTTTGCATGCATTCCTATTCTGGAGTTCTTTGCAGAAGGCAGGATTGTCACAATTCTACATTAATTTTTGTATGCATACATTCATTCAGACTCATTCATTTTCTCTCACCCTCATTCCTTCAAATCGTGACAAGGCTCTTAAAGGTCTTAAAGCTCTTAATGTCCGAAGTGATTTAATGGCACCAAGTTCAGAATAGCCCAAAGCATTGGCTATTAAACTAACCAATGAGACCTATAAAAATATAGAAAAGAATATAATTATACAAATTGTTCTATATAAAATGGTTTATTTACAAAGAATAAAGAAGTATCAACAGAAATATCAACAGTGACAAATGGAAGAACACCATTCTTGCCTATAGTGACCTTGGAGGTTCAATGCCATGATTTTCATGACTTGCTGTTAAATGTCCTTTATAGCTGGATAGGGTTTAACAGTCAGATGGAAAGACTCTATTTGTGAAGGATAAAATCTTCAGAATTGCCATACTTTCAGCAACTTCATTAAGATTCAACCTTCCAAGCAATTTAAAATTCTGCATAAAGTAAGGCAGTTTATTAACTACCGACAATATAATTAATATACATAATAACTAATAATATGCTAAATAATGTAGTGTTTAATTAGCTTTTCTTATAAATATTGCTTCTAAGTCAGATACTCAGTTCATAGCAACAATGGCCAGGTATCTATGAAATATATGTTGACAGAGGTGGTACTTTCTCACTTGCCTGAAAACTCTCTCAATAGTTTTTTGGGGTTTTTTCTCTTCTAAGTATAGGAAAATATTATGGAATAGATATTAATAGATGCTAGCATTAAAGCAGTGAGTGCTTTGTTATCTACAAAAGATGTGAGCTCCTGATTCATGTTACTAGGATTTTATTATTAGCCAGTCCACTTTAGTAAGGAGCAATTAATTTACATCTCAAATGGAACTGGGTTTTAAACAGCATTAATGTGAAAGAATTTAATTTACTTTGAGCAGTTTTGGAGACAGGAGTGGGGAAATATCATACCTTACTCATATGTTACTCAGTTCTACCACCAAAAGCATAGAAGACACATAAATGAACATAGGCTTATCCAGTCCTTGAGAAAATTCCTCAAATGTTAATTTCTGTACCTCGGTCTAGAGAGTCCTTTAAATAATTGGCTGTACAGAAATAGGCATTCACCGATAATGGTGGTAAGATTTTGCTCATTATATGAAAAGGTGGTTTCCTATGTTACTTGTATCCATAAAGAGCAATTAGATGAATCACAAACACAAGATTTACAAGATCATGTCTCGAAAGAACAACCTGAGAGCAGACAGAAATCAATTATTCATTACTATGTTGCTGTGTATATTAATCTAACAGAAAACAGTATTTTAGGGAATTCGTATCACTGTACCTTTCAACTGGATTACATAACAGGATGGAATTATTTTTATCAAAGGACAGGCTTACTTTATTGTTGCAATGGATAAGTTTGTAAAGGAACTTGCTATATCTATAAGCATATTAGGAAGAAAATCTTACTGATTTTCTGTAGTCTGTAACTGAAGTCTGTTCACTTACAAAAGATAACATTATTGTTTCTGCCATTACATTCATTATTGTAATTAATTATTTATTAATAATTGTCATTAATACCATTTATTTGTCCCGTGATTCTACAGTAAGGGAGTTCTTTTTTATCCTTTGCTGCCTCTAATATATTCCAGAGATAACAAGTAATGGAATTCTCTGTATTTTTAATAGAATATTCATGGATTCACTTACATCAAGAAGATACCCAGGCACGACAATAAACTTTAGTGTAAAGACAGTACATTTTACGTCTTGAAAAGAAACTATGAAATGTATATTCAAAAAATGTCTCTTGCTGGGAGAGCAAGACTTCTCTTTAAGGTTGAAGTCACATTAATGGCTCCTTCATTTTATACTTTTCTCCTCAAACTAGCACTGAGCCTTAGCTATCTTTTTCACCAGAGTCAATACAAGCTAATTACATAGCTGTAGCTCCTGTAACTTCAGTGGCATTGGGTATATCAGCAATTTTCAAGTCATTCTCCAGCCTAGTTTGTGCTTTCCATTTCAACCTATTTGCAGCTTTCTTACCATAGTGCTAGTGTTCTTACATCATAAACCTGAAGTTGTTTCACAGAGAAATACTTCATCTGTTTTAAACAACGTTTTCCTTTGATGCAAAGTTCAAATGAGAGGTGAAGATTTGCTTGGAATTCTTTGATATGAATATCATTGTATATACAGCATAAGTATATACACCTGGTCTGTACTGCTCTGGTTTTCTCAGTCTTCTTACCTTGGTCTTCTGTCATCTGTTCCACCTGTTTTGTTGCTAGTAGGTAAGAAAATAAATGTCTCTGTACACACATAAATAGATTGAATTGTTTCTTTTGAAATAGGAATGCATGCAGATGCAGTAATGAAGTCAAAATCATGGACAGAATTTTTACATTTGTTTCCTAGAACTGGAGGGTTGTATGTCCATATTTTTGTGTACAGATCTTTGAATGTAGACTATCTATTACAAAAAAATGTTTTGAAACTTAGCAGTCACAGTTAACCCTGCTCAAGATCTTCAGTCAGAATTGTCATCCAAGCCAGATCATTGGTCGTACAGCTCCACATTGACTTTATTTCTATTTAGGCCTAAAATTTAATCTGTATGAATTCTGTGCTACTTGGTGAGGTGGCTAATTTATGTGATTTGATTCCAGGTCCTCAGGGCAATATGGCCCTCCTCACTTTCAACGCTGCTTTTCCTGTCTTTCACGTAGTTTAAGTGTTTGGGTATTACACTTAACTAGGAGGAATAAACTAAACTGGAAGACTTGGAGGGGGGTGGAGGGTGGGGGGAAGGGGGGGAACCACTGAAGATTTTTTTTTCTATTGAGAAGTTAATGATTTTTCTTATTTTTTGAAAGATGGATACTATATTATCAATTTTCCAGGTAGGCATTTTTGACATTCTTAGAGACAGGACACTGGACTCAATGTAGCCTTTTTTATGCCTTATGTAGCTTTTCTTATGTTATGGTCATTTGCTAAGATGCTATAATTTTTTCTATATGTACTTGGTGAATGACTCTTAATTTATGGTATTTTACTGGCACGTATTCAAAATTCGTTTTGTTTAGATGCATAATTGCAAGCTATGGTTCTGTTCCTGAACTCATTGAACAAGAGCTTTAGGTTTCATGCATATATCATCTGAATATTCTGTTGAATTAATCAATTAATTTCAATCGATTAGGTAATGTTATCATAGTGTACCATGTTAGGATACACATGAAGACATATAAGACTGTCTAGGAAGACAAAGTGACTGTCTGTATCTGGTTTCTCAGCACATCAATATGCTCATCTTATTCTTATTTTTATTATGAGGTTGTCAGGGCAGCAGTTGCTTCTTCCTCTGTTCATGCAGCATTTAGTATATTAGTGTAATGTGACCCTGATCTTTTCCAGATTGTTGCTGTTGAGTTAATTATTCTGAAAAGCTAATTAAAAGGTTGAGAACACAGTTTAATTAAATCACTTTAACTGTTTTAACAAAAAGCATGCAACAGTTTTAGCTATATGAAGAAATATTATGTAAGTCATCAATATGATGAACTTTTAATGTACTATACAACAAGCCCAACTGAAAGGTTATTTTGCCACATTTTATTGTTTGAAAACTGTACTCATTGAAATTTTACCAGGCATAAGCAATTGCAGGAAGGTCAAATAATTCATTCTACTTGCAGATTCGTTACTGCCCCACAGTATTTGGCAAATACATGACATGTTTTAAATGTTACTTATTTCCATTTCATTCAAGTACAAGTAATTAACAAAATAATTTAGAAATAAAGTTTCTATGCTGAATTATAGGACTAATTTACAAGGTTTAAAAATATACAGTGTAAAATGGTATCCACTTAAAATTATCTAAGAATACATACCGTAACACAAAACTACACAAAAAAATTTAGTAACTGACAAACTCATTGGGTATCCCCAGATTCCCTGTTTCCTTCCCTGATGTCCTATCTCCTAGCTTTGTAAGCAACAAAGAAAATTTAGAGTCATTACAGCTGTACAACAAAACCAACAAATAATAAACTCATGACAGATGGCTTCTGGAGTAAGAGGGTAAGAGCAAAAACCAAGGTATAGGATGACGTACTCTGTAGCATCTAGTTGTACTGGGTTTGTCTGTCTCATGCCTTTCCCTGGCTATCTCTGCCAGAATTAGTCTCCTCCAAAAAAGCAAATATGTCCCTGCTTCTTGGCTGCCTGCATCCAAAATTCAGTCTCTTTACTTAAACCACTGTTAAACGTGTTTGAACTAATTTACCAGATTGTGATTTTGGGTAGATAAGGCACTCCTTCCAAATATCTGCTCCTTGCTACAGATATTGTTTTATATAGCAGGAGTGGGGCGGAGAGATGGCATGATAAGGTCTTAAACTGAGGTACCCAGATGTACCAAGGGTCATCTGTCATGGCTGCAAACTGACAAGAGCTGAAAATTGTAATTTCTTTGTGTAATTATTAAAATATAATTTGGTCACAATCACTGAGAGCAACTATGGCTATTTCTCACAGTGAGAGATTCAGGCATGTAAGATACTAAAGGTCAAAGCCCTAAAGAGATATCAGTGTTTACTCTAGAATTTTAGAGGATGGAATTAAACAATTTGATTAACTTTAGTCACCTCTAATGAAGAAGGGCTTACTAGTCTTCTCATTGGGAGCATGTCACTGAATCACACCTTTTTAAACTGCCTGTAGGTTCTCTGGTTTCTATGGGAAGATAACATGAGTTCATGTATTTCTTTCAAGTGCTGTCTGATGGTGCTAAAGGATTTGCTGAATTAGCCTTAGGCACGGTAAGACATTTTTTTACCACTTTCTGAAACATTTAATATAATTCTTCAAAAGTAGAAGGTTCCAATCTCATTTAGTCATGCTTTTGTTTATAAAAAAGTTGGCAAAATAAGCTGCTTTGCTTATGATGATGTTCTTTATAATTCTGAGAGCCTGCTTAGATAACAGTGTCTCTGAAGCTAAACTATTATTCAGAAACCATGGGGTATGGCTTAGAATAATCTGTTTAGGTTTATGTTACAAAAAGAATAATTAAAACATGAGTTGTAGTTCATCTAAAAAAAAATCATTCTTAACATAATCCTGGAGCATCTGTCTTCTGCATTAACATCCTCTTAAGAAAACCATTCACACTACTCCATTCTAGTGTAGATTTTCAGGACAGAGCTGGAGATTAACAGTATAAAGTTTAAAAAAAAGAGAAGGTCTTCCATTCTGAGTTATGGGCAAATCAAGCTAAGTTTTTTTTCTTCTGGGAATCAGAAATCCAATACATTTCTATCATATATTCGTAAGGAATAAGTATTTATGGAAACAGGATTTATGCAAACTTCTCAAGAAATACAGTAACTTGGGCAGAAATTACTATAATTGCACATTGCACGTTTGCCCTGAGATGCCGTCTCTCAGTTCCACACTGAGGACATGTATAGCCAATGAACTGGGTCAGATAATGTGTGAAGGCAAGAGCCCAAAATATCCTGGGAGTAAAACCAGCTTTGATCCCTTCTAACAACACAAGCAAGGCCTTTGCACAGAAGTATAACACAACTGGGAAAGCAGCCAAGAAACCTTGTATTCTCTTCAATCATAAACCCTGCCGAGTTATAGCTGACTTAACTATTGCAGATCGTCACCCTATTAAAACTAATTAATTTTTAGACCAAATAACCACTGTCTTTCTGAAAATGATAACAGGATAGTTTTGGGGGACAAAGTTCTGAGAACTCAGATGAAATCTGGACCAAATGTATTGTTTCTCTTGCAAAGCTGTAGTGTTTGTAGAAGAAATTGGCACAATGTAGTGTCTTATTTGCTAAGCAATGAGGTAATAAGATCAGAGTCCATTAAAAATAGAATGTTACAAAATTAGGTTTTTTTCCTCATAAAACCTCACATTTGATACAACCTGGGTATGAACTTCTTAACCATGAAGAATGAGCAGCCTGATGACATCCTTTTCCTTCTGCCATATAAATGTACTTTAAAGAACACATCCAGATCACTTTATTACTAATGCAGTATAACTATACAATGTGAATTATTTTTGCATGTTTATAAGATTACTTAGTAGTAATGAGGTTTACAACATAAAGAACTTTAATGAATTTTACAATATTTAAGACTGTGTACTTACATCAACAATCAGGAAGTCCAGCCAGCACCACGCATTAGTAAAATATATTTGAAAACCATATGCTACCCATTTTAAAAGCATTTCCAAAATGAAAATATATGTAAAAACTTTGTCAGCATATTCCAGCATGGTCTTGATAGTTTTGCGCTGTTCAATATATATGTCTTCAAAAGCCTATGAAAAAATATATGTAAATATTACCGTTTCACAGAATAAACATGATAATAATAATGAGTAAATAATAAAAAATAAGTAGGTCAGAGCTAAAATTTCCTCTTGTTCATCTGCATACTCTTATTTTATGTATTTGCCATCTTTAACCATACTACAAACTGGAGCAACTTTATGTATTCTGCCCTGTCTGGGGTTGAATATATGCATATCCTATTTTACTAGTGAAAGAAGAAATAAACTCAAAGAATGAATTTTTGTCTGCTGTGGTATTAAGAAACTTTCACATACACACACAAAACCCTCCCTTTTCTTACACAAAAATCTGTTCCAGTTATGTATATTCCATTCTAGAAAGCAGTTAGGGAGATTACATTTCTATCCTTCATCAATCAAACTTATGTCTAAATGTCAAATTAAAGAGCAATGTGCTTGCTAGAATGTACACAATGCACATTGATACTGTAGCAAGTGTTCAACTGGAGTAAAGCTGGAAAAGTGGGTAATGATTTACATGTTGGGAAGTAGCTGTAAAGTTTAATTTGCTGTCACACTCTTGCCTATCTCCTGCCTTCAAAAAAGGAACAGAATGAAGTATTTATTCCTTTTTTTGTATGGTCTTTCATAAGCAGAATCCAAGTGGCTGAGCCTAGAAGGAATTACAGACTTAAAATTATACATTTAGCTATATTATTCACAGTTAACAATGGTCCTTTCTACCCAAATCTCTTGACACACATGCTGAAAGTTGGCAGGCAATTTAAATCTTGAATGCTCGCTTAAATAAAATTGTGCCAACTTTACAGTAGTAAACAAAAAGTATCACTAAAAAAGTGCATGTGAATTTCAACAAACCTTTTCAAGTTTGGGCCAAGTTTCATTCCATCCTGAAAAGATGGAATGCAGGTAGTTTTATACAACTCCAAGCAAAACAAGTCTTTCTGAAGAAAATTTGAATTTTGCTGTTGCTTCTAAGGAGATATCTAAATATTTCAGCATCTGCAATTTTTTTTTTTTTTACTTACTAGTGCTCCACTGCTGAGAAGAATCATGAAGACAATGAAGGTCTCAAACCAGTTGTGCTCAACTATGCTGTAGCAGGTTTTTCTAAGATTCCACCAAATTTTTCCTTTGCCATCCTCTATGCTTACTTGACAACATGGAAATTTCTGCACACAACCTGCATTAGATTAAGAGATATTAGGATCCAAAAGCAAATTACTTCAAAGTCAATTTTTACTGTGGCATCAACATATTAACAGATTTTACAATTTTTTTTAAAAATTTAAACAGTGGAATACTCTTTTATAGGCTTCAAATATCTGAATATCTGAATACAGAGAAACCAGACAGTAGTAGATATAATCGTGAGTAAACTCAATCCAAAAAACTGATTTTTTTGGCTGTTGGCATGTTCCCTCTGTTGATGGAGTCTCAAAAAATTTAATTTATTCCAAATTTCAAGGGCCCTTTCAAATAACTGAAAAGCATTTTAAAATAGAAAAGTTAATGAAGTTTCTTAGATACAAGATGTGTGCAGTGACCAGGCAGATAAAGTTACTCAAAGACCAGGGAAACCTTGTTTTGGCATCTGATTTCCAGCATTCTAGGCAAAGAGTATTATATTCTTTTGATTGTTGAGGTCATGACGGTTCACCAGATTTGAAACTCTCAAGAACTTAAATGTGCCTAGTAATAATGCCATTTTACTAATACATCTCTTAAATCAGCAGTTTCTACAACCTTCTGTAAAACAGGCTTCTGGTTCAAGAGCTTCTTCACTTTCAATTTCTGCTTGCTCGCCCTCTCCAGGAGGAGCAATATCAACTGTGCTGCCTTCTGATGAACTGGATGCATTTAGTTTCTGCAAGTAAAGTACCACAGGAAAAAAAATTCTTATTAGATACATATTCTGTAAAAAAATTATACTGAATCAAATCATGCCATTCTTTGACTTTTGAAGAACATGGAATTTATAGTGATAAATATGCATCTCCATCGTAATGACATGTACACTGTATAGTTCCGTTTCCCAGGTTATCTTCTCATAGGGAACAATTAAATATAATTTGGCTACTAACCTGATCCACGTATAAGACTTCTGAAGTATTCACAGCAGTATTAAAACTGGAGAGCTTGCATGTACCACACTCTCAAGTTATTTCATTTTCTTTACTATACTGGATTATATTGAAAATGTGTCTTAGTTTTCCCAGCGAAATGAACTAACAGAAAGCTCCACATATATCTTCATGTCCACTACAGATGCTGTTTTCACAAATATACACCATATCTGGATTAAAAAGTTGTCAATTTAATGGCATTTAATGGCAAATTTCTGCACGATTAAATTTTTGCAAAAAGCATAAATAACCAGATCTTAAATATCTTCTTTGCATTCCAGTCTCCTACGCATCTTAAGAGACCTCCTGGGGTCTTTCCATCCTGAATTTTTCTATCATTCTACCACTTTTGTGTATAGTGAAATACTATAGTTTTTACTATGGTAAAAGCACTTCTAGATCTGAGAACTCTAAGAACTGGAGAGTGATATAAAGCAACTTTTTTAAGTATTACGTAACTTTTTACCAAGTACATTGAAATTTGGATCAGGTCAAGGTGCTTATCAGTCATGCAAGACTGCCCATAATTTTGTCCTTTTAATAAAGCCTATTTTGAAAGGACAAACCTGCTAAAGATGTACACAACTGATGCAATAATCAGACATAGAGTTTCTAACTTCTTTTCAGTTGTCAATACTGTTTGTGTCTTTAATTGTTTTCCTCCAAAATACATTCACTTTTACTGTGAAATAGGGCTTGTAATCAGAAAGCAACATTAAAAAGCAGTGAAATACTTCTGGTTTATACCATGTAGCAATAATGCATAGGAATTTTGGGGGATGTAGAATGCACCTCTAACTTAAATACTTCTAATTGTACAGGCACTGATGTAACATTTTGTCACAGACTAGATTTGTGGTTTCAACTAAGCAGATCTGGTCATACCCGTTGACCTATATAAAGACATTTCTATACATTTTTTCTGAGAAAATGCTTAATACCAATTACTTTTCATATTTAGTTTTCAAGATAGTGGTATTTTTAGAATATAATAATAAAAAACCCTCTTCAGATTATTTGAATGATTTTGCATCAAATAATAAAAACAGTAACTTTTTGAAGTGGCATTTCCATGTATTCACGTATTCACTTCTTCAGGGGCACTGCTGCAAATTAAAACTAGTTATTTAACTCTTCAGTTACAACGCAATCCCTCCAAGAAAATGCATTGGGAGCTAAGGGCTTTTTTCTGCCAGAAATAATATAAATGGCACATATATCTTTATATAGTTTGGTAAGCCATTCTTTCCCCATATTCAACTCTTACATGAGATGAATGAAGTAAAAAAAAAAATAATCATGTTGGGTGATGGATAATTTCAGGGTTAAGTTTCAAGAGGCTGCCTTTCACACACATGTGCAGATGTAGTCAACATAGGGTCACTCAGACCTCAGGTTGCATGGCTGTTACTGCACTGGGACCAAAAATAAAGAACATATTGCATAAGAGAAAAAATTTCTGAAAACCACACAGGTATGAGTTTGAAAACCAGTCTTTCCCTTTTTAAATATTATGACCTGCCCTACATGGAAAATTACGCTGACAAATGTGAAACTATTTGAGATTTGGATATTTTCAGTGGTTAATTTTTGCTTAGCAAACATGTTAAAATATCATGTTCCCTTTTTCATACTGCACTTCCTCTATGATTTCCAAAATTTATATATGTAAAATAATTACAGACATATTGCCTCTAAATGGAATACTCTTATTACTGGTCATGTAGATCAGTAAATCTGAAATAAAATACTGTGTACCTCACATCGTGAGAATATTTTAAGCTTTGCTTTCTGTATTACATGTACAGTCCAAACTGCACATTAGCGTACACTATATTAAGCATAATTAGCACACCACCTTATTATCCACACAAAAGGCTCTCTTTTAAAAAGAAAATAAGATTAACTATATTACCTATCACTGTAATACAAAGAAACAAGAAGTCCGAAACCTGTTACTGAAATTATAGGCAGTTTCTTCATGAAATAAAAATCAAATATTGTGAAAATAATAATCTCCCACATTTGAGTTAGGAAAATTAAAACTAATTCATGGCCTGATCCATCATCATTAAGTCAATTAATGCTTAATAGTAGCAAGATAAAGGTTCATATTATCATTAATTATTAATATCTATGAATGCCAGTTAAAAGGCAACCAATTTTTATCTGCATCTTCCCATGTAAACTCTGTTGCAGATAGTCCTGTCAGCATAGCTGCTAAAAACCCAGTGACAGAAATGTAATTTATAATCAGTACAAACAAAACCTACAATAATTCTTCTCATTATTTTTCACATAAAGCATTTTCATTATTTTTTAAATCATCTTAAACAAATTATTTAAAAAAAAACTCATTAAGTTAATAATACTCTTTTTTGCTTCAAGACCCTAAATTAGGAAAGAACCATTGCATTTTAAATAAGGTGACTAATGATTTCTTTCCTAACAATAAAACTAATAAAACTAATAGGAAACTCAAGATACGTGATGGATTAACACAATCTTCTTTTCACCTTATAAATGAGATTATTAGCCTCTAGGACACGCCATGCCCTGTAAATACGTATTTGCATCTTCAGTGATATCACATTTTCCTTTACAAGGATACACTTGAAAGCAATTGCTTATGATGCAGCATTCTCAAGGCCTGAATCAGCAAAACAACATGCTTGACTACAGCAGAAGCCTGAGCAATACTGTGGAAATCACAAACAAAAATAAAATAAAAAATAAACCTACCTCAATGGGATTATGGTTCTTTTAAAACAGTATTATAAATATTATTGTATAGTATAAAACATAAAAAAATGCTTCATCACCAACCCAAATACTTGGTTAATATACGTATAATCAGCCTCCATACTGTCCTTTCAGAGCAGTGCATCTCTTTTCAACAGCTTGGATCATTAAAACAAGCTTTGACCAACAGCATGTTAATGTGCCCATTTACAAGAAAATGCATTCACTTAAGACCCGGTCTTGCTCTCATTTGATTTTATTCTAGATTTCAATAAGAGCAAGAGCAGGCTACTAAAATTTTAAGCTTTACAAATGGCTTCATGATTCAAGTGACAATAAAATAAGGGGATTCAGCCATTACAAATTGCCTTTAGAAATTCAGCCATGTGGTTTTATACTCTGATTCTTGAAAGCTGCACTGTAATTGAGTGACAAAATATAAAATAATGGGGATCAGTGATTCCAAAGTGATTCTAAACTGACTTTAAATCTCAGATGTTATGATATTTGACTTTTATACAACATTAAGAAAACTTTAAAATCTCTTTCCTTAAGAGTTTTATTTGATGTTTGAAGCATATCTTGGTTTAAAATTTAATCAGTAAAATCTAAGAATTTTCACAATACACACCAATATTATTTTTTTTGGCAGCTCTGGGAAATTTATACTACAATATAGATAGATCAAACTACAGCATAATCAATGAAACTGAACTATTTAGTTAGCGTTTTGAAGCCAGTAAGACTCTGCCTGAAGGAAATAGCTTTGAATCCTGATGTAGGGCTGAAATCTCAATCCCAACAAAATTTTGATGCCTAGTTGTACTAGGATAATTTGACTTCCTTAGTTTCATGTAACTTTGGCTGCTGTGCACTATTTATTGTCCCTATTCCTGAAGGCTCTGCCAATTATGCACCAGTGGAGATTAGGCTTGCCTATAATGAAAAAAACCCTGGGGTAAATACACAAGGAATTTTATAAAAATGGTGCTGACTACTCCATAGTCTTTCTAACATACACCAGGTGAAGTCCCCCAACTCAGTCACAGACTGCTGTCATGAAACACATTTCAAAGTACCACTATTTATAAAGGAGTTTAAAGTTTAAGAAAAGGGTATTTGTAAAACGCTTTGCTTTCAGAGTTTATTAAGGGCGGGTTATTTGCTAGGTATAATTTTAGCCGTTGTGAAACTGTTTGCTCTGCTTACAGTTTATAAAACTCAAGATATGCACTGCCCAAATGAATACAGAATGTAGTTTGTAGCACCCTGAATATTTGAATTACAGTGCATTGTAGATTTAATGGTATAACAGTGTAATTTTTATACGATTAGCTACTACAATAGTTTAAATGTTATTCATTAAGAAGCTGAAGTTGTGGCAGTAATCATCACATAAATCACTTAAAACATTTCATTAAATATTTACATTTATAAGGGCTGAATCAAAAAGGGTTGTTTTTATTTTGTAAAAACTATGCATGCTCCCTTTTTCTTTGGCCTCTTTAATGTATAACATTCCAGTACTTTTATGATCCATACTTCAAAACCTGTAGAGCATGCAGTTACTGCTGAAGACTGTATTAAAATACCCAGAAAAATCAGTAGCAGAGTTAAGAAACGTACGTCGGGATTGCCAGTCCCACCTGACCATGCTGTGATGTGAGTCCCATGACTCTGCAGAGAGCAGCTGTGCATGTTTCTACTGTCTTGCAATGGATAGGGAAGGTACATAGCTGAATAGCATGCAGGCCAGTCAAAATCCATTAAAAAGTGATTATATATATATATACATATATATGTATAACTTGCTTAGGTAACCTGTGTGAAAGTGGTGACACGTTGCTCTACCTGGTTAAAAAGCACCAGAGCTGCATTCTTGATTGCTCCAGCTTGGTTTTACCCCTGTGAGAAGTAAGAATGGTAGGCAGTGAAGTTCAAGACACAGGATCTCTAGTTTTCCTCTTTTTGGAATCTCTAATTCAAACACGGCTTTAACACAATTAAAACATAATTATTAAATATTTTATGATCATTTGGCAAAAAGGGAAATACATACCACCTGAAATGTTCAACAAACTTCTCTACAGAACTTTAGTTTATTTTAGAGAAATAAGAAACGCAGAAGCTAGACCTAATAATCCACACTCTGAAATTATGATTCATAAATAAAACCAGAATGAATTAATAAAGACATGGTTAGCGGATTTGGAAAATATTCCAGTATTTATATAGTACTTAATGCATATTAATGAAAATCTTAAGGGTTGTTTTGGTTTAATGTTCTAGTCTTCATTTAACTGACGATGGGATTATCTCATATTTGCAAAAAATGTACATACAGTAAGCAAAATACTCTGAAGATGCACGTCCTCCCATGTCTCCTTCATCCTCTAATAATGGTGCTGGAACTTATAGATCTCAATGAAAATAAACCTCCTTCATTTCTGTTCAAATTAAATTTGGTGAAGTATCATATTGTGTAAGTTTCTAGTTTAGATTCAGTATGCTATATACTTCTGAATCTATAATCACTCTGTTTCAAAAGGGGATTGAATCAGTGTCTGGATACCCATCAGTGTATCCAGAGATACGGTTTCATTCATTAGATTATCCACAGCTAGTCCATAACTTAAAGAATCAGTAACTTTTGAAGACACTGTCCAAGAACTAGTCAGTTTTAGAAAAGGAGAATTTTGACTGTTGGATATTTTAAAAGGAATGTGATAAAAAATCATCTAACAAATTGATCAAATCACTACTGGGTATGTTTTAGCTAAGAAATTTATTGAAGTACAATGGCAATGCTTAACTTTTGGGAATGCAATAACTGTGTTCCTTTCTTTTTACTTCACTTAAGTCACAAAGGCACTAGTGAAGCCAGTCAGAAAAATGAACTTATTGTTTTGAAAATTCAGTGGATTAGAATATGAAGGATAATTTTAATTTTATTAAAACCATCCGGTTTGATTTCAGAATTTAATTGAGCAGCTTTACTTCTCCAATCTGAATTTGCACTTACTGTACATAAAATGTAGATAGAAAGGCTTTTGAAATTCTGAACAATAGAGGCCTGTAGGTATATGTATTTCTTCAGTTGTGAAATAAGCTTTCTGTAACTGATGAGTATCTTTGGAATTACTTTTCCATGTTGAAATCCAAAACTTTATTCATGAAGTTGTGATTCAGATGTAATGAACAGTTGTTAAGTGCTACAGAAATACAATAGTTACGAGTCTTGTATTTGGAAAGATTAACATAGTCTATTCATTTCACTGATTAGCAGGCATATTTTGTAACAAAAACAGCATCCACAATGCTAACTAAAAACCACTAAATTATCCCCTTTAGTTACTTCTAATTTTCTTATTATCTTCAAAGTAAATTATCTTGAGTATCTTATTTTCATAGCAGAAATCTGTTATTTCTAATGGTTATTTCATGGGGTATTGCACCACTTTAGTAGATATTAAAAAAAATTCTTGCAAAGTATCAAGGAAATGTTTGCTTTTTTTAGGTACTTTCAGCCAACTATTACTCTAAAGAAGTGGGTAACTGAAAACTAATACATGCTACTGTTTTCTTTCATCCAAACAGAGACATTCCCAAATTTCTAGCGACATGTGTTAGAAAGATGTTGTTTAGGTCTGGAACGTGCAACCAGGTTCCAGCACTGATGCTGGCAGATTTGGGAAGTTATTAACTAGCAAATTAATTAGAAAGTTTTTTTATGAAAGAAAAAAAAAAAAGAAAGAAAAAAAAAGAAAGGAACCAGCCTTCAGAAAGACACTTGCTGGCTAGAGTTATTTGCAGTTACAATTTCTATAGTAATGACCTGCTCTTGGCATATTTCTCAGGGGGCCAGAGTTCCTGCCCCACTTCTAGCATGAAATTTATTGCTGACAGACTTTAAATAACCACTCTCTTAACATCAGTGACAGTCAGTAAGACACCAGAAAAAAAAATGGTTCATTTTACAGTTCCTGTGCATATCTAGCTTCTCACAGCTCTGTTGTTAAATAAGAAGTTAATAAAGAGGATACCTTCTGAGGGTATTTTAAGTGCTAAGTACTGCCACAGTTAAGGCAAGGAAAGTTCTGCCCCATGTCTTACCCCTCCTTTTGCAGACCAGGCCTTCTCCTAGCAGGAATGCTGTCTCAGTGGTATCCCTTGAGAGGCAAAATAAAGCAAATGATGGTGTACCGGTCTAGAGAGGTAATTTAAACACTGCACCAATATACTCTTTATCTTCCTCAAAAGACAATCAGAAGGCAGCAAAAGATTCAACAGTACTGTTGACTTGGTAGGAGAAGATTGGGAATCTTCAAAAATTCCTGTCACATGCCAGAGTATCTGTTCATGTATTACCAAAGCAGATGGACTTTTATACACACAATAAAAAAAAGTACTTTATCCTTTCCCTAAAAATCATCCAGAAGGAATGGAATAAGGAATCCAGAACAGAAAGTGCAATTAATATAGAATTCACAATTTTCAGGACACTGGTAAGAAATTCCTGTCTTATTAAATACCTTTCACAATATGCACACTTGCACTGTACAAACACATATCAAACAGTTAAATGCTAAACATTTGTGTGTGAGCAGAACTTGAGGGAAGCACTAATGCTCCAGTTTCACGATAGTAATGATTATTACATTCTGTGGAAATCTTGAGGCTCCACAGAAATCCTAAATTTATCCTATCCCCATTGAAAATTTCTTCACAAGTTCTTAATATAAACACCATCCATCACTTACTGGCAGGTTTCCCACAGTCACCTGAAATTTTCACTTCCAAATTGTTTTTACAGAGTTTTGGATTTGGTTTCTTCCTGAAGATATACGGATACATCTGAAGTCCATAAAAAAAAATGCAAAATCCCTTTTGATTTATTACAGTCATGAAATTTCAGGATGGCCTTAGAACAAAAAACCATGATGCCCGGACCAAAGATGGGAATGAACAGAGCAATTGACTTATGAAAGTCACCTTGAAATTTGTATCATTCTGAACTCAGCATAACAAAGGCATTTACTCCATTTTCTTGAGGTGTACTTACATCATATATTCACTTGAAAACAGAGGAGTTTCTGCCTTTGCATTGCATTTTGTTTTGTCCTCAGCTGTTCTGATAGAACACATGGCAGTACACTGTAAACTGAATGATTCAATCTATCTTAAAGAAGAAATAAACAAATAATACCTATGGGATGATATTTAACTAACACTGCTCCAGTGACATGCCTTGTAGTACAGACCCACAAACACCGTAGCGGAGAAAGTGGTAAAGGAGGCTGCCAGGGGATCAAGAGCCAGGTGTGGACGGGAACTTCCCAAGCCAGATCTGCTGCTGAAGCTGATATGTCATGTAACCACATTTAGCATCTGCACAGCTTTATAAACCTCCCAGCTTCCTAATGCATATTACAAGCTTTTTAAAAAGTAACATATTTGGAAAGTTTTTGAGCATGTAACTTCATAAGATGGAGTTACTAGGAAGGCAATCATCACTGTATTTATCAAAACTAACCACAAGGAAAGCAGCAAATTTATAATAAAATGTCATTTTAAAGGACATCAGAATATATGAGAAGACTTAGAAGACTTTGCTAAAGGTTCATAGTGGAAGGCAATTAACTTTTATTAGATCAGCTTACTCTCAGGCCCAGACTCACTCTGACAGCTTTTATTTTTATACTAGTTGTTCTCATAAATGGTATCACTTTATACTTCCTGTATTCTTAAACTGTCATGGATAAGCACTACTCCTATACTATCATATACTTGCACTGAAAATGTCTGCCTCATAACTAAGCAACTCAGATAGAATATCTTGCTTTTAATCTCAGAATTGTTATGCAGAGTAACCATCTTTGCAGCTGCAAACAAACACACACTATGTTCCTTTATGTTCTTTAGCAAAAAAACCCTATTCTATGATAAACTGAATCATGGCTATCCATTAATGTTATGCAATATAGTTTGGTATTGCTGAGGAATATAGCATATTTGTAAATATGGCAGCTAAACAGCTATGATACAGTCATGAATGTAGGACTCCTTTATAAAAGAGCTTGCTTTATGGTAAACAAACCCTTTTATATTAATGAGTTATCACACAACATCGTAGCTTCTAATCTAATTGAAAACATATTTATCCATGGGTCCTGATCCCTTAAACCTCACAGTTCCTACATTTCTAATGGCACCAAATAAAATTTTATTGTGCTAATACATTTATTGGCTTGTCATTGATCATTATTCCAACATACAAAGTTTTTCTTGAATACCGTTATCACCTATTCATGATCACTTCTGGTATTGGAGTCACTTATATTTTGGAGTACATGGCTTCTGGTTCTTAGATCAACTTTTACCTCTTTGTGCAATAATAATAGAATAAGGCTTTCAAGTAAACTGTTTCCACATGCATATGTATTACAAGGTTGTTCTGCTCTCCAGGATAACTTGAGATACTGCTTTACCATGACATTAATTAGTATCTGGATTACTTCAGCCAGCCATAGTCTTTGAACACAAAAACTGTAAAATATTACCCAGAAAACTTTCTAGATAATCCAGAATACATCACTGATTTACAATGTATCAGTGTTCATTTTTAGAACTACCCTAAATATAGAAAAAAATATTTTTTCTCTGCTTATATTTGATTTGGTATGCAAAGCTGTACACTCTTGATTGTTTCTTGGCCTTCTACAATACTCTTATTCCATAAATCCTGATTGCATTACAGATACTGCAGAAAGAATGCTTTATGAAATGTGTGCTAGTCCTAAAACCTGACAAAATTGTGAAAGAAATAATCATATTTAAAATGATACACCTTCCAAATGCTAGTAAACAGGGGATTAAAAATGTAAATTCTAAAGACCCTGTAGTATACCATCACATAGGGTAATTTTTTTCTTGAATTATAATTACATAAAATACTAAAATATAAAACATATTTACATGAGATACAAGTTTTAAAACAATTCTAAGTAAGTAATTAAGAAATATGTAAATGCATGACTACAATTATTAAGATACAAAAAATCCTACCTGTTTGCCTTCTTCCATATCAGATTCGCTGCTAAATTCTTCTGTATTTAGATTTTCAAAATCTGATTCTCCAACTGCAATTGGCACTGTCACAGTGAGGCCTGGGTTGTTTATAAATGACATGTAATCATTTTCATCGATTACATATTTTTCCACACTGCTTCCTGTGCCTACACCACTGGTGGTTCCGTTCCCATCTTTAAGATAATTCAGATCTTTGCTTATTTCAACAGCAGTATGATTGGAAATGCAGCTGTCTTTCTTGTTTAGCTCTTCAAGTGCTTTGATTTCCTCTAAAGCTTTCTGCTTTCTAACAAAGGCTTTTTGGATGAACTCCTGTATTTTTTTTTTAACATAATCTATTCCCTTCTGAATCCTTGCCACAGCAATCTGGAGATTGTTCATTTCATTATCATCATCAGTAGCAGCAAGGTTGTCTGAACTAAATGAGCTCAGCAGCAAGGCCAGAAATAGGTTCAACACCTAAAAGATGAGAGAATACAGCTATATAGTAAATAAATGCATATAAGAAGTGATGGACTTGGCAGTGCTAGGTTAAGGGTTGGACTCAACAATCTTAAGGTCTTTTGAACCTAAACAATTCTATGATTCTAAAAAAACAGTAGAGCAGATTACTGATCATAATTAGCTTTCTGGCGCTCTGCACATTTGTGCGGAATGTAATTTCAAGATTGCATGGTAATGTAAACAACTAGAATACAAACATTTTGAATTCTATTTTATAAAAATTTAAATCATGTTAAAATATATCACTAAAGAGAATTTTGACAGGTAATGAAATACAGTTTTATGTGCATATCAGAACAAACTGCATAGATTAACAGTAAAAGAAACTCAGAAAACATATAAATAGTGCATTCTAAGTACAATCCTAAATTCTCCCCGATCCAATATTTATCAGTTGAACCTTTGGCATTTTAACTTGTCAGCTTGATTTAGATTTTTTTTATAAAGGTTTCTTCTACTTCTATAATTTTGCTAGTTAGAAGCTTTCAAACACATTTTTAGAATGGACATCCAATCAGTCTGTACTCTTTTTTTTTTTTTTTTCATCTAAAGAGGCCAAAATTTCGGTACATAAATTCAAGATATTTTATATAAGAACAGCTACATTATGCTTTATTTTTATTAAGTCAGAAGTATTAGTGTTGGAATTAGCTGTAAGGGGTATAAAAAAGTCCATTAGATTTTTCTCCAAAGATGCAGCTGCCCAGAAGCTGGTGCAGTATAAGCTTTATTTCAAGACTAGTTAGGAAGACATTTTGATTTAAACAGCAACTCTAAATTTGCTGCAGCACTCCCATGATAGGGTGTTTGATTTGAGTTTTTGGTGTATTCCTAACTTCCTGGACCCATAGTGAGTACTTCAGTGTATGGAAATGAGTGAAAAAAGGGAGAAGAGAATCATCATGTTTCTACCCAAAACCTAGCACATCCAGATTTATTTTTTAATTCCAAATAGAAGCATGACAAACATTCTCATTGTCTAGCTGTAAGTTATGTACATTTTGCATCAGAGTTAATGTTCAGAAATGTTCATCACGTACCACAAGGTTTCCAATCACCATGACCAGCATGAAAACAATAAGGCACATGGTTTGGCCTGCGACCTCCATGCAGTCCCACATCGTTTCTATCCATTCTCCACACAGCACTCGAAATACAATCAGGAAAGAGTGGAAAAAGTCATGCATGTGCCAGCGTGGAAGCACACAGTCACTGGAGATCTTGCAGACACATTCCTTGTAGCTTTTCCCAAAGAGCTGCATCCCAACCACAGCGAAAATGAACACAATGATGGCCAGCACCAGGGTCAGATTCCCCAGAGCCCCCACTGAGTTGCCAATAATCTTAATCAGCATATTTAGGGTTGGCCAAGATTTTGCTAACTTAAAAACTCGAAGCTGAAAAACAGAAATGCAGAGGTATCATTGGTATTAGCTATGAAACAGAAGCTAGGTCAAAGTTGTTTAGCAGAGAATATCAGTTTCTGTAGATTAATTTTTTCTTCAGTAGGAACATATTATTTTAATGGAAACTAGGCAGCATGGAGTATTTGCCTAAACTGCAGTGTTCAGCATTTCATCTTAGTGATGCCATAGAAAAAAAAAACATAATTTATGTTTGTACCACATTTGAATTTATTATTTTTAGTATTATTAATATTATTTAAACATCTACTTACAGATGATTACTGAACAATTCTTAACAACATCTTGGAAGTTCATACTCTTTCCATCACCTTCACTACACCCTCTTTGCTGGCTTGGTTCCACATTTCCCTCAGCACCACACTAGGTCTTCCAATTTTAGTTTGACAACAATTTTTGAAGCAACAATTTGATGCTGATATTGTCATGTCTATTCAAATCATAAACACTAACTTAAATATAATATTCAGTAACCAAACCATGGTATATGAAGTTGGATACCATTGCAACTGGTGATAATAAACCAAGTCACTACTTCCTGCTCTATATATTAGGAAATAACCTAGGTTTTCAAGTAATGTGATAACTATTAGTAATACAGACTTTTAAATCAGGAATCTTGTGTCTGTAGTAAACGTACCTAGAACTTAGTTTGTACACTACACTAATTGCTATAAAAAAGACATTTCTAGTAGAAGCTCAATAATATTTCATTTTAAGTGATATCCTAAAGTCAGATTGTTATGACTCTTTGTTATGAGTAATAGAGTTACTAAATGTTTATTCTCCATGCTCATTAAAATAAATGTTGTGAAGAAAGGACCTACGTAGGGGCTTTATAAGTAACACAAAATAATATTCACAATACAAAGAATAAAAATGTTAAGATACTTTACGCTGGTGGCAATATGTTTTTACAGCTATTCAGCATTGATAAACCTTAATGAAATCACTATAATGAAGATTTACAAAATTCTCAAAAGGTAGAAGTTTTATGCTGGCAAAGGATATCAGTAGGATAGGATATCAATAGGGTAATTTGATATCAAAAGATATCAAAGGATATCAACTGTCAAATACCTTAAACTTGTACTTATCAAATATAGCTTTCAAATTAGACATATATGAAAAATGTGTGAGCCATTTAAGTATATAATACATCCTTTAGGCACTAGTAATTAGTACAGATATTACTTTTTTTTTTTTTTGAGACAAAATGCATGCAAATGTTTAATTATCAAGGTATTTACCAATCTGAATGACCGAAGAACAGATAGTCCTTCAACATTTGCGAGACCAAGTTCCATTAAACTAAGGCTAACGATAATACCATCAAAAATATTCCAGCCTTCTTGGAAATAATAATAAGGGTCCATGGCAATTATCTTTAGTACCATTTCTGCTGTGAATATCCCAGTGAATACCTAAAACAAAATGTAATTAATTAGTTGAGTTGTTATGAGAAATTTATATACCTCAGTAAATTTTTCTAAGCCAGTTGGAGTTCTCATACTTGTTACTTATACCTGTTACTATAAAAAAGAGCTGATTACTATCTCGAAATGGCATCTAAGTATTTCTAAAGACTAAAAACTGATAATTAAAAAAACCCTAAATCAGGACAGATACAGGAAGGCAGAGGATTGATAAAAAGCTATTCACCGTTCAGCAGTTCAGCTCCGGTTTTTATTTGACTGATATGTGCTGAACTATCCATCCAGCAGATGATGTGATATGATTCAGTGCTTTCAGTCCTGTTTCTAGAGTATAGTTCCAGTACAGCAAAAGAAGACTTGACAGCATTTTTTTTCTTGCTTGCAGTGTAAACACAAGTGTTAGAAAAAAAACTCTCTAAAGTCAGACTCTTTAAGGACAGACTTTCTAAGTTCTGTCTTTTAGGTCAGAGTTGAAATGTATGGGTGGAATAGACAGGGGAAGTTGGAGTTTCTTAGACTGGGCTTTTTGTAAGGATATAGAGGTTTCATGCACAGTTACTATTCTGTGTGATAGTTATTTCCTTTTGGGAAAAAGAACTTCATAGTGATAATGTTCTTTGAAATATCTAGAAGTCCCAAATATGAAATTACCAATGCCTCTTAAGTGTTTTAAAGTCCAGAATTTAACCTAACGCTTTTGCAATGGGTAGTGATCAGTGGTTTGTGGCAGCATAATAAAGAAGCTTTGAAGCATAGTGCAAAGCCACTAAAATCTTTTGAATAATCTGCACAACATGCAAAAGGTATCCTAGATGATCCAGAAGTCTACTACAGTATACTACTCTGCCTTGTGATAGCTCTTTACCCAGCTTGTTCTCAGTCCTCCTACAGTTAAGTTTTATGGAAGCAAAGCAGACATATTTATGTAACACTAACTAAACTCATTATTACCTTTTAATTTAAGAAGGTTAGGAAGTAGATATAATGCTGTGGAAATACTCACCATTGTCCAAGTGTAAATATTAGTATTTTTTTTAAGTGTTTTATTTTGAGAAACCAGAAATATAGCAATAAACACTATACAAATAAATTGATATTTCAGGCTGAGGGAGTTGTTCAGCTTGGAGAAGAGAAGGCTATGGGGAGAACTTTTAGTGGCCTTTTGATACTTAAAGGGGACTTATAAGAAAGACAGGGACAGACTTTTTAGTAGGGCCTGTAACAACAGGACAAGGGGTAATGGTTTTAAACTAAAGAGGTAAATTTAGAACAGATATTAGGAAGAAATTCTTTAATGTCAGGCACTGGAGCCGGTTGCCCAGAGAAGCTGTGGATGCCCCATCCCTGGAAGTGTTCAAGGCCAGACTGGATGGGGCTTGAGTAACCTGGTCTAGTGGAAGGTGTCCCTGTCCATGGCAGGGGGTTGGAGCTAGATGATCTTTAAGGTCCCTTTCAACCCAAACCATTCTATGATTCTATGAAATAATCAGAAGAATGTAACAGGTATTGCTATCTGTGGTATACAGAACACAACGAAGATTATACTTGACAAAACTGTCATACTTGTCAAAATAATTGAAAAAAAACCAATGAGAAACATTTCAATTTGAAATATGTTGTTCACAAAATAATCCATTCCATCCTCAAAATACTTCTCTTGAGCATAACTTCATCCTCAAATACATAAAAATACATTTTAACAGAAGTAAACTCAAGTTTTCTTGTAATTAGGTAAGACTTTTAAGTACTGAATGAATTTTAGTACTATGAAAATGAATCATTGCATTTTAGAACTATTTCTTCCTTCTTGTTAAAATGCTACAGAAAGGACAGAGTCATATTTGTCATATTTAATTTATCCTCAAACAGACCATGATGTCACAAGCAAAGAGTAAATTAACATATTTTGAATAGAAATCACAAAATTAAGGTTAATAGATTAATACAGTGAGAAACAGAGAATTTAATTGAAACCAGCAGGACTAGTATTCACTGCAGATATATATAGTCCTAATTAAGGATACTGGATTGTTACGAAGATAGTTAAAAATATGACTGTTGCTAGCTTAGAATAAAAAAAACCCATAAAAATATGAGATGTGAAAAGGCAAAAGACCTTGTAAGTATAAATTGTTTGAGAGAAATAGTTCTAATAATATGACAGAACAACATTTTAAAAGACAATATTCTGTAATCTGTGATGAATATAAGAATATGCCAGCAATCAGATCTTTGTCCAGGAGAAAATAAACTAATGCACACAAGAACACATAGGTAATAAGCTCAATTTTAGTTCTATTTTTTAAAAAAGTCATAGAAGGATGTATTACCAGTACATATAAAGAAAATATTTAGACTTTAAAACATACTTGGACTAAGGAATCTGTTACTGCTCCATTTAAATATTAGCATAATTTTCAAAACTAATCTTTCTGAATTATTAGTTTAGAACATTTGGTTGGTTCTGATTTTCAGGACTGCATGCTGTGTGAGTCAATCCATACATCTCCTGTGTAAACTACTGGTAGTTATGTGACCCGGTAAAAAATTAAAAATGTACAAATATTCTTCTGAAACAAACACTTGCAAGGGTCAGTCCTCTGCTTCCTGAGCATTAGAAGCAAATTGAGAGAAACAGATGAGAACATTTAAGTGTTATGCCACATTTAGATAGCTGTTCAGAAAAGTAATTACATGTAACCCTAAATCTCTGGATCAAGTTACCTAAAGTGGCAAGGACTTACTGCTAACAAGAAATATATCTTTCTTGGAGATGTACTTTCACTGTAGCGTAGTTTAAAAAAATACAGAGAGAAATTCTGACATCTGAATATTTCATCAATTTCCTGCAGAAAAAAAATATTTTCTGTGCTAGAATATCAGTACTATGGCTAAAATTAGATAATCTACCTTAATATTTTACAGAAAACCCCCAAGGTAGACTTCAAGAAATACGACAATCCAGTGAAGACTGTACTTCCACACATATTCAGTTATTTCATTATAGTGGTTACAAAATAATTCATGAAAGTTAAAGGCTCCAGTAAAAATCGCTTTATCTATGAAAATCATATATACAGTTTTTAAGCTGATAATAAAAAACAAAATGGAATAAATTTAAAACCAATGTAAAGCATTTATGCACTTTTTCTTTTAGAAACAGGTATTTTTACCCCAAGTACTGCATGACAAACCACTTACCAGGTTCCCTACAGAAAGGACACTGCTAAACTGTTCTGTCATTGGGTAGTGTTCCATGGCCATAAACAAGGTGTTTAAAACAATGCAAATAGTTATAGCAAGATCAACAAATGGATCCATCACAACTAAATTGACGACATGTTTTACTTTTAACCATGGACTCCAGCAATCCCAGATCAAGAAAGTATTTGCAAATCTGTACCAGCATGGTGGGCATTTCTGTCTGGATTCTTCAAGTTCTGGAAAAAAAAAAATAGAACAAAATTAACAAATAATGACTATTCCAATTATATCTATTGGAAGTTTTGTTTAACATATGTAAAAAGATTAAATCATTCAAATAAACAGCTCATGCTGACACGGGATATCCCTCACTTATGTTTAGCCATCTTAAACTTCTAGTTTATTTAAGCTCCTCTACAACCAGTGGACAGTGAAGTTGTCTCTAAAGGGTGAATCATCTCAGACATCTATCTAAACAGCGAAATGTGGTTGTCACTTTCCCATGACAGTAGGGAGAGTCTAGACATTTAGCTTAGGTTACTTGACTGACTGACAGCAGATGTCTTAATTTTGGATATTAAAAGTTAACATGACTCCATCATCAGTGAGCTATATATAAATATATATATTTTTTTTTGTTAAGTATATAACATGAGTACGTATTTTGATTTGAGCTACTAGAAGTATTATATTTGCTACTACATTAAACCACTACAATATCATAACAGATAAATGACTCAGTGTGCATACTTATCATTGCTTATTTGAATCAATACTTTTAACATACAGAATGCCTGTTTTCTTATTTTAAAATTTCATTTGACTTTGAAAATTCTTGTACAGTTACAGCATCTATCAATTGAGGAAGAGAAGAGCATGTTAGTTTTAGCAGAACAGCTCTGCTCTCAATTAGAATCTTTACAAACTATTTTTTCTTCCATTTCACTGTCGATATTTTCGAAGTCACAGAATAAGTAAATTTTGAATTAATAATAGCAAGGATGAATGTCAATGTGATGGGACGTTTAAGGACAGCCCAGAAAGAAGATAGATATTTGTTTAAGTGAGAAATACTTAGACTACAAAATATGTAAGAAATGGCCACAACAGTTTCAATTAAATTTCTGCATAGTGGCATCAACCCAAATCTGCAATTTGCCAGTTTTCAGACATCCCTTACAGCACAAGGTCTCCATCATCATGACTCTTATGGGTGATTTTGCTAAAATAGCAAACATGCTGTTTTACTGTATTTGTTAATAAGGATTTAGTGCTAAACTCTACACTTTGAGGCCCAGTGAATTGATTTTTGCCTCTAATATTGTCCTGTATGGGTGGAATTGCAGGAAATTAAAAGCTGTTGCCAGAGGCCTCAAACTCATTGAAACTAACAAGCTCTTCCATTAAATCAGACTGTAGCCTCCAGGCAGAAAAGGGTGTTGTAAGTAGTGAAAGTCCTCATAACAAAGGCAGTGCTTCCAAAGGAATATATGGATTGGGTGGAATAATCACATTTCTGAACATGTAACTCAGGATGCTGAGATGTGGGATGGGACTGGCCTTGAACAAAAGTGACCACTCACACTGGACACTGAGTTGGCACAGAAGATTCCATTGCTTGCACTTAGCAACTTCTGGAATAATGGAAACCAGATGTGGGTAGGAGGTGACTATCAGGATATAGTTACATTGACCTGTTTCTTCTGGCCAGAAGAATGGAAGGACAAACTATTCAACTGGAGGAAGAGAATCATAGAATCATAGAATAGTTTGGTTTGGAAGGCACCTTAAAGATCACCTAGTTCCACCACCCTGCCATGGGCTGGGACACCTTCCACTAGACCAGGTTACTCGAAGTCCCACTCCACCTGACCTTGAACACTTCCAGGGATGGGGCATCCACAACTTCCCTGGGCAACCTGTTCCAGTGTCTCAACACGTCCACATTAAAGAATTTCTTCCTAATGTCTAATCTAAATCTACCCTCTTTCAGCTTAAAGCCATTACCCTCTAAGGAGATATCCTCTCTACCTGGGAGGAGAACTAAGAACCGCACACAACAAGAATCAAGAGGTACCAACAGTTCACACTTCACGCGTTTGTGAGAATGGCTTGCAAATACTTTTAGAAGAAAATAGGTGATATAAGCCTTATATTCCTGACTATTAGTTTGGGGTCTATTTGTTTCTCTGAGAGCAAAGGACTTCAACTATATTTTAATTCTGACAAAGTAATCCTAAGAACACTGTAAATTTTCTTGGTAATTTCTTGCCCTTTTAGAACATGTGTTGTCGGACATCCACCAGGCAGCTGTCACACCGTGCCAGTATCCAGCAGATAGATCCTTTAAGCTTATAAAAGTATTTTAATGGCATATGTATGTAGTGTGAGTGTACTCAGTTTTCATTAAATAAGCAAAACATTTCCAACAATGTATGCTTTCTCATATAGTAAATATAGTATCTTTTTATCTTTGATATACTTACCTAAGAAGGTTTAAGAAATGCTTAAGGAAGGCAGTTCATGCGCGTTGCCATGGGTTGATTACAGTTGCTTGTTTTCTTTAAAACTATTTCTTTTCATTCCAAATTCCTATTGTCTATCCTTGGATTTTATGCCTTAAGGCAATGACTGTTCTAGCACATCACTGCCGTTCATAGCAATTCCTGTGTGTCTTAATTGATCCTGTTAATGTTTTATATGAAGAAATCCTTGTACTTTCTGTTTGGGGCTCTGGCAGTCCCCTAGCTATGATTATTTTGTCGTTGTTAGTCCACTCAGTAGAGTAATATTATGGAAAGTGTCATGAAAATTAAATGACTAAGCATTTAGAAATGCTAGTTAGTAAATGATCTTAGAAATTCTCAAAAGCCTTTTGTACCTGATGTTCAGAGATTTCACACGTCCAGTTTTACACGTACAAAGGTAATTATGTACATAATTGTGCTGCACATGTAGTTAACAGAAATTCACTGAACTGCCTGTCAGATAAAATGCATCAAATACCTTCCATTGTATTTGTAAGTATGCTGACTATACTCATTGCTCTTTGTCTGGCAGCAGAATCTTCCAGCATTTCCATGGAAATTTGATAAGAACTCAGTCTTCTTTTTCTTATTTCTGTTTCTGTAGCGGTGCCCTGTAAATGAAATACTGGGGAATTAAACCAACTTTCAACAGCCAATTAATAATATTTACTGTATAATACTGTACTGATAATCAAAATCATCTTTGTGCAGCATCCTAGACTTCTCTTACAAACTGAAGGTTTCTGTTCCTGTAGGAATTTGAGAAATTCAGTGGGAATTTTGTACAGTGCTACAAATAATCAAGTGGGGGACATAATACCAAGGCAATGTGGGACCAATGAGTGAACAAAAGTTTTGCTAGGTATCTCTTTGCTACTGACTATTATTATTCTTTCAAGAAAAAATGATCAAAGTTGAAACTTGTCACTTTAATTTCCAGCAGCTAATCATGTTAAATAATTAAAGCGAGTACAGAAAGTGAACTACTATTTAAGAAAGTAACTCTGATACAAGAAACATGACTATAATTGTAGGAATTGATTATATCTCTAATTCTATATACTACATTCCTAACGTGATAAGTGTGGTTGGAAAACTTTATATGAGAAAAAAATCACCTTATTTAGTATTTCTTCTACCTAATTATTACTGAAAAGCTCATACTGAATTTGTGATATATTCTTGCAGTGAATGTGCAAGCCTTCTCTGTTCTGTATGGCTTCTAATCGCCTTTGCTAAGCATTATTACCCGGCTCTGATTTAAATGTGCCTAATGTGTCACTACTCTGTAGCGTGTAGGTGTCCTGGTAGCTGCTCTTCTTTTCTTCTGGAGTGTGGCCTGGGGATTTAACACAGGAGTGGATTAAGAAGTTCCTAAATCTTGGTTTCTGGTTTTCTGATTCTGTGATTCATGGAAACCACTCACTTTTTTTCTCATTATTCTCTCCGTATCCAGAAAAAGAACAAAAACGCATGCAGAACTCATAAGGGATTTCAAAGTCATCTGAGTGTGAAGATGAAAAACCATTTCTGAGCATTCACTAGTACTGTTTCTTTAAAGAAAGCTCTTGAGTTAAATGGCTAATTTCAAGTGAATGTATTTCTGAAATAGAACTATAAACACAAAACCTCTGAGGTAATCTGGTTGAATTTCTGGTATGAAGGTCTATATCAAGATAGGAGAGAAACAAAAATAAAAATAAATGTATAACAGTAGTAATGAAATCTCAATACTTATCAAAATATTTTCAAGTTAAATACAATGCTATTATAGCCACCAAAATACCATACTGAATATATATTAAAATACTATGTATGAAAAAATATGAAACAGACTGAAATACAAAGTAATTACAAAGGTACAGAGGATTTTTACATACTTTCCTCAAGTAAGTGATAAGAAAAGCATCTTCAACATAAATTCTGTAAGGGCTATTTCAATTAACTATCATGGGATTAGTAACTGCATTCTGCTTAATTTTGCAAGTGGTTTCCTGTATGTATTTGCAAGTTACATATCAAATGTCTACCTTTGTTGATCAGGTGAAACTGTATACAAATTGTTAAATTCAATTTATGCTTTTTTCTTTCTATGTGTGGATCCCTTGCTATAGTCAAGGAGAATATAATACTTTGCTGAGGCTCAGACATACCAGGTTAAGGACTTTTTTCCCCTTATGTTCTGTTATTTAGAAAGTATTGGAAGTTATTTCTCACAGCTCTAAGAAATTATAAGACATGCAGAGGTGAACAATAAGAAAAAATTCCATGCCTGAACGAAACTGTTTACTTATAATTACCTCTGGTATAAGCTGACCAGTAGGTGAAGTTAGAGTTGAAGGTCCTCCAACCAAAGAAACAACTCCATTGCAATCCACAGTGCTGTGCATCTTCCCATTTACTGGAACAGCTGGTACCATTCTAGATGACACACTTGCCTGACTAATATTACTGTTGCGCCGTTCCCCATGTCGATTTGGAACAAAAAGAGAATCTCTTCTGCTCTCATTGTCTTCAAGAGTGCTGTGCTCATCATCAGCAAAGTCATTTTCAGATCCTATATCCTTTGCATGACCTCTGAAACTGAAAATGCTTGTTTTGCTGTTGCGCCTTGGTGAGAACAGGGAACCACGAATGCTTAGCAAAGACTGTAAAAGAATTGATACAAATCAAAACAGCATTAGAACTGAGGTTTGAAGTTCTTGGCTTTTCAATGAATAGTTACAGTGCTGGAGGAAGGGTAGCCACTTTTTTCTTCAATACTATCAGTATCAGGGGAATGTGCTCATTAGGGGACCTGAAGTAGAGGGGAAAAATTCTTTTTAATGTAATGTATCAGGACTGAGGAAAAGTTGTGCAGAACATTTTTGAACAAAGGTGGCAGGCTGAATTTGTTTAGACCCATGACTGCTGGACACAGTTGTCAACATCACTATCAAGGTTTTGCAGGTATTTGTCTTTTATTCCTTCTATTAGAGAACAGAGTTAAAATCTTTTACTTTTCTTCCCTTCTTCATCCCCTGGGTTCCTATGGACCCAGGTAATGGTCACTGATCATTGTTTTCTATTCTATTTGCTAGAGGCAGAAGTGGTCTTAAGGTTGGCATTAAATTCCATCTAAGCTGATGTGAAAAACTTGTCTGCCTTCTTCACAATAAGCTCAATAGTGGGAACAATATATGCAGTACTCTAAAACTAAAAGACAGAGGCAATGGCTTGGGGAAACTCTGGACGTACAGTATGAACATGACTAATAGCATACTTGTGCATATAGCACTGTGGAGGCTAGAGCAGGCTGCACACCTACCAGAAGGTACCACTTGGCCATCAGGCAGCTTAAAGCAGCCATTCATGAGACACAGAGTTATCTAAAGATATCCTCTTACAAATGAGAAAAATAAATTAGTGGTTGTTGGTAATTCATCTTTTAATTACAGTAGAAGCTGGTTAATGGAATGTTCTTCTCCCTTGCTACATATTTTATTAACAGCATTCATGAATAAATAAAATGAGTACTTATTGCAGAAAAAAAGAAACCTTGTGTTAAGCTTTCTTCAATTCTGCATTTGTACAGATCTTCTCATCTTGGAACATAAAAAACCTGGTTCAAGATGACTCTCAATTTTTCACTTGTTTTGCAGGTGGAAAATGCTCACTTGCAATAGCAGTGGGTTTTATCCCACGATAATTAAAGTGAACGTGAAAACTGCACTGTAATATATAAGCCTATATTAATACTGTGAAAACCAAACACTCAATATGTGCATATATCAATCCGTATGTAACTCTGTATATTCATACTCAGATTTATACATACACAGACATAATGTGTGCTCTGAACTGGCAGTACTGCCTGTTATAAAGGCTGGAAGGTGTTTTTATTGTTATGAGATGTATTTTTTCTGCTTTTACAACTATACCAAATTTTAATAATTTGGGCTGAAATTTTCTATGCTGGCTGTCAGCCTCAGGCCAATTTACTTGAAGAATATCAGCCAAATGATTTTGCTAACCCATTTATGTAAATTTGGATGGAGAAAAAGTGTTGTTTTGTTTATGCTGAAAGATAATTTTATCTAAAAAAAAAGCTTTAGCTGCTATAGAGCATAACAATGAATTCTGACCAAGTGGTACTACACCCTTTGTACATATATTTGTAAATGTATTTGGCCAATCTACAGTCCTTCAAGAAACCACACACTCACTAGGTTGCATCTGACTACTACCACTGCCCTTGGTTTTTTTTAGAGAATGTTTCCATGACTGCTATGTTTTGTTTGTAGTCCAATCTTTCCAATATGTGTTATCATGTTCTGAGCACAACTAATTGGATCAGGCCCCTCAGTGATCTGGGAGGAGTAATGCCTGCTCTGCAAGCCCCTGTTGGTTTGAGACAAAAGATACAAGCCAAAATGGCTGCAATTCTAACACATGTAGAGGCAGAAACCTATGCGTCTACATGCTCCTGGAAAGTAAGGTCTGAAAGGAAAGCTTGGCTTTTCTTGCGGGCTGCACCATTCATCTGCAATGGAATACTGTGTCAAAGGACTAAACCTCAACAGGGGCCAACTGGGCAGATGATGATAATCTCCTCTTACCATTCGACTGTGTCGTTTCATGCTCTGCCAACCTATTTCACCAGGGAGCTAACTGCACGACTAACAAGATAAACCACCTCTCCCTTTACCAGTTCTACAGCCTGTAATCCTTCCACTCTTGTGGCAGCTCAGTTTTATTTCATTTATATGCAGGCAACGTATCTTTTTCAGACTAGGCATCATCCCTTATATTTGACTAATTACTGAGGTTTTGTTTCAAATTAAGTTTTCCTCCCCTCAGTGCATTTATTTCAGTGAGAAGCATTTCTGCCACTGAATCTCATATTTAATATGAGTCTGTAAAGTAACACACTTGATATGAACATTAAATGCCATAAACGTTGGTAGTTAAACATGGGTAGTATTGGTAGCTAAATGTCATCTATTAGCTGAGAGCAGACAAGATTATTTTGAAGAGATGCATTTTGAGTGATTTTTCTACAAATACCATAACTGTGTGTAGACTTGAAATAGGCAAAGGTATCCTTAAGCGATGGAAGAGATCTTTTGATTTAAGGGAGTAGAGCTTTGAAGTTTGGGCTAAATGATTTCCAGAGGTCATTCCTAAATATTTTTTTCTATGATTGCAATGATGCTCCATCTTGTATAATGAATTTGTAATGAAAAAGAACAGTATGACTAAATTCTTATAAGTCCAGACGATGTCTACATAGTTTGTCTTTATTGTGAACTACTAGAGCTACTTCTCTCATTATCTGCCACTTAAAGATGCTAATTAAGGAAAACAATAGAAACTAATGATAGTGTGGAATTTCGTATGCAGGGTATTTTGATGATGTGGTCTGCTAAAAAACCCCACATATTGGTACAGTTTTAAAATTGATGCAGAACAGAGAACCTATGGTTGATTAATGCAAATATGTGAGTACTGATCAAAGAGTCTTTGATTCTTTCTCCAACCTACCAGATGCATCTTAATTTTCAGAAATGTTTTAATTAAATTTACAATTATCTTTGGTATGTTGGTTTTATCCCTTTTCTAATAGAATGGGTCAAACCATACCAAACTTCAACACTTTTAATGGTACTACCACTGGTTTTTTTCTTCACTCACCTTTTACATAAATTCCAACATGTGCAGCTGCTTTAATGTCATTCAAAACCAAATTAGAGTAGATGTACATGATTTAATAAAAAAAATAGTGCTGTACCTGGTGAGGAGATGTGAACCTTTTCTCATATGTCAATTGACTTCCTTCTGTGGAGAAGCGGAAACTTTTCCTCCTAATACTGTCTTCTGACTCGGACTTGGGGAACTTATCAATATCTCCTTTGTCCTCTGCTTCAGACATTTCTTTCTGTCTTCTTTTCTTCCTTCTGTTTCTTCTTTCTTTAGCACTCTTTGAGCTCAACTTTGATGCTTCTGAAGAACTTTCCAAGAGTTCTCCTAATCCCCCTACACCACTGAAATCTCTTGATGCAACTGATGCTGCTGCTACTGCTGCTGTTGCCTGTCAGGTCACAAAGCAAGGTATTCTTAGTAGGTGAAAAATTAACAACTTTATAGGCTTTTATCAACTGTTTTTATTACCACTGTGGTAATACTGCTGGTTGTACAACCCTGCATATGCAAATATACACAGACAAATTGAACTGAAGGTAAAGTATTGAGCTGTATAGCTCCTCATTGTTTAATAGCATAAACTACTTGAAGCATCAGCCTCAGCAGAAAAATAAAAATATTGTTCCTTAAAGACTAAGAATCATAGAATAGACTCAAAGAATCATTTAGGTTGGAAAAGACCTTTAAGATCACCAAGTCCAACCATTAAGCCAGGACTGCCAAGTCCACCATTAAACCATGTCCCTAAGCTCCGCATCTAGATGTTTTTTAAACACTTCTAGGGATGGTGATTCCACCACCTCCCTGGGCAGCCTGTTCCAACGCTTGACTACCATTTCAGTGAAGAATTTTTTCCTAATATCCAACCTAAACCTCCCCTGGTGCAACTTGAGGCCATTTCCGCTTCTCCTGTCGTTTGTTACCTGGGAGAAGAGACCGACCCCCACCTGCCTACAGCCTCCTCTCAGGCAGTTGTAGAGAGCCATGAAGTTCCCCCCTGAGCCTCCTTCTCTCCACACTAAACAGCCCCAGTTCCCTCAGCTGCCTCTCATAAGACTTGTGCTCCAGCCCCTTCACCAGCTTCGCTGCCCTTCTCTGGACACGCTCCAGCACCAATACGTCCCTCTTGAAGTGAGGGGCCCAAAAATGAACACAGTGTTTGAGCTGCAGCCTCACCAGTGCTGAGTACAGGGGGACAACCACTTCCCTTGTCCTGCTGGCCACACTGTTTTGGATACAAGCCAGAATGCTCTTGGCCTTTTTGGCCACCTGGGCACACTGCTGGCTCATATTTGGCTGGCTGTTGAGCAGCACCTCCAGCTCCTTTTCCTCCGGGCATCTTTCCAGCCACCCTTCCCGAAGCCTGTAGTGTTGTGTGGGGTTGTTGTGACCCAAGTGCAGGACCCGGCCCTTCTCCTTGTTGAATCTCCTATAACTGGCCTTGGCCCATTGGTACAGCCTGTCCAGATCCCTCTGCAGAGCCTCCCTGCCCTCAAGCAGATCAACACTACCTCCCAGTTTGGTGTGCCTGCAAATTTACTTGCTGCACAAGACACTGGTCTAAAATTAAGGCAGTCAAAAAAGTAGAAACATGATGTTTTTTCATGTATTTCAGACCTGCTTCCCCATTTTCTCTCAAGAAAACCCCCATGTCATAATCTAATTTAGCTGATCCCTTCTGAGTTTGAGAAAACTAATCCCTAACATCCACCATATGAGTTAGTGTATCATAATCCAACTAGCAGCCTGCAAGAAGTTGAATCCATCCTTTCCTCACTGTCTTCACAGCAAGGACACTCCCCACACTTGCCTGGCAACAGGCACACCCTCTAGACATGTCTGCAACCCCTCTTCACGTTTGCTTTCCTGCATTTCCCACTGTAACAGCACTCCGGGTCTTTGTTATAGATACACACAAGTAACTCTATTGTCTGTTGCTGACGTGGCCATAGAGGAGAAAAAGTTTAGGTTTCTTCTCTGATACAAAGAGATGAGATGACTTACTGGAGCAAAAAGCCATCCCAAAACTTAGGACCAGTATCTTCACTGACAGTGGCCAGCCTACCTCACTTGGTTCGTTAGGGAAACCAGTTCATTTAGTCATCAAATAAAGGAAGAATTGAGAGTGTTTCCAGTACTTTTCCCAGAAAGAACTGCCTGGGAGATTGCAATGAAATTCTGCAGTGGAAATTATGTTTGGGAAGTTAACAGGCTGCTGTGAACTTACAAAAAAAGGGTGGTGTGGTAAATGGCAAGAGACTAGAATTATATAAGATGACCAGTAATTATCCAGCAAAACATATTATATTCAATGCCACATATTTCAGGAATGATGACATCTCTCTCTACAGCAGGAAAGGATAGTTTGAAACCTCATAGTATGAATTAATGGCTTTCTGCACCACAATATCCAACCCATGCTATACAAGTTGACTTGATACAGACTTTTTCTGCTAAATGGGGTATTAAAAGGATTCTGAAGTGTTTTCAATTCAAAAAAATTATACTCAAAATTTTGTCACACTGGTTTCATGATGTTGTCCTTCAAATGCTCTAACAGAAAGAAAGGCAGCAGACGCTGAGTTATCACCCATCTACTTCATAATACTGACATCAAAGGTCAAACAAGTGGAGCAATCCAAAGACTGCTGTGATGATTTAGGTTTATGGATGAGTATTTTCAGTGTCAAGGGAGTGAAGAGACGGGTCCCATACTCATTTTTGTCTCACCTTGTAATGCCTACTTTCAGCTAATATTTTCATGTACAAAAGGGATCTTCACTGTAATACTGCTTTCCTTAATAATGAATTGAGTGGACATTCATTTAAAAAAGTAACAACTTTCCAGGGCTATTATCCAGCCTTCCCTGTATTCTCTGTTTCATATGGTTCTATTTTTCTCCTAATTCTGGATCAGCTTCATCTCTGGCCCCACTCTTAAACACACAAACATCTAGATGTGCCTCCTGGTATTTTTTGATATAATATGATTTAGTGTCTTTCATGGATGAAAATATCAGGGTTTTTTTTTTAAAAAAAAACAACCACCTATTCCCTTCTGATATTTAACTTTTTTTTAAATTTGAATTTTGTAGGATTCTGATTTTTCTTTAGTGATTTGGAAGTGATAAGGTTTAATGCCTAAAATAGAGATATGCTAATTAGATTTCACAGGTCATGCATAAAGCTTTCTTTTCAAGAAAAAGAAGCAGTTTCACTTTCTGGTAGCACTTTACAGAATCATTCTAACTTACTGAAAGTAGCTGTAAAATACTACCAAAACTATAGTCTCATAGAAGATTCTAGTTTGTTATCATTTAATAAAAATTGTCCTGTTGAAAACTATGATATGCCATATGAAAAGCAATAGAAAATCAGTCCAGAAACTAGGCAGATGTCTGACTCACAGAGCTGAACTCTTGCATATATTTTACTTTCAGATAAGAAAACCTCACACAAATATATATATTAAAATGTCTTTTTTTGCATAAAAATTTAAATAATTTTATTCTCTTTTCACAGAAAACAAAGATTACTTTAAAAGTACTCTGAAGTAATACCTTTGTTATAAATATTGCTAGTCTGTTCTAAGGATATATAAACTTCTGATTGACTTCACTGTGCTTGAATTAGGGACATGATGCAATACCTTGCTGGTAGAAACCTAAAATAACTCTGATTTCAATACTTCCCTCTATTTTCTGAATGCTGGGGAAGAACTATTAAGTATAGCAAGCCTGGCAATTCTCACTCAGACTGTAAACCAGAAGTAATGTCACTAGACTTTCTTCATGCTGTTCGTAAGATCTGTAACATAAAAGTATCATGAGCTATGGCTACAGAACACCCTTATTACAAATATTTTACTTCTAGTCTTTTGATGACCTTAGTGGAACTCTTTTCTGTACCATTAGCTTGTCTTTTTGCTATTTCTTTGTTTTGTTTTATTTTATCTTAATAGAATTATAGAATCATTTAGGTTGAAGAAGACCTTTGAGATCATCAAGTCCAACAGTTAACCCAGGACTGCCAAGTCCATCATTGAACCATACCCCTAGGCACCATTACTTCCTGATTTTCATTGCCTATTTCCACTTCTATAACTTTTGTGGTAAACAAGACTTTTTTTCTTTCTGTAACTCATTGCATTTTTATGCAATTTATACATATTCTAACTCATAAAAAAAATATTATCCTTGCCTGAAGAACAAGGCTGTTCGGCAAATAAAATTTTCTCCATTACCTGAGCTTCTTCTTGTTGCTTCTTCAGTTGTTCCAGCATCTGTTGAAATTCTGCCTCTTTCTGCTCTGCTTCTTCCATGGTTGCTTGATTCTGTTCTTCATAGGCCATGGCAACCACAGCCAGGATCAAGTTGATCAGGTAGAAAGAACCCAGAAAAATCACCAGAACAAAAAATATCATGTATGTCTTCCCAGCAGCACGTAGTGTCTAGGGAGTAGAAAGCATATCTATGTATTATTCTACCACTTATCTTTGTTACTGCAACAACATTATGCTTTCAGCTCATCTACAAATAAGCCTATCATATATTTTTGTATGTCACCTACAGTTTACTTTAGATGTCATAAAAATTTCTTACCAACTGATACAGGTTTTCCCAGAAGTCCTGAGTCATTAGCCGAAAGAGTGACAAAAAAGCCCAACTAAAGGTGTCAAAACTTGTGTAACCATAGTTGGGGTTTCTACCAGCTTTCACACAGATATATCCCTCTGGGCACTGCCTATGTGAAAACCAAAGAGGAGGTACTTTGTTACAACTTTTCTTTCTTTCTAGAACATATTTATTATTTTTTGGAACAATATGCATTATTTTTCCACAGGAAATCCATGAATTACAATTAAATTCATTCAGGGAAAAAAAAAAGTCTTGAGAAAAGAACTAATAAGACTATAAATGAAAGATACCCTTTCCAGCTGTTGAAATGGTCGAAATATTTAAATTCTCCTCAGTCTCATTTTGCAAATAAAATCTTTATGCCAAATGAATAATTTCCTGGCAGAAATAATTGCTAAAATATTGTTAAGGTTACAGAAAGATTAAACAATATTATTAGCTAATTCCAATTGTACGTTTAGGGATCTCCCACATAATGCTGAGTTCACTGTTGCCATTTAGGTATTGGGAGTTCAGCTAAGAATTCTAGGCTCATAATGGGGCACATATGTATGGCAGAATTTTCCAGTAATGGAAAAGAGTTAGGCTTGAAAAATAAAGATTCAGTCTTGAATTATGAAGTCAATACCACGCCTTCTTAATATTTTACATAATCTCTTTCTCAGTTCTAACCTTTGCTTTCATCCTACTTTCTTCAGTCAGTGCATCTCCAAAATAGACTTTACAAGAGTTTTTTATCATTAACACCAACATCATTTTCCAATCAAGCTGGAAGAATGACTTATTATTTGGTTTAGTCAGAAAGTAAAATAATTTGACTTAATTAAGTAATCATTGTTTAGCAGCAAAACTCTGTAAGTTCTTTAACATGGCTAAATACAGAGTTACAACTGCTACAGATAGGTTTCATGTTATTTCTTTTTCTACAGAACATACCAAAGGATTTTTGAAAGGCTCTTACCCTGCATCAGAGCTATTACCACAAAGTAGGGCATCTCTTTGTCCTTCCAAAATGTAAAAATGAGCTGTGTAGAAAGCATTAGAAATATACGTGAATAAATCAAATTAAGTGGAAAGTACTAAAAAGCAAAATAAAAATAAATTGTAATAAAATCGAAGTGGCTAGCTGCTGGTCACTTTGTAGTTTGTTTAGGAGCCCTTCTGGTTATTGTACTTGTTTATTGTATGTATTTGATCTCTGTCAGTCAGTGACCCTAAGCAGTTCTACATAAGGCAGAAATACAAATGTTCTTTGTTTGTACACAAATAGTTGCATACTATAGCCAAAAATATATTAAAAATAGTTACATCAGACATTCTTACTTTCATCCTCAATGTAATCCTTCCAGTTAAATGTGCTCACTGTCATATTAACAAATGTACCATTTTCATCCATTGTGCTGTTAAAGTAGGAAATAACATTTATTTCAAAAGTAGAATTGTCTGGAGGCCACTGCAGGCATTTATTCCTCAAGTTGCCCATGAACAGCTGCAGCCCTATTAGTGCGAATACACTCAGACAAAACACAGTCAGGATCATTACGTCCGAGAGCTTCTTCACAGACTGAATTAGGGCTCCTACAATAGTCTTTAGGCCTGCAAAGAGAAAAGATCCACAGATTTATCAAAGAGTATCTTTGCCCTTCCCGTATAATTAAGATGTCATGCAGACACTTAAAAAAATATTTTTTATTTTTCAAAAAGTAAAGCTTCATAAGCAGCCTCAGAGCTTGTGAAGATGAAAGAAAAAGATTCTTTTTTATGAATATGCAATGTACATATATTCCAATAAATTGAATATATAATGTTATTCTCAAGCAGGAAATTTTATCAATCATGCTTTCCTTTTACAGTGTTGATTTAATTTTTTAATTTTTCTCTGCATTTAATATTCTGCCAATGATTCATTTTCCAGTTAATATTACATATGACTTCACAATAGTATGAAGATAGTACAGAGATAGAATTGCAAGTAATTTTGAAGAAAAAAATCATTTGCATTTGATAAACTTTCCTGTTCAATATTTATGTCCTTTTTGGTAGCTTTTTTTCTTGTTACTTGGTTGTCTTTAAGACTAATGTCAATTTTAGGTGTAAAATAAAGGAAAAAATTCAAAATCAAGAAAGCCATAGCGCTAAAGCTTTTTTAATGTAGAGACAACTTGTTGTAACAAAATGCAGAAAAACAAAGCAAAATAACCCATAGGCCTCATATTTTATGTTTCATGCAAGAATCTGTTAAACTCAAAGGCTGATTTTGCAAAATAAAAGAAGCTAGTGCTGAAAAGGCAAAGAATCATAATCCAGGCTTATGATCCATGCCTTTTTTTAACTTTTTTTCTTTTTTTTTTTTTTTTTTTGGCAACACGAGCAGCAAACAGCAAGACTTATGCTCAAAAGAAGTGAATTCAACTTCAATGGAACGAAAGTCAGCCTCGGTGTTTAACCTAGCTCTCACCTGGAATGACCGATATTGTTTTCAAAGCTCGGAGAACTCTGAATGTTCTCAACGCTGAGACATTGCCCAGGTCCACAAACTCTGTCACATATCTGTAATAGGGGAGTTCACACACAAACACAATGACAGCACACAAATAACAGTTGGAGATACGAGGGGCCTAACACCTTACACCAACTACTTCTTACCTGGGATTACAGAAATAGTTTTCAAAGCTCTCAATACTCTGAAAGTTCGAAGAGCTGAAACATTGCCTAGGTTTACAAATTCTGTTACATACCTGTAGGATTAAATCACAGTTATTCAGAATTGAGGCAGAGCTTATACTAATTATGTGGGTTTTCAAAACCTCTGTGGCAATATTAGTAATCATGCTTCAAAATTTACCTGTCTCTTCAGTACACCTACTGTTATAATTTTTATTTTCATCAATTTTGCTTAAATTTCAATGAAGCGAAACTCACTGATTTGTATTTGAACAGCTAATTAAACTAATTAGTTTGCAATAGGGTGGTGACATGAAGTCAAAGGTATGGCTTCCATTCTGGTGAGCAGAAAAATGTAGGACATGAAATTAGTGTCCCTCAGCTCGATGCTGGCTCCTGCCATATTTTAATTTCATTTATGAGCACTAGAATGTGTGATACAGTGCCTAAACTTCACAGGTTACAGAAGTTAAATACCTTCAAATCAATATACGTACTGAAATAATATTTGTCACTAATTTCATGCCCTAAAAGCTTAAAAAGTTCTTGAACCACTTACGCCATTAAAATGACACTGAAGTCAAGCCAGTTCCATGGGTCTCGCAAAAAAGTAAAACCTTCTAAGCAGAAGCCCCTCGCAAGAATTTTGATAAGTGATTCAAAGGTATAAATTCCAGTGAAAGTGTACCTGAAAAACAGCAGAGCAGGAATAATGAATTTTTGCATACTTATGCTTATAGACAATGCCATTCTTTATCAAAGATGACTTACAAGAAAAGAAGTATGTAGAAGTGAATGGAGGAAATAATGAACTTGCCCCAAACATTTAAGAATATAATCATTGTTCAGTAGATGAAATTTGAACCTGACACATATACACTGTTCATTTTCTAAAAGGTTGATCTAATCTCGGTTTTTGTGCTTGCAAATAATTTCAGACTCTAATATTTATAGATATGTTCAGACTTTGGTCTTTATATCTACATTCTCCAGCACTCACAGAGCTGCTTATTTGCTTGCATTCACAAATCGGGTAGATGTCTAAGTGTAACAAAAAATGAAGATATTTTTTTTTAAATGTAGAAATCAGAGAGCTTTGTGAAAGTCAGTTCTTGGTAATAACTATACTCATGCCTTTAATACAAGTTTATTTCATAAATAATCATTAAATATAAGAAAGCATGCCCAGACTGCTCTTTTTTAAAGGTGTGGAGCATGATTACCAATTTACCTCGTGTGAGAACAACCATTCATTTAAAAACACAGAATAGTCAGTTATAACCAGCGAAATGCAGGGACTTCCTCAGACCCACACAGGTCTGTGTGGACCTCTGGGATAAAGGAAATCTGCCTACAGACCCTACTGGTCTCCTTTCAGACTCTCAGCAACCCTAACAAGCCATAGTCACGTTAAACATACTGGGAACAGAGTGCAGTTTCTAAATACAGCATTCAGAGTAAGATTCCTTAATGCAGTGAAATAAATAAACAGAAGTCAATAATGGTTATTGGAGAAAAGGGGGTAGTGAAAGAACCCACAAGTGGTTAGAACCAGGTTTTTCATGAGTAGTATTATTTCAAAGAAAAAAAAGACACTCAACCTGGCTTGTATCCAAAACAGTGACCAGCAGGACAAGGGAAGTGGTTGTCCCCCTGTACTCAGCACTGGTGAGGCTGCAGCTCAAACACTGTGTTCATTTTTGGGCCCCTCACTTCAAGAGGGACGTATTGGTGCTGGAGCGTGTCCAGAGAAGGGCAGCGAAGCTGGTGAAGGGGCTGGAGCACAAGTCTTATGAGAGGCGGCTGAAGGAACTGGGGCTGTTTAGTATGGAGAGAAGGAGGCTCAGGGGGGAACTTCATGGCTCTCTACAACTGCCTGAGAGGAGGCTGTAGGCAGGTGGGGGTCGGTCTCTTCTCCCAGGTAACAAACGACAGGAGAAGCGGAAATGGCCTCAAGTTGCACCAGGGGAGGTTTAGGTTGGATATTAGGAAAAAATTCTTCACTGAAATGGTAGTCAAGCGTTGGAACAGGCTGCCCAGGGAGGTGGTGGAATCACCATCCCTAGAAGTGTTTAAAAAACATCTAGATGCGGAGCTTAGGGACATGGTTTAATGGTGGACTTGGCAGTCCTGGCTTAATGGTTGGACTTGGTGATCTTAAAGGTCTTTTCCAACCTAAATGGTTCTATGATTCTATAATATTTGAAAGGAAAATGTGTATCTGTATTTGCTTAGAGAGCAAATATGCATGTATAACTGTGAACAAGAAAGAGAAGCAGAGATACTTTGTGGTTTCCTTACTCTGCCAGCTCTTTGTTACTCCTTCATAGGTACGGCCCCTTCTGAGCAGTTTGAGTTTCTAGTGGTTTGAGTGCTGTGTGTGCTTGCTGTGGCTGGCAGTTGTGAGTTTGCATCAGTGAGCCATGATGAATGTCCCACTGTACTGAGATCATGGATACTCATGAAATACATGGCTGGCCTCACCATTGGCATGCAACAAATTTAAATCACATTTGTAGTTCTGGAGCTCCTTTTCTGATTTACAGCTCAGAACACCCAAGGAAAAGAGCTCATGTTTGTACATTATGGTAGAAGTTCAGATATTCCTCAGACATAATTTTGAAACAAGACATTACTCTTAAACCATTTGAATTATTCAGGAGGGAACCAGAAAGATACTGATGATCTCATGGAATCTGATTCTGCATAACTCTGGAAAAACCCATGCTGGCATGCAACTTTCCATAAATGCTTCTGGTTTGGAGTTACACACAAAAAAAGATGTAAAAATAAAGAAGTAAAGATGTTTAACTTACTCTACATTCTTTGTCCAGTCTGGAGGATTACTCATGGTCATAAATACACAGTTGGTCAAAATAGTGCACATGATAAGCATGCTGAATAATGTAGATTGTAGTCAAGGCACGTAAGTAAAAAAATTACGGCAGTTTTATAACACTGAAATTAGTACTAGAAATATTAAGTGTATAAAAATATGTACAAAGAACACGACATTCCAAATAAAATCTGAAAATACAGTTTCACACGTAATTTTATCCATTCTAAATGGTATACCATCTGGCATGTTATGGTGCACTTACTGTAAAACAATGCATTACTTTTGGAATTATGGCAGGTTTAGGATTTAAATGAAACTTAAAACACATCCTTAAGTCTGTAAAAATATGAAATAAGTACCCAAACGTAATTACTCATTGAAGCCAGCGAAATCATTCTAAAAGATCTTTAGGCAGAGGTTGATTGTTTACGCCCAAGTTGTTCTTTGAACATGATTGAAATATTTTTGAAAATACTCTCCTTCATTCTGACCTGGATCTTTTATAGGACACCTACCCCAGTGCTGAAAACACAATGCTCAAGAAGGATTCCTGACAAAGCAGCCCTTCACTCATACTCTTTTGTCCTTGCTAAGTGAGTCTAGCTCATGAATAGTACTGCTAGTCTTGGTAAAAGTGTGACCTTAGATATATTCAAGTGCAATGGTTTGTTCCAAATTTGGCCTTAGCTGCAGGGCTTAGTATGGGATATGGTCTCCTTTTGTATATAAAGCCTGATATTTAAACTCTGACAGCTTTAAGTGGCTCAGTAGAGAATTCTCTCAGTAGGAATGAAGATCATACTGCAATTCACATGTGATATTGCTGCTTTTTAAGTGTGATCAGCATATGTTTAGTTGGCATAGTACACCCACATGGACATAATTTGTATATCTGTATGAAAAGTATTATTTTGTTAATTACAGTTTTAAATGGCAACCCTTAAATCAACATTAAGAAAAAAGGATATGAATGTACCAAAATCTTGATGGCAATTTTTCTGATGGGATTAAAAGGAGTTAAAATGTACAAGGCAGATGTGGCACTGAACCGGAAAATTGCCTTTCCTTTATTCAATACTATGAAAGTCTGCAAAAAAAGAAATACAAAATTAAAATGCAGTGCTGACTACATAAATGTCTTTACCTCCTAGAAGAATCCATTCTCCACCTGGAAGTTTCACGCTCCATTCTACTGTCTACCTGTGATAGGAAAATAACTGATTTCTATGAACACAGTCGATTAAGCCTTCTACTGCCAGTTCTCCAATTTGCTAAATTTCCCAGCATGTAGACTGAATATTGATGTTATTAAAATTGGTGGGAAGTATCAGCACCAACTTCAGTTAATAATAGCAAAATGCAACATTTCATCACTAAAATATTTTCTATTTTATTTTTAATGAAGTCTTTGATTAAAGTCAGAGTTTCAAATTAATCAAATATATTCTACCTTGTAAGCAAACACAAACAAAACCAAAACAGCAAAACAGCCATTCTAAACACCAGTTTGAATTTGGAACAAATACTTGACAGAATTATATTCACACATATATATGGTGACAAGGATGAACACCTGTCACTAAACAACCACAATTTTAAAACAAATTTTGCTATAATTTCAGATTGTTAATAACAATATCAACTATTTGTGTCTTCTAAAAATATATCTGTGAAAAAATAAAAGGGATTGATAAATTGCCAGCTGACATCATTCTGAGCAGTCTGAGGTGTACATATGCCAGAATTTGGCATCCTATAACAACTAATCTTTTCTTCAAAAAAATGCTGGTTTAATTTTTAACAATATGCTCTTATTTTCCCTATATGTGAGCACCAAATTTAGGTAGTTACTGTATTTTAAAACTTGACCTGATAAACCTGTGGTTCATGCTCATTTCATTCTGTTCCTGTTGGCGGTCATTGCCTGTGTTTTCATTTTTATTCCAAGTGTATTTGTGTGTAAGGTTTACTTGCATCTTTGGTGCTGTTTGAAATATCCTCAGGACATGACTATTCTTCATTCCTTTTGCTCTTTGTCAATGGTAATGGCTCTGCTTTGTGTTACCATAATAGAGTCTTTGTTACACTCTCAGCAGAGCTATATAGTATCACTGTTCTCCATGTTGATTTCCATTGTCTGTAAAAACTTGGCTGTGATCAGAAAAATGCTGCCCTCTCCATGGCCTTTACTGCCTATCTGGTCTGGCATCTCTGGAAGAGAAAGCAAGTATCTCTACAGTAGGAAAGAAAACAGGTAAAGAAGTGTTGCCAGTGCCTGTTCACAGAATAACATCAAGCACAGAGGATGGACTCACACTCATTGGCATTTGTCTCTGCCTTACAGTCCTGCAGCCAGATAGAAATGCTAGAAAGATGTTGCCTGTCCCAAGGTCACTGCTGTAGCAGAGCCTGAGGACAGACTACAATTCACGGATGATTTTCTCTGCATTGACAAGTTGATGATTAAGAGTAGTTTCTGCTCTAAACTGGAGGAGGCATGACTAATTCTAGTTCATCATTTAAGATGTCCATTTGTTTCCTGTTGAGCTTATTAGACTGGTAAATACAGACGTTACCTATGACAAAAGATTTTGCAGTTTACAAATTACTGTCATAGACTAAGTCTATCAGTAGGCAGAGTTTTTATGCTTTTGTTCCAAAAAACCTGACTGCTTTGGCATTTAGAAGTTATACTTCACTACTTCTCAGGTTTTCTGATTCATTTGTAGAAGACTTCTTTAGAAAACTTTACTCCTAAACTTATTTACACAACTTTATTCCCGATTTTTTTTGCAGCTAGTCAAGAAAAGGGCTTAGTGCACACAATTCTATTGTAAGTAAGGATCTGCATGGAACTGCCGATATAACCAAAAGCATATAAATGAAAATAAACCTTGGGAACACTCCTTCTTTGAGATTTCATTTCTTTAAATTTTCTTAATAATGTTAATATTTGTATTATCTACAGCACTGTTTATTTAACTTTGGCAACTGTTAGGTTATGCCGTTACATATGGATTCTGCTTTATTTTCAGTTCCTTTTACTGAAGCCGTAATTTTAAAAACAGGTTTGTGAACCAAAGGTAAACACAAATTTAGCCACAAAATTGAGAGTACTATTGGCATGATTTTTTCCTAACAAGCTGAGCTTCTTTGCAGTTTAAAATATTTTATGTCTTCATTTTTTTGTAGTTGCTCAACATCGAGTTCCTTATCTCAATGGTAGCCTGGGATGTTTTGTCATCAGAGCGTCAGAGCAACTGTGTTCATTTCCTTCTCTGTTTCAAGAGATGGGAAAAGATAATCCCAAGCATTTGTCCATAAAACACCTTCCCCATTTTTTAATTTAGGGTTACTATCCACAGCTTCATCTTCCTTCACTCTTATTATCCACAACACTTTGCAGGTCTATCAGGAACTGATCGCATCTTGATGTTGCTAAAGGAGAATGCAGAAACAAGCAGATAGAGAGTTCAGAGAACCTGCTTTTACTGTCAACTGTAACTTTCACTAAACTGTGCAGGACATAAGGTGTTTTTAGCTATTTGCAGGCTGGACTATTTCAGATCCTAGAGTAGTTTAACAGTTTACAACTAATTCCAGCTATGGAGATGTACTTGTTAGTTCCTTGTCTTTCTCTGAAGTCATATAATAGTAGTCTGTTTCTAGAGTGCACGCATTATTGTTGCAAGACCAGAACCCATATACTCTACTGCCAATCCTGACATTTTAAAAGTTCAAGGGGCAAACTTTTTACTTGAATGGATCTGTTTGAACTAGCCTTCCTATCTCCAAGTCCTTGGCTTGTGGATCATGTGAAAATGAGGATTCTGTATGACTGTGCAGATCAGAAGGGGAAGTACACCTGGTTTAGTTCACATTCTTCATGGAACACATCTGTTGATATTCTAGTTGTGTTATAGCCTCACACATAACTCAGGCACATTACTTTTCTCTCACAACACAGAACTCTTCACTGTGCTCTATCTGTATGAAAACTTTCAACAAAACTGTCTTTTTTTTTTTTTTTTATTCCTTCCTCAAAACTCAGCTTTTCTGTTGTGTCTGCCACAGATGTCCAACTGACAGCTGTGCAGCAGAGATCTGTCATAGCAATCCAAAGCACCTAAAGCAACAGTTTTCATTGTGGTAGTTTTATATGACCCAGGATTTACACAGAATACATGCTACATATATATATATATATTTTATACATACATGCATAGATATAGGTTTACATTTGTTATATTGCTGTAACAGATATGAAGTATAGTTACAGTCCTTTATTTCACTAACCTGAATGGATGCTACCTGGTTATCTACAACGATCTCCACTGCAAAGCCACGCTTGGAACACCTTATTTGTCATACCAGTCTTACTGCTACCTTGAAATCAGGAAAACTCAGTCATGTTCTTGAGTTCAGGCAAGCTCAAGGAAGCTATAACTTCCTTACAATGAAGTAAGTAACAAGTAACTCCATGGAAGTTGAATGATTCACAATATAGAAGAGCATAAATCTGTTAAATGAAAAGATGTTTCTGTTTCTGCATATTTAGTGACTTCATGGCTCTAACCATCCTATTTTGTGATTAAACTTTTCCAGTGTAGAAAATTATATTCTGTTTTGTGCAAAAGATTATTCACTCACTTTTTTATTGATATAATATGGGTCCAGGTCTTCCAAAGGTTCTGATACCATTTCTGGAGGTATGTCACCATAAATAAATGGCAGTGTCTTTCCTGCTTCCAAGTCACTGTTTGGTTTTGGACCATTTTCATCATCATCATCTGTATGTTCTTGCTTGGGCTTTTTAGCTTTTTCTTCTGCAGAACGTTTTTCAATAGCTGTGAGGGAATCTCTAGTAAAATAGCGGAAGCTTTCAGGTCCTGGTGGTACCAGCAGTGCCTGTGCCATGTTTTCATCCTGCAAATTTAATTACTTTTAGCCTCTTGCATAAGAATGACCTATAAAAGAAAATTAGATGATTTAGGAAAACTAGATTGTACCAACAGAAAAAGTCCAACATTTGCTCAGAAACCCTTTCCAGGCCTGAAATAGAAGCAGCATATTTCAAGGCTGAATGAAAGTTAAAAGCAACTGCTCAGAATTTATTTAGATATTTCATAAATTATTTTTCAGCTTTTTCCTGCTGGTCTAGAAAAAGACACTACTTCTGCCCACAAACAGTGCTTTGCCTACATCCTTAGACTCTCCCAGTTAGAACAAAATACTGATACAGGTGTTTTAACAATATATATATTTTAAAGATTTTTTTAAAAGCATAAATATATATTCTATGAGGTACTCTTGAAAATTGTAAACCTATATTTTACCAGTTAATACATTATACCTTCACTTATTTCTTCAAGTATCAGTAACCCAACTTTACACATGTAAGTACTTTCATTAAACACAAAAGAAGTTTTTGTCCGATTAATGCTGCTTAAATGACAGCAACTGAACTATGGCAGAAACAAGCATACTTCTTTCTTACTGACAAGTTTACTGTGCTGAGGGTTAATGTTAGATACCAAAGCAGGTTAGGTTGCATTTACTGACTGTCCGTGAGCCGTGAACCAAAATCACAGGCCTTTTAAGTAAAAGGAAACAGGATGTATGATCAACACTGTGGGAAAAGAATGCCGCTCCTTTTTTTTATGTCATAAGATTTATATTTATGTCATATGCCGCACATGTCATAAGTTTATTTCAGGCTAAAACTACTTTGAAATCTGAGATTCTGGTTCCCTACGAATGTCTTTGGTGCCAGTGCTGGATGATTTAGTCCCTGCTGCTGCTTCCTGTTCTCCGCACCAAACTCTCCACTCTACAACAGGTCTTTTTATGAAGCCCTGCAGTGCATCAGCTGAAAATAATATTCTTTTCTCTCTTCCAGGTCCTTCTACAGCAGGACCAGTTGCTTAAACTGATGCACTGTACAGCACAATGGAGACGGTTGAATCGTTAGAGGGAGAGAACAGCAGAAGGAAAGCAGATCTGGTTAAGGAGCAGTGCCACCAAGTAAGAAAATATAGCCTTATTTGATGTCTACTTTGGAAAAGTTTGTGACATAGTGTAGTAATAAGTTTAATTATGAAAACCAATCTTTAAGAGTGAGTTTCAGTGCCTGAAAAGAGTTCTAATTGTGATTTCTGTACATGAAGCCATGTAGTCTTCCCTACGTTACCTCATGAATGTGCAACATCTGGTTGACACATCTAGATTTGAGACATAGTATTATATTAATTTGCATTCATTCAGTAGTCTTTCTCCTAAAGCTTATCACCTTCCTGGAGCAGTTTGTAGGAATCACATACACACACACATGAAGCGCTACAGTAATGATCTTACTGAATAAAGGATTCCTTTTCAAATGACCCCCGCAAAATGAAATACTGTATGAAGGTAGAGGGGCGTGTTAAGAAGTGCTTTAAGAATCTACAATAGAAAACTGGAGGAAAGACATGAAACTGCACATTCCTAAATCTAAATTACCAATCCAATGATATGATGGGTAAACCTGCTCCTGTGCCACCTCAAGTCTTTATCTCTGGAGCACAGCACAGCATCAGTGTGTACAATCAGCACTGAGATCACTGAAATAATCTAGGTGGGTAGATTATAGCACTAAGCATCTAAGTGACACAAGACCAGAACTGAGGTACTTGTCCCTAAATTCATAAATAAAATATACTAGAATGTAGACATGGAGAAAGCTTTTCTCAAGGAAGATCCTGGAGACCCATGAGTTAACGTAATGTGTGGAATCACAGAGATCCTGGAGGGGCTGGATGTACTGATGCAGTATAAATTGAAAAATGAAGTGTTAAGCCAAACAGAGACTCCAGCAGGCAACCTTATCACCTGTTGCTACACTGAAACTTCTGCTACTAATTTTTAGTTTGCACAAGATGGAAGCCTTTGCTCGTACCTGTTGTTTAATAATCTAACTCCCAGTTATAAGGATCCTAAATCAAAATTGTCCTTTATTTGAGAATTAAAAGCACACACATTCTCTGGATACAGTCCACACTCCTTTGATTATTGCTTTTGCCCATCCAGTATTAATAAACATAAGAATATGTTTGAGGTTTCCCTTTGGTCTTTCTGGATAATCGATTCCTTTATTTCACATTTTGCAGGTCTGTGATTCAAATTGTTGACCTAGGTGCCCTTTCTATGAAACTAGTCTCAAAAGGTGCACCCTCCTAGAGTCATCAGTGGGTCTGTCTTCTTTTTATAGTTCAGTGCATTTGGTTAGGCTGCTTTTCTTTTGTTAACAGTTACAGTTATGAATGGTGTAACAAAATACATTGTCCTCACTAGAAATATATGTATCTGTATTGCTAGAAGTTCACAAAGGGGTCAATGAATGACTGGGAAAAGTAATATTAGCAGACTTGGGGTTTCACTGTATTTCTCAGAGAGTCATAAAACAAGTTTTTAAAGAAGTTTTCTTGACAAATTGGAAACATTACTTGAGTCCTGCCTCCACTACTGTCTGGTGCAGTTGTGTCTTCCCTGGCTGCTGCTGTTACACAAGATTTTTCCTATACTAAATATGCCCCAAGTGTTTTCATTCAGATTACAAATCTTAAAAGAACAATACACAAATATGTAGTTGACTACTATTGATATACATGCAGTAGTTTAATAGAACAATGAAAGAAAAGTAATTCTGTTTCCTACACTGAGCCCTGAACAAGAACCATTCATTTGTAAGTGATAGCTTTCCTCTTCTTCCTTCACTGGTTTTAAAATCGCTTGTTATCCAGTAACTAAACTGCCAGGTCATGAATGATACTGGACAGAATTCAGACAAAGAATTCTGTGTAATACTTTCAGAATAGCCTTCATTAGCAATCAATCTTTAAAGGAATAGTCTCAAAAATGCATGTGGTCCAGGCCCCTCAGTACCTGATACAGCTCAGCAAAAAGAATTTCAAATATTTGAAATACAATTTGGACCTAGATACCATATGTGTAATGATCTAAAATTTGATAGATTTCATTAGAAAAAAAAAGCTCCAATTTAATAAAGACATGCTTTTGCCAAATAAATCCATTTTGTTATATTTGAGCATTGCATTCTGTAAATCCTTCTCCAGTTTTCCTTCAGTCCCTTACTTTAAATAATAAGATCAAGCAATAAGCAGAATCCATATGTTCTTAATTGTATGCATATTTCAGTTAATTATATTATGTCCATGGAAAACTTGTTAAATTTTATTTTTTTATATAATTATTGTCTCACCATTTACACAGAAGATGACTCAAAGTAAGTGAAATATCTGTGCTAATGATGTCAAGTTAATTTGTGTGAGTCTTTGAAAAAGCCAGAAGTGGCCTGAAAGTATCTATTCTTACAATATCTTAAATCAGGCAAATGGTAAAAGTGAAAGTGTCAGTGTAAGAACCAGGTGGATACTATGATTATTTATTAAAATCATCAGGTCACTGAACAGGTTATTTGCATTCTGCATGAAACAGACCACATACACCCTTCACAATTTTCAAGGTGGAGATATAGCAAGGCTTGCAGTCTTTCTTCTGGTATGGGGTTTCTTTTGCTTTTACAGGGCTGGCATTAGAATTATTTTCCTGCTGAAACCTTGAAAGAGCTGACTACTGAGATTTTCATTCCATTAAAACTGCAACATTGGCAAACACACATGTATTTGATTAGAGTTGGAATAAGTGCAAGGACAGCAAATTGAATCTGTAAAATGACCAACTATCGTAATTTTCTTATGCTAATCCTTTATTCAAGAGGCTGTAATCTGGGAACAGTATCTTCCTCTGTGCCAAGCACAGCAATAGTGTCTCAGATGCTAAAACCTGGACTACAAACTCTGCTCTAAACCATTAGTGTTAATAAGACCGGCTGTCTCACATTAGGCCAGTAGAGATCCTTGTCCAAATCAAAAAGGTGGGGCTCCCACAGTAGGAGAGACAGAAACAACAGGGCTAGTGGCACCACTTCAGCATCAGGTAGAGATTATTTTCTGCAGCTTTAGAAGTAAAAAGTGTAGCTGTTTTGTGCTGATGTTGTCAGGAAATTGCCTCAACAGAAACTACCCCTGTCCCAAGGAGGAAAGGAGTACAGAGGGAGGGTATGCAGGAAAAGTCTAAAGAAATGAGTTATCTTAACTCCCCCTCAGTATTTGCAAACTTATTTTGCAAAATTCAGGCATTAGTTTTCTGGAACTGAAGATTATTATGTTTAAATTACTATGCTTTGATAAAATTTCAATTGGGTAATTCAATTCAAATTGGGTAATGGTGCATTCAATTTGTCCTAAAAACAAAAGGATAGGTAAATATTAGTTCATTGTGAAGATGATCTAAAATACTTTAATATATTATATAGATAAAAAAATACAAAATATTTTTATTGAAATTTCTCAGGGTACTTTTGCATGGAGGATAATTTCACAAAGCAAAAACTATCCCCTTATCTGCTGAAGCACACTGAAGTATTTTTTACAGTTATAGATTATTATCTTTTCATAAAAGATTACTTTGTTTTTCCTGGCATCTTTACACTATTTTTTACTGCTTTAAAATTTTTTGAATAAGAAACAGAACTCTAAAGAGAAAAAAAGAGCTCTCAAATGTCACTGTAGTTCAAATTGGTCAATGCAATGAATTGCAGGTTTGAGATATATAACGAGATACCACATCAAAACTATGCACAGGTCCTAAGGCAAGGAATCCATGAATGTTGGTTCCACAAAAGTAGGTATTTTCAAGGAAAGGAATACTTCCTCAAAGCTGAAAACAGCCTCCAGCATTTAGCACCTGCTAAGAACCTGCTGATTATTTAATCTACTAGTTTAAACTATGGTAATTTATGTTTACAGGTCCTAACTGACTAATATGTAGGATTTTCTTTCTTTTTTTTCCATTCCTTCCAACATTTATCATTCATCTATTGTCTCATTTTCCTTAGACTATAATTTATCTGTAGGAATGACTATGATTTTTGTTTGGATTTGTGCAGTCAGCCTCAGTAGCCTATAGGCATTAGTGTTACGTAACCATCCAAAATAAAAATAATTAAATCATCACCAGGTATTTATTAATAAAATTAATAAATGACAGAAGACAAAAATACTTCCTTGTTATGAGACTATGAAATCAACTAATAAGGGTATGTAACAGAAATACTACATCCTTAATAAAACCTTACTTTAGAAGGATTTAGAATAGGATAGTGGTAAGTGGCTAAATATGAATTGGTAGTTCACATTGGCTGAAACCTGTCTGAAGAACAGTAAATAGAGTAAATACTAATGAATTAATACTAATGTGGTGCTTCAGGGATCTTACATGCAATTTTATTTAATGTCCTCAGTAATGACTTGCAATAAGGTGTGAAAGCACATCAACTAAATCTTAAGAACCTCAATAAAAGTACTGTAAGAGTTTGCAGATCTGGGTAGAATGTAATACATGACGTTCAGTCTGACGAGCGAAATTCTAGGCCAATGGGAAAACACTCAGATTAGATTAGAGACTGGAAAGTAATCTCAGACCTCTCTGAAAGATCCAGAAGCTGCTTCTTGGGAGGATATTTTTGGACGCTGCTCTACCTCACCAAGACATTGCTATGGATAGTCTTTCCCCCCACTTATTTTTTTTGGTTTTGCCCACTGCCATTCCACACTCATCTCTTTTCTTTTCTCTCTACCTGCAACATTCACTTTTGAATTAAGTTGTTCCTGTTTCTTGTCTCCTCTTGCATAGGAGTGGAAATAGTGGATTAAGATTCTTATATCAAGGCCATATATGCTTACTTAGTAAACTGGAGTAATCCAAACTAGATATGTAAAGAAATGAACCTGCATTTCTCAGTGCACAATACATACCCGCAAGCTGTAGAAACCCCAAAACAAATCATTTGACCCATTTAATTATAAAAAGTGACCAAACCCTCTAAGAAGTCTTTAAATGCAGGTCTGCCTTACATTTTCTTTAACACCGTAAGCTGCCTCTGAAAAAGTGTGGAAAGAGATCTAGTGTGAATACTTGAAGTATTGGAGAAACCTGAAAAAGGCTAAATGAAAACCATATGCAATTTAAGAGGAAGAGTGTCTTAGCCCATCAGCCTAGTTGGAATACAGTACTTAATGAATTAATTACTTAATATTTTACAAATATATTCCAATGTTAAAGATTCTTACATTCTAAAGGAAAATAGCTACAATACATGTAACACAAATTTCTACTGCTAGACCTCATTAAAATGTTTGTTTCATTTCCCCACCGATATTTTAGTGAAGATATATAGTGCTATATCAAATGGTCATCTTAACTGAAACATCACTTTTGTTTTGTTTTGGCTGAGCAGAAAAGATAGTCTTACCTTTATTTTTCTAAGAAATGCCAAATCTCAGAATTTAGCCACTGGATCTTTTGCTATCATGAAAACAAAAAGGCCACATTTCTAGCAGAAAATGCAATTGGTAAGAAAAGTTTCTCCTTGGGAGCTGAAGCTTCTTCAAGACTGAAGTTTCTTCAAGACTCTCTAATTCTTTGTTCCTGTGTCCAAAGCTTCTCAAAATTAATTGTGGCAGACAAAGATAACTCTACGTATTCGTGTAGACACATTTTTCTAACCTAAAAGCAAAAAGATGTAGGAAAAGCAGGATGAAACATGGGTTTGTCCACAAAACATAACATAGACCAACAGTCCATTTAAGAATATCCTTTGAGTGATATGTTTCAAAAAATCCATTTATTCTTTTACCTGCATGCTTTAACTAAAAGGGGAAAATGGGTCTTGTTGAGATTACTGCATAACTAGTGCAGTCTTTAGTAGACACAGGATAACTATGCCCAGGCTAACAGGGGTGTTCTCATCTGTCACTTAGGGAACTGCACAGTGTAACATTATTCCCTAAGGGATTCACTGTCTTTAACCAGGAAGAGAAGCTAATTCAGTCTATATTTGTATGAAAATATGGACACATCTTCATGTTACTTATCTTAGAGAATGTTGGTATGAGTGTTTGTGTGACAATTTTTTTTTTCATCTCAAGCATTTTAATAGCAGAAAAAGATAGTTTCTTCTCCACATTCTTCAATTTAAAGCTTGCTCCACTGCAAGAGCTGACCAAAGTTTGGCTATGGCTTCCTCAGTCTTTAAAGCTTTAATAATCTGAGTATCTGGTTCACTAACTTTAAATGGTCTCCTTACAACTTGCAAATTTTAGTCTTCGGACATTGAGATTGAGATGAAGTGTCTTTGAGGCATTTATTCTTACTTGAACTAGATAAATTTATGGCTCTTTTTGTACTTTTAAATGTTGTTATTTTGGTTTTACTCCTAGAGAAGAAAAGAAACAGACATCACTCTCCTAGGTCTCTGCTCCTGCCAAAGCAGCCCTTAATGATACTTTTCTCCAAATGTAGTAAGAATGAGTAGCCACTGTAGAAACTCTGTAGATAAAATAAAATCTGTGTAGACACAGATTGGGTCAAAGAGAACACAGAAGGTGGGAAGACAGAAAGTGAAAGTTTTCTACTAGACCACTGCTGCTCTTGTTTTTAAAGACAGATCTTCAAGTACCCCTACAGAAAAATATATTTCAAAAACTAACACAGAATTTACCTAATACTAGTTACTATTAATCTATAATTATGCTGCCTAAAGATACAGCAAGTGGTACCACAATTATTGCTTCTATTTATTTGATAGTCACGTAAAGTCATTCCAACGATTGCTAGCAGAAAACTCTTTCAATGTTCTGGTCATTTTGAGTAATGCACTGATTCAGCACATCTTACTGTGGTGAGTCACTACTGGAGAGGCTCCACTGAAGACATCTGAAAGCTGTGCCTCCAGCGCTAACCTCAGGGGATCATGACTCTCCTACTGCCACCAATGATACTCATCCACCAATGCATATTATCCACTGAATGCAACTTTCCCTGGGGGTACATAGGGGATTTCCCCATCCCTTTGCCTATTGGGTGCATCTGGATTCTGCCCCTGAAGTAGCCAGCTGAGCTCACGGTCAGCTACAGTGCAAATAGGCAAAATGTGTAAGTGCTGTTACGTGCAAGTTTTAAAATAATATGAAAGGGATACTATAGCTTCTTAATAAAAGAGTAATCACTAATACTAAGCATTGATATGACATTTGTTTTCAAAAGAGGGAGCGTAACTTCTATCCAGTTAAAATATTTGCCCATTTGCAAAATGTAAGGAATTAATAGTCAATGTGTGTTGAGGAACTAATCTTTATGTGAAAATTGTTAATAACACTAATAGCACAGGTTAATTTCAATAAATCCGTATTTTGAATTAGAGCACAAGGCAAAGAACCTTTTTTCACATGTAACCCTATCACCTAGTCTCCATCTCCCTATTTATTACATCCTACCTGTGTTTGTACTTGCTGTATCTCCAACGGATAAGAGATGCAGGTTTTTATCTACTAATGCCATACATTATTGGTAGTATAGTGGTATCAATGGGAGTCACAGCAATAATTGAAGGAAGGAGGCTGGCAGAATTGTGAGCCCTTTCTCCTGAATTTATAATAGGCCTGGGCCATGTCAGAGTAATTTCATTATACGATTTCAATTAATAATTCATCTCATATTTTTTAGGCGGTTTTTTTTTCCCCTGTATAATGCAGATATTGCAATATACCAAAAAAAGCCAAACTTTTGGGTTTTTTTAATCTAATGACTTTGGTTCTCACCCCAAGACTAGAAATTTTTATAGGTAGGTCCAGATCATACAGTTTTACTGTAGCTGAAGGTGATGATAGAGAATTATTTTGGCTGATATTGACCAAAATAATTTTTATTTGGGGTAGATTATCCTGATTCAGCTTCTATGACTGAATCATAGGTAAAATCTCAGGCCTAGTCAGTGGTGATTCCTGATGGACAGACTATATATGTTCTTTCCTGGGGGACTATTTCTTAAGCTCTTCCATCTATATGGCATCAGCATTTATTTTAAGACTGGTTAGAATATCCTTCAAATTCTGAGACATGATATTGCTTCAAAAAAAGTTTCAACCTATATCCTCATGCACTTGAGCTCCCTTTCAATGTAATGATGACCTGGAAAAGATAGTTGCATATTGTTGTCACTTTATCCTGTGGCAAAATGTGTGATTCCATCTGAAATGTGATTTAGAAAAGAAATCAGGTTGTTCAAAATTAGATACTCTTGTAAAGACAGTTATAAGACAATATGACAGTGATGGCTTCAACTAAGTGAAATCACATGTTAGAGACAAATGTCAGACAATGAACGGAAATTGTGGGCAACCATATGGACATGTGAAGTGTTAAGTGATTATAGAAATGAAAACCCATTTTTAGATTGACAAGAAACAGAGTTACACACAAAATTAATTATCCAGATTCAGAATTATTTGTTGAGCGCTCCCCATAATCTAGATTTAGCTAATTCCTAGTAATTTTTGTACTCATATTAAAATTTAAATGTGCTAAGTGGAACACTGGAACATACCATTATCCACTGTGAAGGTATTAAAGAAGTCACAATAAAACATCAGTTAGCAATATCTAAATAGATCACAGTATCGATTTTGCTTTGTAAAAAAAAATCAAAAGCTCTGTTTATAAAGTAATACTCTTCTAAATTTTTCTAGGGAAACTTATGAAAATGCATTTGCAACAGAAAATATTGCTTATAAACCTAAAAATATGTAAAAAATTAAACTCAGAAAATTAACTGAATCATTAAGAACTATGCAGCTGGAACACTTTCCTAGCCTTGCTAAGCCCCAGAAACTAATCAATACAAAATATGAAAGAATAAATTTTGTATAGCACAAGATTAATGGATCGTATTTAGACTCTGACAGTTGTCTAGGAAACTGAAAGGGAAAAAATTGGAACTTCTGGCTTGAGAGGCTTACACACAATTCCTGGCTGAATGTTGTCATTACTACACAAGTAGGAAAAAGCACAGAAAGTCAACAGGAAAATAGAGTGCTTTATATCTGTGGTTTAACACAGCATATGAAAACTGTACATGGATTTCTTTAAGTTCATTCAGGCATCATGGAAGTACCTAATAAAATTTAACCAAGCCCTACGTTTGGAACATTTTCTAAATGGATTATGGAAGTATGACTTTGACCTAGCCACTACCCCTATGTAATAAATCCAAAGAGGCAAAGCCTGTGAGTTACAAGTTCTACCACTTCTTTAAAAGGTGTCTCTTGTAATGCTGAAATTTCAGTACATTCATGAAATATTGTACTGATTAAAGGCCTATAGCTTTAAGTAATATACACTACAGAATAATAGCTAGTGTTACAGCAGCTACTAGAACGCTAGTATTCTTCCTATTGTAACACATACTAAAGTGAGTTGATACGTAGGAAATACACAGCAAGTAACTTAAACTGGTGTTTGTAAAAACCTTCCAGGAAGACTCGTGATACTCAGTTACATCTTCACTCAGTAGGAAGAAATTGCTTCCTAACACAGGTTGAATTTTTTTTTATATTGCTTTTGGTCAGAATTTCTGTCTCAAGACAGATTTCTTCACATGAACATTTTGGCCTTAAATATTAGTGACAGACATTTCATATGAACGAAGGTTAACATTAGGATTGCCCTCTTTCAGTTAAATCTGACCTTGGACTTTTTGGCCTTTTTGAGATTAACTACTTATTTCTGTCATCAAGTTTTTTCCACTCAAGACCTAAAATAACAATTGCCTTTCTTAATGTAAACCCTAGCACTTTTTCTTTCATCTACCATACACAAGTTTTACAGCTGTTTGGGCTTTAAGTTAAAATAAAATTAATGAGAATTTTTAAAAAAGATTCAAAGCTGTTGGCGATGAGTGCAATTTGCTTTGCTCCTTGATAGGGTGCAAGAGTGCAAGTTAGGTGTATGCCTTCACTCATCATTTCAAAGTGCTCTTTCTCTGTGTAACATAAAAGCTATCACAGGAAACTTGAGGTTTTGGATACAGTTTAGATTTAGGGTATTCTTTCCCTCTAAAGAGTGCTTTTTAAGAAAACACAATCAAATATCTGTTCAAATAAGAACCAATTATCCATGGTGAAAAATGTCTTCTTTTGACTGTCACTGTGGAGTTAGGTTAACTTTTCTAAAATGGATAGGGCTTCTTCATTCCTATGACTTAATACCCTGATTTTGTAGTCCACCAGCTTGACCCTTATTACTTAACCACAGCACAATTAGATATACATTCAAAAGCAAATGCTTTTAACAGTAGTAACTGTAGAGAAATTTCAGTGCTCAAGGAGATTGAGTTGGTATCATGTTAACTACACCTGAGAAAAAAATTCCCGTGTTTTAGGTGGGACACAGGTGAATTCATCTTCAGGTTTCCAAGATTGCCACACATATATTTCAAATATGAATAGAAAGATAAAAATATTCTTGTATCAAAGTCTTGGTACAGTTAACACAGTTGTACTCTGTGCCTGTCTTTTGAGAAGGCAGTGAGAGATGTTTGCAAAGAAAGTGCATTCACTTTCACATCTGAAAACTTCTTATTTGGACATATTTAAAACCAAAGCAAGGACTTTCGCTTTCTGAGAATGTATTTTTATTTAACATAAATTTGAAATTCCTCAGTGTGTCCAAATATTAAAAGACAGTACAATAATGAATAAGAAAGGGCAGACTTTTCAGGATACTCGAAGCAATGTAGGCAAGAATTTGACACAAAAGGGCCCATATTCAGGCTATATAGGCTCAGAAAATTTCTACTCCTATCCCAGGACTACCAGACCGTGAAAAGACACATAATTGATGAGAAAAGATGGCAGGTTTTTTCTCAATGACTACAGTAGCCAGGCCACATAGTGCTACGGTGCCCTATATAAGAGTAACTATTTCTCCTGTGAACAATTAATTTCCCTTTATTCCTTGCTTATTTTAATTCACAATCTGCATTGCCGTAGTGGTTTTGAATACAAATTTCTTAGAAGTTCTTGTAATTTCTTAGAAACATATATAATCATATATAATCCTATTTTATAGTTAAGCAGAGCATGCAACAATTTGTGCTAGCCCCAAATTTCACACACACATAAAAGAAGTTTCTCACTTTACATTGTTCTTAAAATAAATTACCCTAAAAGACCAGAAACACTGCTCCCCTCTCGTTTCAGAAAGGAGGGCCTAATCTTAAATAAGCAATGTCTAACAAGCATAAATCATCCATACATGGAAAATGCCTGCTATGTATCTATCTCAAGATCTTCCTGTTAAGTGGTTATACTGGGTATATAAAGGGGATCAGAGCCAATAGTATTGATACTCTTCTCAGCCATTTTCCATACTGTCATCTGTGACATCCTTCCAAATCTACTAGTGTCCCTCATACTTTCATTCAAGAAATCCTGCAAAGAAATATGAGGACGTGCTTGATGCAGTGCAGGTGTAGGGAGTCAGCTGTATGTGCTGTTCATCTGATCTATACATATATAATGACTTCAACACATGTTGAACATCCAGCAAGTTGACAGATCAAGTTAGAAATCCACAGAAGTAGCAAGATAAACAATTCCAGATTGAAAACAGGACCTGTGCACATGGCAGCTCTATGATTATACTTGCCTAAGTAAAACTACTCAGTAAGAAGAGATCAATAACAATAAAGAATGAATAACCAGACAAATAATTAATCTGAGCATAACCTGTTCCTTAAGTTTTGTACATGTGAAAGAGCTTCATAAAACCTTAAGCTCTTCAATTAAATTTTAACTTTTTAGTTGCATTTTTTACTGTAAAACACATTCCATTATCTGTCTTTGTTGGTAGAGTAAGTGAACAGTAAATTTTGTAGCAAGACCTTACCAAGACTGGCAACCACCTTAAAGTTTAACAATTTGAAATGACAGTGTTGGGGTGGGTTGGCTGGTACTTCTGTTTCAGGATTTTTTTTCTAATGGAATTAAATCGTTTGAGGATGGATAATGAGCAAAAGAGAGACCAGATAGTTTTGTGACCTAGAATTTAACTGGCTTACTTCTGTTTAGGATTACAGTGGTAGTACACACAAGTTATGGTTACTCAAGAGCATATGGTGCTCCTACTCTATATTTATATTTTGAAGTAATACAGTCCCTGCCTGAGCCGCTCTTATCCCTAGTCCCTGAGCTTTACCTCATCATAAGACAAGGAAAATCAAGCAATAACAGTATCACAGTAATATACTAAGGTTTCCAGTTGTTCATAAAGAAAATTTTGATGAAAGCAGATGAACTGGTTGCAAGATACCAGCTGCAATATCAAGGTCCTATGGGAGGGCAATCAATAGCAAACTCGGAGAGAGATGCCATTGGCAATGCGCTTCAGCGCTTTTAATCAGAAGTAGTAGCTGTAATAAGTAACAGCAGCTTTCCAATGAAGAGGACGCAGTTTCCTATAGATGGATTTTATGATGGTTGACACTTGGTTTGATGGACTCACTGAAGCCACAGCTCAATGTGTATATTTGTTCTGTAAGCAGTCTGAACTAGTGAGCATCAATTTTATGATGATATTTTAAACCTTTTATTTATTTGAGGATTAAAAAGCAATATTCCCTGCAAATAGCAACAGTACATATTACTGATTAACAGCTAGAAGCTAATAAAATATAGAAGAGTTACACTGAGTGGCAAATAACCTAATTAGACCTTTGAAAGTTAAGTTTCTAACTTCTAACTAGAATTTCCTGATAAAGAACAGAGTATATGTAACTTCCTGAAACTTACTTTCAATAGTCATTTTCAGAGTTCAACAAACAGATCATCTTAACAAATCAGGTACCAAGTATCAGACATTTGCATTTTTTTCACCTTAGGTTTAACTCAAGCACGGTTCAAGCAATTTTTTTCATTTGTCACCTTATGGCAAGAACAGAATACGGATAAGAAGGGCCAGGATCTGCACTTTAGAGAACAAGATAACAGCTTTCTTGCCTTATAAAAAGAACTCTCTTAGCATCTGCTATTCTGTGATCCATCAAAAGTTGTGGGATTCCAGCACTGTAATTAATACATAGCATACATATAACAAATTATATAGGGCTGAGAATGTGAGCAGCAGAAGGAAATGGATACCATCAGTCAGAAAGTTCCATCTCACATCCCACCATCCTTTTTGCTTCTAAAATCCTTACTCTTCTGAGGGGAAATAAACTTATCTCTGTGCCTGATCTTCTTAAGGTACAAGTTAACTCATTTAATGATATCTGATGAAGAAAAAGAGGTGAAAACACAAAATTTGTCATTCAGCATATTGATTAAAACCCCCACGTTTTCTATACTTTCTCTTTTCCTTGATCCTTCCCCACTCCAGGTTACCTGATAATAAAGGAAAATGACCAGACTACCACTGACAGAATCTGAGAGGGCACAGAGGAATCGTTTCATGTTCTCCATTGAAAACATGAAAGTCTCTACCTCTGCTAGCATCTAGTATTATCTAAACAGAACTTTACAAGACTGAGTTTAATTGGCACAGCTAAGAAAATCAGTACAGGCTTCTAATTTCTGCTCATTAGAGAGAAAAATCATAACCTAACAACACAAGTGTAATTTCTATAAATATCAAGGCCTAATAAACAACACATCTGTTTAAGAGGTGCTATGAAGCTTCAAATTACTGCAGCAGGTCGCATTCTAGGCTTTAACAATCTTTCCACCCAAAATGAAGATGTGCAAGAAGCAAAGATTAAATATTAAACTATTAAAAAGTCCTCTGAAACTGTTTTCTTGACAAATCACTTATGAAATCAAAAACATGGTATGTTTTTAAAACAAACATCATCACTATTATAAATTATTTATTTTGAAGTTACACAAGGACACCACAGGCACAATGATTTGGCACCACAAAAAATACAAATTAACAACTTTTATACTTAAAAACATCACTACTTTAGGTACAGGCCTCAGTTGCTGCTCTGAGTGCCACCTGAGACCAAATCCTGCTTTCTGTTTTTTGGTATGTATTGAGATGGTGTTTTGCAAACAGTAGGCTCTTTATTCTGTTGTATAGTTGGGTTTTTTTGGCTCACCCCCCCCCTCCCCCGCCGTTTTCTCTTGGAAATAATTTCCAAAATAACGCTATGGTAACATACATAGTTTTAATGTGAATATGTGTCTGTAGAACCACAACTGGTAAAAGAATTCACATGTCAAAGTGATCTTCAATATTTTCCTTTTACCTTTAATAAATGACAGATATAATTATTACTGATAACAATGAATGAGACAATATATCAACGGACAATAATATGAAGAAATATAATAAGCCTTGTGCTGATTTCTTTCAACAGTCATATTAAGAAGCACGTATTAAACTAGACAGTAATATTACAGGCAAAATGTGAACTATCATCAGTGTGGACCTTTGCTTAATTAACAGTTGGTCAGCCTGTTCTCTCATACACACAGACAACCAACCATGCAAAAAATGGCACAGAAAGAAGATATTTTCTTATACATCTTTTCAAAATCTAGCTAATAAGGGAATTTCTTCAAATACCATATATATATTGAAAATAGCTGTTACAAACCACACAGATTTTATTCCTGGATTATCAGAATCTGAGATGCTCAGAATCTTATGAGACCTGCTGCTCCTGAGCCTGAATATCACCAGATTTTTCTTCTTAGGAAACAAGGTCACTTCTACAAAATGCTAGGAATTAATTTAGTATACCTTGATTATGAATTGATCTGATTTTGCAAGACTACTGCATCACAACATCACATTAAGAGTAAGAGGCCAGATATCAGATTTAACGAGGTTAAAATGAAAAAAAAAAATCACACCATCATCACAATCAGTCAGTACAAAATGGCTTTGAATTCCCTATTCCATCTTTGGCTCTACCTTAACAGCAAACCAGAGGGTACAATCTGATTCCAAAATGTGGAAAAGATTATATTGCTAAGATTTATTATGGGTACAATTAAATGTTTTGCCATCTTACCTGATTGAAAGAGAATGATAAATCACTGCAAAGCCCAGCATCCAAGAATAATATGATAATATATGTCTCCTCCTGAAATAGTCCAGGTTTCCATCCACAAAGCTTTACTAATTAAATATCATTTCTGTATTCTCAGTGGAAAAGAAAACACAGAGACCTTTCCAGAATCCTCTCTGATTCTGCCTCCGCTTCCTGTTCTCAGTCTCACTCGATGGTACCCAACATATATCAGAAAACAGCTTATTAGGAGAAGGAGGGGGTGAAGGGTGGGGGAATGGAGGGGGAGAAGTGAAAAAAACGCAGCACCTAACGTGGCAGCTCCACCTACTGGTAAAGATAATGAACACGTACAAAGCGTCAGCTTAGGAGGCATCTTTATCCCAGTTTATTCTGCATTACACTTGAAACAGCTCCTGTGTAGTAAGTTCTTCCAGGCAAGAAGCGGAACAGACCAATAAAACCACAGTGACTATTGAATAACCCTATTAAAGATTTTTTTCTTAAAATAATTAAATTTAAAAACAGTTGCCTGTATACATTCAGCAGAGCACTTAGTTTTAAACGTGCTGTTTCCTTTAAAAATCCACAGGGAGACAGAACTGTAAATAAGAAAGCACACACACTGACTGCACTGCTAACTCATGTATGATGAACTTGCTGATTGTCTTGATACTCTTATTCATTAAATACTACCATGCATTTTTGGCATCATGGTAATTTCTTTATTGTGCATAAAATGTACTATGCTTATGTAAAAAGCATAGCTCAAAGTCTTTCCCTTAGACAGGATTCCTGGGCATGTGCAGCTTTCCATCTGATTACCTAGGGTTCCTCTGGCCATCCTGGGAAGAATTATTAGAGCAGTGGCTCCATCATTGCCTGGTCCATGGGCAACAGTATTGAGTGAACAATGTGCTTCAGGCAACATATTCCGTTGTCCTGCATGTCAGTTTGAGGAGTATTGTGTCAGTGGAAAGCAAGATGTAGAACCGTTAAGCAATGTCTGCAAGTGTGTTCAATATAATAACTCATAGCCCTGGGTCAGAGACCACTGGAGTTCCCAACTAATTTAAAATCAAGCTACCAGCTTTATTCAGTCATGTGGGATTTAATGAACAAATGTTATTCCACAAAACAAGAAAAAAGAGTATATGAGACAATATTTTGCTCTCTGGCAGCCCCTGTATTTCCTTTGCGTACCTTTTCAGCAGTGGCTACAGATAGCCCCTTCTCTGTCCCACTGGTCACATACTTTTGGAAGCAAGGATTCCAGGGCAGCCAGCATGTATCCAGCCTGATGGCTGCTACCGTATCACAACTACACAAAGCAGCAGTAGTGGTGACAACTGCCTACAACTGGTGTCCCTTATCTCTAATATCATACAGATATCCCTATTTAATTTAGCATACATAAACCAGAATCCTTAAGCATTTATGTTGAGTAGTCCATTTCAATTAAACTTGCTGCATGATCGACAGATACAAACACCAAATTCCTGAATTTGGCTAATAACAGCAAACAGAAATACATTTTCAGAGGTTGTATGTATTCTGTATGTACAGAATAATCTCTGTATATTAAGTGAGAGAGATGTGCCCCCAGCTTGCAGTTGCAGCTGTATTACTTCCCTTGTTTGACTGGGGCACATCGTGACGCTCCTGATCAATCTGTTCAAACAAATCCCCCCTTTTATTTCAAAGAGACTTTGAGGGTGTGAATATATACCCCAGTTTTATATGAAAAAAATATAAATATTTGGTCTCCTTTGATTTTATTATTTACATTTTCAAACTTCTAGAAGTAAGGAATATATTTTTAATAAAAATGTTCATTTTTCTCTAAAGCATTGGTTTTGCTTTCATAGGTTGATGTTAATTTAGCAAACCCTTGGATGAACGGAAGATGATGTCTGGATTTTAAACTGCTTGGGAACATTGTTTTGAAACTGTATTGTGTTTTGAAAATCAAGCCAGTCCTTGGATAGAACTTTCACTTGCTTACATGCTGCATTTCTTTTATTTATCATTTTTAATGATAAAAATTTTTCTTAGTTGTCTTTGCATGTTTTCTTTAGAAAGTCTTTATGCCATGATTAAAATATAATTATCATCTAGTAACATCATAGTTAAGAGTGTGTTATACATGTTGAATCTGTTTCTGCTGGAAAAATAAGAAATTCTAACCTACATAACAAAGATTTCAACCTCATTAAAACATAGGAAACAGTCCTTAATGCCAGCAGTATAATTCCAGCAGAAAAGGGTGTGTAAAAACACGTTTTAAACCTGAGTTGGTTCAGAGATTTGATTCTCTGACAACTTTTATGACAGGGTTGTCTTAGAATAACTAATTTTTGTGTGCTAACTTTCCAAAAGATGGTTAGGATAACATCGTATTACTACAGAACCCCCAGTCCTGCTTTTCTGTGGTGGTGTCCTTATATCGATTGCGTTCTTCTGTAATATACCAGTTGGCAGAATGACTATACATAATGTATTAGTCTATACCAAGATAGCCTTCTCATAGGCGTAGGTCTGATATTTGAGCAATGTTGCGTCACCGATTTAAACAGTGCAATTGTCAACCCTCACACTAAAAAAAAAAAAAAAGAGCCAGAAAAGTAAAGTTTTATTTGTAGAAATGATCATGCCAAACAAAGCCATGGTAAATATTCATTTATTAATATGGCTCATATATGGCTCATATTCTTTTTTAATCAATGTACAGGATTGCCTGTATAGTTCATTGAAACCAGTCAGAGTCTTTGATTTAATGAAACAGAGTTTGAATCGTGTTCTTAAGAATTCCTTTGCACTTTTTTGATCTACCAGTGAAACAACAGGGCTGAAACAAATAACTATGCAATATGCATAAATACACATTTACACTATAAATACACCAAACCATTTATATGGAACAACCTCCCCACACACACCCTTAAATTTCTTAACATGAAAATTTAATTTTAAAAAATCATCTTTCACCACAAATCTATATAAAATGTATATATGCAATGCATGCTATGTAAGTACATGTATATATGCAATATGTGTATACCAAATATATACATGCTACGTATACAAAAGCTCTCTCCCTCCTTTCTTCTGCCTCACTACACCCCACCGAATAGTTAACTGCCAGATGTGAAAATCAGAAGTGGTCATTCAAAAGACAACAACAAATAGACTATTTTGACAAACGTCATTTATAACAATGCCAGCCTGGCACTGGTTTCAATTTAAAATATTAGTACAACTTTTAAAGAATCATCACTGGAAGTTTATTTCAGAAGTTACATTTAACAATATAACTTGAAAAGCCCTGACATTTCTAAAGAATCTGTTTGTCTGGGAATCCTGCCCCAGGTGCAGTTATGCTTTCAGTCATGAGTGAATAAATGCAAAGCTATTCAGTAACTTTTAATTAAACAGCTGAAACAGAAATGTTGAGGTATCTTAGTTGGAAAGAGAAAAATAATTTTGAAGTGTTAAACATGGATGGATACAGCTCCTGTATGAGGTCTCATATAAGGGCAAGTCCTGTACATAGCCTGCATGTAACTACTCAGCAACACAGACATCAGCTTGTTTTAACATCAAATATTTTGTTTGACTAATAGCATTATTTTCGGGCAATAGTTATCTTGAATAATTCTCAGGCACTTCTGTGAATATTAACATAGTTAAAGGCATCAAAATATAAGACATGTTGTTATAACTATTCCTTCAACTACTTACCTGTATTAGCCTTTGAAAGTGACCTAAACAGCAGTATTTAGCTAAGTGTGGTGGATATGACTTTAATTCAAGTTCAAGACTGGCTGACACAAGTGTATAAACCTATTTTTCCACCTTTGGTTTCTCTCTTTTTCTTTCTCCTTTTGTCTCTAGAGTGCAAAATAAGAAAAACCCTGCTTTTGTACCAGAGTTAATAATGCATATTTACAAGCCATGGACCTGATGTAGTGGGTTTCCAGCTAATAATCTGCCTGCCGCATGGGGTGGTAAGCAAATTTTAGGGAAGGCAATACACTCAACTGCAGTGGAAGAATCCGGTCTAACATTTAAGGAAGATCTGTGGTAGGCTGGCAAAGGAGTTTCTACAGTGTCTGTCTTTTTATTCAAAAACATGTAGGTTGCACATGTGGAATTTCAAAACTGGGAAAGAAAATACAAAAAGTGGCAAGCAGTCAAATGCTATAGCACAGAACTGCAGAACTTCTTGAAATAAAGAGGAGCCTGAGGCTATGCCTCAACTCCAGTCCTCTCTGTAGGATCAGTGAAAACATAATGTTCTGTTTGTATAGGATCACTTAGAAGTATAAGGACTTCATAGTATCTTAAGTCTTTGACTGCTCAAGTAGTTTAACAGGCCATAAAGCATACTATCTGAACAATTATCTGCTTTAAGGTATTCATAATAATATCATAATAAAGATATGTGATTAGCAATCTGTACTTTAACAGTTGTAGCTTTCAATAGCAACAGAATAGTTCTAACATTAATGTAACTACTAATAGTCAGACCTCTCCTATTGTTGCAGAAAAACGATATGAAGGCCATACCAAATAATTCCACCATTTTAGTAATAAGAATTAAAAATAAGTCTCCAAGCATAAACCACTCTGACCACCTTCCACATGTGCCTAAGTGCTTCCAAAACATTAATCTCCAGTTACAACTTTCCTGTCATTCAGATGAACTACAATCAAAATTATAAAATTATTGTGAGCTGAACTAATTGTACACAACAGTCAAAGCTAAGAGATGTCTTAAAATATTCACATTATATATACAGTATATACATATACACACACGCTTTAAGTATATAGAGTAGGATTCTTTTGTATCTATGTTTTGAGTAAATAAGATCATCATATGAGACTGATATCTGTTTAGTCTAGTGGTTTAACAGTAGTGCCACAGGTTTCTAAGTTCAAGACAATTAGCAGCAGACAATAATAAAATAACTGGTCAGTAAAAAGATTTTTTCTTATGCCAGTAATCCTCAGTCTAGAGGTGGGTCTAGCTAGCGTGATACTCGGTTGCAGGAGCTTCACAGCCAACTTCACCTGGCATTGTTAATTACTTAGTGAGAGAGTGGGTGAAAAGTTCTGTAGGTTAACTGGGAAAATGTAGCTTTCCCACCATGTACATGCTAGATGTTTCTATCCTCTAGCACGTAGCACTGCATCTGTTGCCACCACAACAAGTAGTTTAGGAATTTCTAAGTGCTAGAAGCAACATTCCTTCTAATCTTGTTAATCTTGCTTGATAAGACTTCTTTTGTATGTTTCAACACAACAAAGGAGAGTTGTAGAAGGCAACTAATTCAATAGGAAATACTTTTTTGTATGACACATAACTTAAGAATTTACAGATATACAGGCTCAGGAGGATTCTGAAAAACACTAGATATTTATGTGAGTAATAAGAGTTAGAATAGGGAGCAGGTGCTGACTCAGATAATAAGGTTTCAGTATCTAAGGCCTGGAAGCTTCTTGTGTAACTTCCAGAACATAACGTATGTTTGTATCTCAGTTCCTCACCTATGGAATGGAGATAATAATTCCTGACTTCAGAAGGGGCTATAGGATAAACTAATTTTGTTAGCCAGCCATGCTGTAGAGAACAAGACTGAAGAAGTATTTTAATATTCCTTGTAATGCCCAAAGAGGCCAGACAGGCCTAGGAAGTTGCTGTTTTAGGCACTATATATATATTTTTTCACAGGACACAGAGCATGTTCAAAAGAATCTACTATATATGTATGACAAGACCAATAAACAAAGATGAAATGCAAGCAAGCAATTTCAGAGTGAACAAATACAATTTCAGATAGACAGATTTTAAGAGATGGACAAATGAATTAAATGATACCTCTGCAACAAGTGCAGTAGTGCTCTCAGAGCTAGTAACAAAATGTAATAATGTTCTCCCAGGACACCTATAAACAGAAAGATTGCATTCATATGTTTTCATTCCATTTATTGCTACTGAGTCATGTGGTTTAATTGGTCAGATGAAAGGTAATCATCACTTGGAGAGAGGGGAGGTTTTGTTAAGCAAACCTCAAGTTATGATTTATTTATTTGCCAGTCTTTAAAAGCTGGAATGTCTAGAAGAATTGCTCTGTTTAATAACATACACTTGCCAAGCTGATTTTGCATTAGACGGTTTCTCTGCATCTCACAGTAAGCCTAGCAGTTATCCACACTAAAAATAGTACCATTATAATTAAACCATGAAAATATACTATGCTGAGAGAAATGATACAAAATTTCAAACAGTTGACTGTAGTATTTTAAAGGAAAATAACTCTACTTTCATCTACTTTCAGCCATGAATGATAAAGATACAGAACATGTAAACTCTTTGGTGCATTGAATCATGAAGTTAGCACAAGTGAATGCCTTAATGGTTCTGACTATGGGCATACTAATGTCTCAAAGAGCAAATGGAAGTGATATGTACTTTCAAAAACTGTTGTACACATTCCTTTTCAAATCTGTCTTCACCATTGGCCATTAAAAGTGACTTCAGTATTAGCCCTAGGCAGCCAAGAAATGACTGGCTTTACAATTTGAAAACATGAATGTGATTTAACATATTCTATTTTTCAAAAGTAATTATCAAGATTGCCAAATAGTTTTCATCACGTAGAAAAATGTTCAGAAATCTTTTAAATTCCAAATCTATCTTTCCTTTTAGGCAGACATAAAAAACTGGCAGCCTGCAGTAATACACCTCAGATGCAAAGACGTCAGATATGAAAGAAATGTAATAAAATTAAAAGATTGCCAATTTTTAGTAGTCACCAGGGTAATTTCTGTTAAAGTAACTCTGGAACAGGTCAAAAAATATGCTTCATATTTAGAATCATCTTAAAGTTCAGTTTCACTTCAATGAGTAATTTGCCAAGTTGACTCTCAGACGTTAAAGGCAAGAATGATAGGCTTTCTGATTTCATGAGAACTAAACAAAGACTGATAAGTTTTGATTGAGATTCATTTATGTCTTTTAATAATATGACACTTCAAGGAACCATGAACCTGCTCACTCTGCAGACCTGTCTTTTGCCTTAGCAATTTACAGATTCAGGTCTAGAGTTTAAAAGTTGAGAGATTTATGGATAAAAAGACAAGGAAAAGTAAGGGTTCTAAATATGTGAAACAGCTATTTCTTTGAGGCATGTAAAAGACAAGCGTAGATAAGTGTCTGTTGGCCAGAATAGCTATTGGCATTACTCCTTAGGCTTAACATCCCATGCACTGTGGAAACTGAAGGTTGACCTTTTGCTCCATCTCTTCCGGGTAAATGTTTTTGCATGATTTAATAGAATGGTTATTTTTTATACAGATGACTGTTAGCCATGCTCTGAGAGGAAAAGAGAAATTTCTGGTAGAAAGGAGCTCTATCAGCCTGGTTGAATAAGCAAAAGACTCCTCTAGCTATCCTAGTTTTTAAGATATTTAAATAAAAAAATCAGAAAATCAGAAAATGAGATTTATTCAAGGGCTATTTTTATGCCTATACAATTACTATTACAATGATTACTTAACCCATAAATAAACGATGTTTGTAGGTGTTATTGGAGAGCTTTAGTAGATGCAGAGCCACCTCTGAGAGATTCACTGAGTTTTGTTGATTCTTACAGTGTTCTGAATTTTTCACAGAAAAACCTATTTTCTCATGTACTTGTAACTGGGCAAGTTTGTGCCACTGACAAATGCAGTCTTTATAGGAAAATGTAAACTTAGAAAATTCCTGTGAATTTCAGCAGTTAAATTTTTATTGTCTTTCACTTATTGTGGCATTTTATTGTGGTATATATGAGATATAATCATATTTCATTTTCATTGTACTCTTCACAGAGATACAGAAAAGCAAATGTATCTTTGCCAATGAGCTTTACTATTAAGATGTCATTGTCATATACCTACAGATTAAAAAATTGAAAGAGTGATAGGCTGTAGAAGGATTAAGATTACAGAATATAAAAAAGAATAACAGTTTCTTTGAGTTTGGGAGAGAGAAAACAGTGTTTATAATGGAGCTGAAATGCATATTTCTTCCCAGTACTCCTTTAACTGAATGGCTGCTCTACAGCTAAGTATTATATATTAGTATTATTATAAGTAATACAGTTTCATACAGCCTCAAAATCTCTTATAATACTTTTATCTCACTTTTAATATTGCAGATATTATTAATTCAAATGATCTTTGGGTTTTTTAGATGGCATAGAAATTTTTGTTTGGTTTGTGAAGTAGTTTAAATTAATATTCGAAGTTTTAATGTTACATATGCCAATGAAATAACTGTTTTGTGAAAAGTACATTCAAGGGGTGACTTCATTAAAGTAAGCTTTAGAATATCACCTTCACCAATATAGGTTTATAGTAGGCCTAAATCCTTTCATGGTACATTTCCATGTTTATACAAAGTTGCCAAAGTATATTCACAAGCATTTAAAGTCACATGACCTTTAGACCTTTAGACTCCGGGCATTTCGAGTGCCAGGTCCCGGGGATGGCAGAGTGCGCTTCAGCACCGCGGACAGCGCCCGACCCCACCCCCCTCCCACCCCCACCCCCACCACCCCCGCCGTTCAGGCGCTGCTATAGGGGTGAGTAAAAATCGTCTGTATTTTTCAGTGAAATCCTTTTTCGAGGTATAACTATTACTTTTAATATAAATTAGTATTATAGGGGATAGGGGAAAATTTCCTTAAAACAAGGTCAAATGAGAGCGTATTTTTTTGTGACAATAGGATTTCTAAAATACTCAGCCTATGCTCACACATGAGGTATTTTGACCTATTATCATTACTTGAACTATTTTAGGACTTTGGAGTTCTTTCATGGTCTAAGATCCCATTGTAGGGATTGGACAAGCATACAAATTGATCTTTTTCCTGAAGAAGTGTCACTCCATGGATTTGTGATAACCATGAAGAATGGTTTAAGCTGATACAAATATGAGATGCTACTGAAAGGGAGTCTCCCCAGCAACTTCCCTGTCTTGACATTAGTGATCATTTTGATGAGTTAGATCGTGGATCCCAATTAAAAAAATCCATGTGTTTCATCTAGATGCATTCCTAGTTAACTCTTGCACTTTTTCCTCTCCCAATCCCCATGTTTTGGTGCAATGAAATTTTCCTCCAGAGCTGAGAATTGTTGAGCCAGCCCTGCATGCAGGTGTGTGCTAGCTGTTTGACGTGACAAAGCAGGTTTAAGAGATAGAAAGCTTTTAAGGAAATAGAGAGAGAAAAGTAGATACACTCAGCTATATAGCTCTCCAGTATAAGGCATGCTTTAGTAACAGTAAATCCAAAACTGCTGTCAGGTGGATCATGGCTAGAGACAACTGAGGTGAGGCAGACAACTTGTATATTAGTCTTTTGCAACTAATAGCTTCCAGAGTATGAAAGAGCCATTTCAGGATGCTATAAAATTCAGGACAGCCTGGGATGAAAATAAGCAAAACAGATCACCACAAAGAAATTTTTATTGAGCAACAATGTAATAGCCCTTGCTAAATCCAAGCATCCATTCCTTTCATCTTACGGGTTTTTTTCCCTCTGGCTTTTTATAAAGATATAAATGTAATTTATATTTTGCAGAATCAATAATCAAACAGAAAAAAAGTAGGTGCTCTTATTCTCAACCACTTGTAGTGGTGTTTCTGAATAAAGAATTACTTCTTTATTTTTAAACATAATGGCATTAGTACATAGTGAAACAAAGACATCTGGCAGAACCTTTAGTTTTCTGCAATTATTTGTGTACAGATGTATCCAAATACCTACTTCGTTATTTCAAAAAAAAGTTTTGCAGTTTAAATCTCAAACCAATTTTTAAGAATATATAAGCATTCGTTAGTCCTAACCTACTTACTTCATTTAAAAGCTGTATAATCAAGGGCTAATATACGACTATAAAACTGAAATACAGTTTTGACGGCGCAAGAACCCGGCCGAGCTCCCGTCCGCGCCGGCAGGTGGCGCTCGCACGCAGCGTGCCGCCGCCTGCCTCCCCCTCAGCCCTTCCCTCCCCTTCCTCTTTTATTCCCCACAACCAATTTTCTGATCGATGCTGGGATTCAAAGAGTGAATCTCTAGAACAGGAAGCAGGCGAAGTGACTACAGAATACTGCAGAGATTCCTTTGTTGCTTTGATGGGGAGGTTCTTTCTTTACTTCTTCCCTTTTTCATTTCAGTGAAATTAAGAGTTACAAGCTTCTTTTCCCAGAAACCTGAACCTGCAGTAGAAGGAGCCTCATCATCTACAAGTGTATGGATATTTCTTATACCATGATTTTTAATTCTCTTTTGATCAGGTAAGACAATACAATATTTAATTAAAATGCTTAGTCAATAGATTCCAGTTATTTTGTACCAAGATTCCTCTCCTGTGGTGCCACACCTAGCTTTCAATTAATATTAATAGAACAAGAGGAGAGGCAGTAATAGCCATCTTTGCCACTGCATGGATTTTTCATAGTATTTAATTAGGTCTTAGCACAATAATAAAAAATGTTGTTGCTCTTGGGAGTTCTCTGGTCCTATGTATTTTTAAGATTGTGTGTTTATAATTACAATTGAGTTTGTATTTTTCATCCTAATAGTGGTAATTTATTGCTGTTGTTTTGAGGTGGTCATCCACAAGTGTTCTCTTTTTCTGCTGGAGGCTATATTGGTGCTGTATCCAGAATACAAATTGGACTGTAATTTAAAGCATACAATTAGATCTCTGGGATTACCCAGTTTTAATGCAGAAATGTGCTGTTGCTTCTTTATACCATATTCAGTCAGAGGCTTTCTTTACTTCCTAAATTCATCATTTTGTTTCTGTGAGGTATAGGAGATTTACAGGATTTTCCCCTCCCTCATCTCCCAAAACAGCCTCTCCCTGATGGAAGACAGAATGGAGGACTTCTCTGTGACTAAACATGGTTTTGCACTGCTGCAAATGTCATATGCAACACATGTGTTTTGTAAATCATTTTATAGATATAAGAATGATTTTTTTATTGTAAAAACTTAATTCCATATTGCATGAGAAAGGAAAAAAATATTCCTTTCATTATCTTTTTAGATGATACATACTGGGAGAGACAGCAGAATGACTCAGGAGGTGGGAAGCTCATGCAGTACCCCCTGACTCTTCTTTCAAACCTCCAGTTTTTTTCTTTTACAGCAATAATTTATTTAGTCAGGGAAAAATAATGTAGAAATGCAATGATTTACACAGTCATAAACCAGAGAAAGGGCTCTGTAGTCAGTATGTGAGAAAAAAGAATATGTGATTAGTTTAAATGCATTTTGCTTTCTATTATAAAGTGGTAAGTAGGAAAGCACTTAATCTTACCTGTGAAAAGGTAAACTTTTTTTTTTAGTGGTGATTAGTGAAGCAACAGAAAATTGCCTGTTGGGATTTGAATGCTAGATGCTGCCTTGGCTTTAGATGATTCCCTAGATACATGTGAAATGTTAAGAAGGTTCACAGCATTCTTGCCACCTATGCTCATTTGGATTTTTCTGACCAATGTTTACAATATGTATATATGGGTACGGCTCAGCCATTGTAATGTCTGAAGATATCTTGACTAGATGGTAAAGGATCATCCATTCTTGAATAGATCTGGAGAAAAGACTAATAATCGCATCCAAATGCTCTGCAATTTCCTCCAGTGACAAAAGCATTAAATAAATGACGTTCTCTTATGTCTATAGGCCCCAATTCAACAACAAAAAGGCATGTCAATAGGATGACTCACGTTATTAGTATTAGGCAAGTAGATAAGTACCTGGCTCTGTTCTCTTGATTTTTAGACTACACCAATGTTCAGGGAGAGAATAATTTTTTTTAATCACAGAAATTTTGCAGTGTTCATAAAATGCAGTTAGTAGGGTAAACAAACTATAGCTTTAAGATGAGTTATAGATTTACTTTCACATTTAAAAAATAAAAAGAAAATCCACTTGGCTTCTGCAAGCCTTAAAGGAAAATATTGAAGCTGAATTCTTACAGATTTTGAGTATGTTACTTGTGAACATTAGTCTTGGGGAAATATGAACACATAAATAGTGATATTGCCTCAAAGCATGATCCAGTTACCCTTCAGCAGCAATGAAGTCGGATGTTTCTGGAGGACTTCAAGTGAAAGTTGTCCCCAAAAGAAAGCCGGCCCTGGGAGGGCCTTTTGTGAAACTTAATTTTAGGAGATATTTAAGCCCTCTTGTTAGTATTGTTCATCTGAACTACTCTAATTGAAGTGTACTTTCTATACCTATAAACATCAGATCCTGCAGCAGGGACCAGCAGACCCACTCTGCAGCCAGAGCAAGAGGCCAGCAGCAGTTACGCTGTCAGCGCTGCTTGCTCAGTTTCTTCATCACGGACCTTGATGTGTTGGGTCATGACCTGCAGCCCTGCTCTACCCCTGAGTAGCCCCTAAACTCTCCTGCAGAGGGGACAGAAAGGACACTGAAATCTAATATAGCCTATTTGCTTGAATCGTACTAGGCTCCAAATGCAACTGCAACCCCTTCTTATGCATACAGCTCTCCGCTGGAGCCTGAAAATCATGAACAAGCTTTTTACTGTGTGGCTTCCATTGTTTTAAGGCCATGCACAGCTTCTCCAGAGGACAGTGTGGATCCTTTGCAGCAGCAGACCCTGGTCCTGTACTCCCCCAGGGTGGGAGCAACCTCTCATGCATCAAAGCCCCCCCATTCCTCTCTCTTTGCCCTCGCTTGCTGAGCAGGCATCGGGGATTGTGAAGGCCTCCTTTCTAGAGGCTTCCTGAAGCCACTCGAAATAATCCATTTCTTATGCCTCCTTCTCCTTTCGCTGACACCTACGAGTCTCAGAAGTGCTGGGTTAAAAGACACTTATGCCAATGGTGGACTGAATCTCCTGTTCTTCTTCAAATAATGTACTTGATTTCAAAGAGACATTAATGTGGGGAGGCAAATGGTGGTGTGAACCACTAAATACCATAAGGCTTAGAATCATAAAAAATAGCTAAGGAGGAAAATAATAATTCTGTAATCACTGCATATTAGGGAAGACATGCAGTAAAGAGGGTTTGGGACCAAAATACTGAAAGAGGACAATTTTAAGAAGCATTGAATAACTACGTTCAAGTTATTCAGTTCAAATTCCTGTTGTTTCCAAGCTCACAACATTACCTCTCTTATTTCTGCTTCTGAACCTACTATTGTTCTTTTTTCCTACCCTACCTTTTTCCTACCTTACCTCCTGTTAGGCTGCTTCCTCTTCCTGCCTCCAGCTGGTTTGGGACCAGCAGAAGGGCTTTGCTTCTGCTCCTGGTTTCAGCATTTGATGCCTCAGCAGCTATTGCTATCAATTGCACTGAATTGCTAATGCTAGGCAGAAACACAGTCAACATGTGGCAGCTCTGTAAGTATTTATTGCAAGCTGCTAAGAAGCTTTTTCTGAGCGCATTTAGCAATTATTTTAGAGAGATGCTGAGTGGCCAAATTTCAAGAAATTTAAACAGGAACAACAAAATACAGACTCTTATATTGCTTGAGCAGCCTGCTTGACAAAATTCAGAGTAAAGAGATTGTAGCAAAAGTTCTAAAAATATGGCAGGAAATATATTTTAGCGCTGCAGTATTACCAACATACTCATTAAATAATTACAAAAATGGTTTTTAATCTTCCTATTAAAAAACCTAATAACATAGATTCATTGTTCTTGCCTTTTGGTTTTTAAACTTGTAGATTAGTAAAATAATACTTTCAAACTTTTCCTAATAAGCAGACTACAAATGTATTTTTTTCTATTAAGTGGTGAAGTTTTTGTTGTTATAAGCATTCAAGCTGAAAGAATTAAGTATCATGAGGACACATGGATCCACATTGTCAAGTTAAGCTTTTCTTTGTAACTTCATTGAAAGAAGTATCTCACCATTTATAGTGCCATTAAAGAAAGAAATCAGGATGAGACCAACAGCACAAAGAAATTCAGTCCCAACAATTAATGTCTGGCAAAGCTGAAAGCATTAGGAAGAGATTCTCATGATGGAAATTATTAAGCAAACAAAATTTTGTCAGCTCTGTTCATACTATATAGAAAAAAAGATCAAAAAATATTAAAAAATCAGTAATAAATTTTTTAGGTCTTTCTGCATGAAGTTCGGTGATTGTTTCTATATGAAGTTTTCTTGGGTTTTGTGTAATTGCAATTGCAGTTGCTTCTTGATTCTTAGCTCAGATTCCATTGAATGTGGGCAGAATCTGATTTTGGCCAGGTGAGCTCTTGAACTGCTAGCACTAGCCAGTTCTCACTCCTCTTTCTGGACATCCCCACAGCTACTTCCCATTATGCAGCAAAAATGCTGACTTCCACCATCAAGAAAGAGGCTCGTGTTAAAGAACATAATGATTACTCTATGCAGTGTATACTCAGAAAAGCTCATAACATGTAACGTTAGCAGACTGTGTTTTAAGACGATGGATGTCCAGGTTTTGAACATACAGTAAGAGGTCTTCTCGTGGTCTAATGTGGACTTGTCACATAAGAGGAGATGCCTGATTTCTATGCCATATGGTGCTGCTTGTCTGGGCTTAAATGGAGTCGTAACGTACAGCTTTTGAGTATGTTTAGAGGATGTCAAAGGACTCACTTTAGCCAAAAATATTGGGTACAATTCAACCCTGCAGTAAAAAGTACAACTGCAGTAGGTTTAGCCAGCTCTCAGCTTAGTACTATGTTTTCAAATGCAGTGTATGTGCTTTATGAAACTGTACCAACCCACCTGATTATTTTGGCTACTCATTTGGCCTGCTAGCCTATCACTCCATAGCTTTCTGGTCATTGGTACTGAGCTAACTGAATTAAAGCTACAATATTTCCACATCTGCTGCTGTCATTCTTCTGACATTATTACCAGCAGGCTTTGAGTGGGGCAGAAACAGTGTTCCTGTTTGAATGGGGGTTAGTTAGACACTACTTCTTTCTATGCCATCCTCACCACATCTCACCTTCCTCAGAGTAACTGCAAAATCCTGAGCAGACTTTGACCCTAATGCAGTTTTGTTTGATGATAAATGTAAATGACTCACACTGAAATTAGGAGTCTGACTCAAGTTCTCAAAAGCAATACACCATCTTCTAGACTCCTGCATTTTTCTCGGTAGGATCAGAGATATACTAGGAGCCAGATTCCACATATGTATACAAAATGGAGTCACATCCATGCAGAAAAAATTTGATAGTCTGATCTCAAGAAGAATAGTGGCCAGTTTAATGCATCATAAACTTCATACAGACAGAGCAAGGTCAGAAACAAGTGTCCTTGCCCTAGACATTGGTCTGAATTTGCTGTTTAAAAATGAGTTCCATAAATAGATGCCAACAAAAAGAAGGTTGAAGTAGCACCTGAGCATCTAAACAAACGATGTGCTTATAGGGGAGTGTATGGCAAATTTCTATACAACCACAACTATTATGAAACAAGAACTCTGCCCAGGGAATTTGAAATTTGACAGCCTATCTCTAAGTATACTCATTGTATTTTGTTTATTAGTAAATACTTGTACCAGATGCAAACCAGTGGAAAATCCTACCTTTTGGGCCACAAGGCAAGCTTTGTGAGATCAGTTTTCCACACTGGAAGTCTGGCGAGGTTGTTCTAACTGGGACTGTGGCACACAAGGTCATATCACAAGAGGATAACAGGTATATTTGTAGAGTGTGTGAGCTTCATATGCTTTCTCTTTACTGATAGTCAATAATAAAACCATGGAAACTAAAAGATAACTACCGAAACCAGTCAGAATGAAAAAATATTCCTTCTGTAGATGCATTAACCTGAAAGCAGACATGGGGCAAACACTGCATGATTGTATCCAGGCTGAGCTTTCAGTGATGGCTGTGCAAACAAACTGATAGCAAATGTATTCACACAGGTTACATTTTGCAGTGCAGGGGCAGGTTTCCATTTTGTAGAATGGGAAGTAACACAAAACTGCTGACAGCAGACAGCCTCCTAGGTACCGCAATAATACTACTGAAAAATTCTCCTAGCAAAGCAATGAGAATATGCTTTGAAAATGCTGAGATGCAGGATAAGCTGTTTTATTTTTATTTGGTTTCTGCAAAATACTAATAGATGCAACAGAAAATGCCCAATTTTACTATCAGTAGCAATGGTAAGATGCAAATCTTTAACATTATTAAGGAAATCAATTTTGTTAGGAAGCAATACACTAAGTGTTACTGGGCAGATTTGAGAGTCACTTTTCAATAGAATAACATTTTACATCTTGCAGACAGTTTGCTTTTGTAGTTTTGTTGACTAAACATACACAACAAAATGTTTTCGAGAGTTATTGTTTCAAATTATTTTTTTTCAAAATTTTCTGTGAAAGTTAACATTTAAAGCATTTTGCAACATTTGTGACTGTAAAAATATACTTGTGCTTTTGCCAGCTGTAGTTGCTATGAATTACATGATCTTTGATCTGAAGCAAAGCTTCGGCCCTCTAAGCCAAGCTGAAGGCAGGCTAGTCTTTGCACAGAGAGAAATTTGTTACTCTACTCCACCAGTATCCTTCAAGAAAAAACAAATATTAAATTTGAATGTAAGCCTTAGAGTATGAAGATGATGACCTTTAATATTATATAGGACACTTGGGTGCTATTACTCATGTTGATATCTTGCTCTATGGAGTGGCAGAGGCTGGGAACCCAGAAGCATTCTCCATTGCTAGGAAAGGGATTATATGGCTTTTCTCAGTATTGACCTCACTTCCAAATTAATTTAAGGATTCACACGTTCTCAAAATAATCTGTCCTTAGTGAGAGAGATGATGGATACAATGCAGGAATCGAGTGAGCTGGTATAAATATTGTGAAGATGGGCAAACAGCTCTGAAACTGTGATAAGGAAAGGAAATATCCTCTGGGAATCTAAAAGAGAGTGATTGATGGGGGAAAGCAATTTATTGTGGGGCGGGGGAAGTGAAATTTTAGGAGTGTACACAAATTTATTTCATACGAGAAAAAAACAGAATCCATTGTAAAGCAAATATTGAAACGTGTATCTGTGTTCCTGTACAAAGGTGAGCAGTGTGGTGTGCATGGCTCCAGTGGGAAAATTTTGCAGTGGTACAGCTCCAGGTGGCAGGTGATGCTGTGAGCCAGGAATGCTTCTAGGAACTCTTTAGGGAGCTCTTGTATTCCCTCTAATCAGAACCTGTTTTGCTGGCTCAAACATAGTGGGAAAGGATAAACTCTCCTGAGGAGGTTTTCAACATCTGCTCCCTTGCTTTATTCACATGTACCAACAAATGCAAATGAAATATACTCAAAGAAAATTTACAGTTGGAAATTATTCCAAACTGGAGTAAATTGTCAAACTCCACTGAACAAATCTTGGTTCCAAAACACCCAGCTATCATGGGCTGCAGTTGTATTTTAGCCAAGACTTCCGTAGATTATCTTGAACAATCCTTCCTTTCCCCATAGTTATAAAAGGATACTATAATGAACAAGCCTCACCTTTTTTTTTTTTCAAGTTACCTTGAAACTGAATCTGCTTTTTTAAAGAGAGTGATTGAATTTTACTGCTGTTGGTTCTCTGAGATATGTTTCATGAGGTTTTTTCTCTCTTGTGAAAAAAAATCAGGAGATAGTTAGATTTGGGTAAATATATGGTGTAACTGTTCAGCTTTCCATTTCTGACAAATCCCTATACTTAAAAGGAGAAGCGGCACAGAAGTTTTCTTGACTTCACTACCCAGAAAAGTGATGTCTAAGTATAAAATAAGGCACCCATGTTATTGGAATAATACTTTGCCATCAGGTGACACAGTAAGAGACTCACATGAGTTTGGTGTGTTCCAGCTGAGGGTCATGTTAAATCAGGGGACTGTTATAAGCCACACTGTGCAGTGTCAGAATAAACACTCATAGTGATCTCTCTGGTCCTGTATTTATGAGTCTGGGTTGCTCCCTCAGGCCCTTCAAGTTTCTTGATGGAATAGTGATATTATCTTTCTGTTCTTGCTTAACTGCATATGTCTGCCATATGCACTTTGTCCCTCAGGATAACTTGATCCATAAATATGATGTTATAGTGTTCAGAATATTCCTAATTTATTTCTTGATCTGACAGGTTATCAGGACACTATAAAAGGCAAGCAGAAACCGGCCCTGGCAAGCTGTTTGTTGGTTTGGGTTTGTTTTTTTTTTTTTTTTAATGGCAATTCTATTTAATTGTGGGCCAATTAACTACTCTGTTTCCTTTCAGATAAAAAAAATCTTCTAAATTTAATAGAGAGTTGTTTGTTGCTTCCTAATGTTGTATATCTGTCTAAGCTTTTCATTACTCAGAGAAACAAACATGCTGGTCAGGTCACCGGGGAGTAGTGGTGATGTTTGCCGTCCTCCTTTGCATGGGAGGCGGAGGGGGGATGAAGCTGTAGCTCTTAAGTGTTCTAATGGTTCCTGCATGATAGGCTGGGAAATGCTGTGTAACACCTGGCTGTTCTGCACAAGTCACCAGCCATATTATTCATCATGGGATCTAATTTCATGCTGTTTGGTTTAATTTTTCCTTTTTGGTTGCCAAATTTTGAATATACATCCAACCTTGTCACACTGGTGACATCTTCATTTAAAAGATATACTTACTCATCTGTAGAGATGCCTGTAGTGTGAAGTTTTGGACAGTTGGTAGAGCTGCAATAAATCATAACTATTAAAATTACAGTAATTAACATACATGCGAAGTACTAGAACAGGAATATTCAGTTCCCGCCCTGCCTCTGTTAATGTGTATCAGTATGCAACATATATTTTCATGTCATTCTGTTTCCAAAACCACATGTGCTTCTGTTTCTCAAAATGTGAAGTGGGAATAATGTTAATAGCTGAAAAATAAATGGCTGATATTTAATAAAGCAGGGCGGAAATAAAAGGTTCCACTAAATATTTCACATTTTTAAAATTGCATTAAAAGTGTGTTAAGTGGCAGATTCAAGCAGTCAGTTATGGGACACTGAACTAAAGCTGTCTTTACATTCTGGAAATCAAACATATGATTTGTGAAAAGAGTGATTTGAGTGAATTGCCTGCCATCATATTGGAATACTGAGTAGAATTCATCCCATCTCCCTATACAGTGGAGAGAAACAGGCACTTCTAGGGCACAACTTGCCTCCTCGAGGTAGATATCTAAAATGGGTCAGAAGAATTGCTTATCGAAGGACTAATTTTCCTCCAGTGGATATGAAAGGAGTTCAGATTGGCTTAGACGTGCATGCCTACAGATACAGACATCTGACACCACGGAAGGTGAATCCTACTCATGACACAGGTAGAGGTGACATCCAGTTCTCTGGGACAGCATACAGACCTTGCACAAAGGACAGTACTTTTTGCCCACGTAGTTATTGTCCTTTTTCTCCTTCCCACTAGTCACTTCTCCCAATCCACATGCAGCACCAATGAATCAAGGAAGTCTCCAAAACAAATCTCACTGCTTTTAAGAGCTCATTCATATTGTGTACTACAGAAGACAGTGAGTGTTGCATTATAGTATCTACTGACAAATGGACTGAAAGTGAGATCTTCATTCTTGCAAATGCTGTCATTTGAGTCCTCCTTCCTGCAGTAATAAGTGTTTCTTATTGGAGTGTCTGTACACAATTTTAGGGAGATCATACTGATACCCATATGAACAATCAGGAATTACTGAAGTTATGTTTAAAGATGACAGGTTCAGGGGTCTGTGAAGTATGCATATAGTACTCTATAAACTCAGTTTCAGATCTTATTGTCCATCCCTCCAATTAATTGCAGTCCAGTTATTTCAGCTTTTTATTCCCTTTCTTGCCCATCGAGCCGAAGCTTTTTTGCTTTGTCCTGTCTCAGCTTGCCCCCTTATACTGACTCCTCCCTACCCCTCTTCCCTTTTCCATCACTTTTTCCCAGTCTAGTCTCCTGTGAGGCCAAACTGATCAACCTAGATTATTTTCTTCGTCATAATAATCTGCAAGTCCTTGAGCTTTTCACGTCTCTCCAACCAGCCTCCAGGACTACTACAGCTAATTTTGAGACAATCTCTTTATCCAGGCTGACAGTTCTTCCACATATCACTTCCCTGGAGGTTTTTTCTCCTGCCAGTCTTCAATCCCAGATATGTCTCTGTTTCTTCCTAATTTTTTTTTCTGTATTCTTTCTTCTTTCTGTATTTCCTTCTGGTTTCTTGGTTTTTTTGTTTTGTTTTGTTTTATTATTATTATTATTATTATTTTCAAATAACCAATGTATAGGGTCATTAAGAACAGAAAGAGGAAAACATTCCCACTCTTAGGTCAGCACAGTCCACAAAGACTTCAGCTGCAGGAAAATCCTCTCAGCTGGACACTCAAACATCAACAGAAAAGGCATTATCTCTGGAATTCACACCTTTAAACCTCTGGGGTGTTCTTCCAAATATATGCAAACTACTTTTTCAAAAGCTTTCAACTCTGAGTAAATGTTATAGATATCACTCCAACAGAAAAGTCCAAAATGCAGAACGCTGTTATGCAAGAGGTTCTGCAGGGCTTCATATTCATGCTTCGAAAATTGTCAGCTATAAAATTTTAGAAAGAAATATATATCTGTAGCTTTTTCTTAGAAATAGTTGCATCATTTAAGTTGCAGCTTCCATCCAAAAATCAGCCTGAGGCAAAAAAGGAAATTTTAGCCCCAGTGCTTCAAGTTTGGCTTAAGTAAGCAAGGGAAGGGTGGGGGTGGCGGCATAAAACGAAAGGAAAATGGGACAGGTCAAGTATCTCAATAACAAACAGTACCATCAGCCCCATCTGTAATTATTATGAAACAAGACAACCTGTAACTAGTAGCTAGCTTGGACCCATCTGCACTTTATCCCTAAGGATATAGTAACAACTGCTAACCCATAAACCACTGTAAGACTAAAAGAATATTTAGAAGTAAATATGGGACTTCATCTATGACTTAATTTCCAGTATCACTGAAATGACTTTGCTTCTGGCTTATTTGAAGTGGCATTTCCCTGAAACAAAGCCAGTTCTTCCATTCTAGTGGCAAAGGGAATCTGGTGGAGACCAGGTGTGGGAAAGGGAGTTGTGCTTTTCAGTCATGCCTTTTTCTGTTTCTGCCTGCTTCAGAGACCTTGGTATGTTTCCAGGTGCAGTTATATAGTAGGACATGGAGGTAGGGGCATGAGTAGTGCTGATGAGGAAATACAGTCTGTGGCATCTTGCCCTTGGAAGCTGATGGATATCCAGGGAGTTAATGCTTCTTTCAAGCTACGTTAACTCCTGCAGGATCCCCTCGGCAGCTGGTGCTGTGCAGCTGCAGGGAGCCTGTCAGCGGCAGTGCAGTTCCCAGGGGGAAAATTCTCATATGTTATCCATGGAGATGTTTGTTTCCCCTCTGTGGGATGGTCCTCACGCTTTTAGTGTCTATTGTGTTTTGCTTTTAGAAATAAGTTCCTCACGAGGCAGTTGTCTTTGTTACTAATGCACTATCTTTGCAATTGCAGGACTATTTAGAGAATACCCCATTTAGATTCAGATTCTCTTTATTTTGCAGAGTTACAAATTAGATACGTACCTCCTGATGTGCTTTCTATAGACCAAACCTAAGGTCAGGGTTATTTAGCATGTGGTGGAGGAGGTTATTTTTTTTTTTTAAACATACCAACAGCTTGAAATAAGGGCAACATCTTTTAAAAGGGAAGATGATGTAAAAACCGTCCCAGCATCCAGCTCCCCATGTCTGTTTCTATGGTTTTAGTCACCATTTCGTAGTCAAAAAACCAAACAAACCCCAGAAAAACAACAACCGCCCCCACTTGAAGAAGGGAACTGGCCGCCCGCAGGCAGGCGGCAGCAGCATGGCTGACTGTCCGCACCCAACACAGCCGGTGAGCACACCTCACCGGAGGGATCGTGCTCCCCGGTTCCTGCCCGCCTGGGTGGGACAGCCCGGACCGGGCTGGGGACAGCGCTCGCCGGGCTCCAGCCCCTGCCCAGGGCCTCGGCTCCTTCTGGCCGACGCCCCCGGCAGGCGCAGCCACCGCGGAGCGCGGCCCCCTCCGCGCCTGCCTCCCCGCAACCCTGCCGCTACCTACGCTACGCTAAATGCCCGCTCTTTTCCGCCCCTCCTGCCTCCCCCGTTTGATTAGGCCCCGCTGAAGCAGGCTGGGGACGCTTTCCTTCTGGAAAAAATCATCTGCCTGGAGCAGGTTTTCGCGGGGAGCTCCCGCAGCCCGCGGGCGGCGCTGCCGCTGCGCTGCGCTGTCTGCCAGGCCGCAGCGCGGGTGCCGGTGCCGCAGCCGCCGGGCCGGTTGCTACGCAACCGCTCTCCGCTCCCCTCGGCGCCGCTCCGTGCCGGCGGCCCCCGCCGCCATTGCAGAGCCGCGTCCCCTCACAGCCCGGCCGCTCCCCGCCCGCCTCCCCGGCCTGGCTTTTCCCTCGCGGCACCGCGCTGCCCGTCTGCGCTCGTTGCAATCCCGTGTGGCAACGGCAGCCGCGGAGGCCGCGGGCGGCGGCCCGGCTGCCGCACCTGAGGCGCCCGGCGGCGGGGGCGGGCTCTGGAGGCGGCTCGGCTCGGCTCGGCTCGGCACTGCGGCGTGCGCCCGGCCCTGCCCTCCCCCGCGGCTGCCGCAGCGCCCGTGGCGCCGCTCGCCGGCTCCGCCAAGGCCAGAGGAGCCTTTGGGATTGGAGTGGAAGCTGGCTGCAGCCCCTGCGCCCTGGCCTGAGGGGTGCTGGGCCCCTGCGCCCTCGCCTGAGGGGTGCTGGGCCTGGCTTTTCTGTGGCAGCCTGACCTAGGCTCATGTAAACAATAACCACCACAGCAGTTTTGTTTGTAGGTTGTGTTTGCAACAGAAGATGGCAAGAGGCTATAAAAGTGGAAATGTATTTTCCACACCACTTGTCAGTAGGTTCAGAATCACGACTGAAGTTGTTCATCCAAAATTTCTAGGCAGTTGTTAGGGGCATTTTAAAATTTCCCATCAACCTGGCATCCTTTATCCAAAAGGATCTAAATTATATATGACTGAATTTTCTGTAGCCATGCTGTAGTTACGATTAATGGAGATTTTATTCTAAACATCTTTACATAATGCCCATACTGGGAATGTTAAACTCAGGGTTCTGGTTTTTTGGGAAAGAAATCACAGCATGTTTTATTAACAGCATAAGTAATCAGCACATTCTCCTATTCAGGCATCTGGAAATATCTAGCTCATCCCGTACATATGGCACTTCTGTTATCATTACATCTTTGAATTGTATAGTCACTCTCCCCACACAAACACACTAAAAATGGATATATCTCTAGCTTGACACTTACTTATACAAGAATGTACTTGTGGGGATTCATTCTTCACAACAGATATCAGGGCAAAGATTGATTTGATGAAAAGCCCACCTCTGATGGCTGAAAGGCCTTAATCACTTAACCAGCCTCATTAGGGATTTGGCAAATGCTCTTCTCCCATTACTTTGTCTCCCACTTTGCTGTTTGCTTTGGAGACAGTCAGTATGTATCCCTTTTTGTAAAGGGGAAACTTGAACTGTTGTTTTGAATCTTTCCCAGGTGTGAATTGCCCTTTTCTTTTTCCTCTAGTCCTGGAGAACTGGAGGAACTTATCACCTGAGTCTGGCAGAATGCTTGTTTTACTGTACACAGAAAGAGAACGGTATTTTCAACAAGTGAAAAATACCAAATTGTCTAATGCTAGAAAGAAGTACTTTAGGGCGTCTTACCTGAAAAAAAACAAGTAACGTTTTTGTTCATTCACTGACATTTGATTGAAAATCAGCAATTGTTCAGAGATCATTTCTGATAAAGAGGAAAATGGAGCATGTAGCTATAACCAAATGCAAGTCATTGCCAATTACTGGCTAACAGTAAGCAAAGATAACAATCAACCGAGTTTTAGCAATGTATTTTTCATACTTCCTTGGAGCACTTCTTGCCATAGCCCTATGGGCAGTACCCTGAAATAACTTTTAGACTGAGTGAGAAAACTGATCTGAAAGAACCCCCAAACTTTCCCAATAGAGGTTTTTGTATACCTATTTTCACGCTAGATGACTCTTGCCACATATTTTGCATAAAATGCTGTCCTGATATCCATGTTGAAAGGTGGAGGGTGATCCTGGTCACCTTCTGATCTTGGAAGAGCAGTCCTGAGGCTGCTGTTACTGAATGCTAGCCCTGTTTCATCCCTAGATTTGCTAGGGTTTGGGCATTTTAAGAAACCTTTTTGGTTTTTTATTCTACCTATACTGGGTTCTACACTAGGTACAGGATCCATGCTAATATTTGTTGACTGTACAGTTGTTAAAGCTCTGTTCAGCTTCAGCATTCAGGCACTGAAGGTCTGTTTGTTCATACTCTGGCTCTTTAAGCCCTATTGAGCTTTGCACTTAGGAGAAGCACTAAAATTTGGAAGACACTGTAGGCAGGTAGCTAGTCCTTTGCACTCTAAAAGTGAGGGGACGTATTAAGCCTCTTAATTTCTGTAGTGTGGTGGATCAGCTCTTTGGTCTGTTTGACATCTGGCCACTTATTTGTAGTTTTCAGGCAGACCAGTAAGCTGATACGGCTAAAATGCAGAGATGCAGAAGTGCTCGAAGCCATCACAGTGGGAAATGACCAGGACAAGAATGGGTGGAGAATGGGGCTGTCCCTTCTGACAGCACCACCTTGTATCAGCTTAAGATTTTCAGAAAATGTATTTTCAAAGGTGACTTGCTAGTTATGCATTCATTTAAAATGTTGGACAATGTGTAGGAAGCTGTATTTTTATATAACTCTTCCAAGCCATTTGGAAAAAATTGTTATATAGAAACACCCACTGTTCAAATTCACAATTCAGCACATAGGTACTGGATGAAGAGACCTCTGTCAGAGCTCTGACTACTGATGACACGATGCAGTGTAGCATGAAACACACAAACCTCAGTTGCAGGAAAACTGATTTTTATTTTCTGTCCACTAATTTCAGCAGTGGAGTAGTAAGACCATAAACGTTAACAGATGTACCACACCAGCTGTAAACCTTCCACCTTCATACAGGGCAATCATATACAATCTTTCATGCAGTGCCATGGGGTGCTGACATATCCAGAAGGTCTATAGCCCTTTGAGACAGAACAGGGTTTTTTCCAGCACTTGTTCTACCCATGTATAGGAACAGTAGTGATGCTAGTTGCAAGTAAGAGAATGGACTATGAAATAGCTTTTCTAAATGTGATTGGTTTTATTTCTTTTTGTTGGATTAGGGGAAAATGAAAATGCTGGAAGGAGACAGGGGTGAGCAAAGAGAAACTGGGGGAAGATCTCTCCTATTCCACACCAATGCTTCCTTAGGCGCCCTCGTCTCTTTGTAAAGAAGTCCTTGGGACTTTCCTGCATATGGTGTCACTCTTTTGTATCCTGCACCCCACTGATTCTTCAAGAATTTTCTCAGCCAACAGTGACTGAAATCAAAACCCCATTATTTTCTGCTGCTCTGGTATATAAACAATAAGCTTTTGCTCCCTTGAGGCCCAGGGAGAAACTAACAGCTGGAGCAGCACAAAACAATGAGAAACCTATGCTCATTAAGACCCTAAAACAGTAAGGGCCTGTTACAAGTTTCTTGATTCTCATTCTGATCAGTTTTGCTACAAATCTCACGCTCATCACTGATCTTTCTTTTTACAAGGCCTAGCCTTTCTTAAAGGCCTTGAAGGGTTGCGGTCTGTCTGCTCTGTTCATTCTCTATTTTCACTGGTAAAAGTGAAAATAACACTTTCCTAGCAAGTCCCTCTTGCTGAAGTTTAACCCCACAACCTGTTTGCCTATATGCCTCTTCCTTGGAGGAGCTTTCTAGACATATGAAGACTGTCATTGTCTCCTCCATCAAACTTTTCAATGTAAAATAAAGACAGAAAGAACTCAAATTCCACAATGCCTTGGATGTTTTCTCTTAAGTTTTGTTTTTTATACTGTGGTCTGAATTCTTTCCAGGTGGCCCCATATTTTTTGAAATGCAGTACCCAAGTTGGACATACTGCTCCAACTAGAAGGGTAGAAGATGATTTCACAAGTTTATAAATTTAAGTACTTGCACTTTTTTTCCAAAACTGACAGTTTTCACTCATGCTTGGTATGTAATGCAGTTAAGTACTCTAGATCTTCTCCTGTAGAGCTATTGGTGGGGTTTTGTTCCTCATCTGCTAATTTTTTAGTTGTTTATTCTTGCCTAAATACAAAATGTAGGACTTGTATCTCTTGAATTGCATCATTTTTCAAGACCATTTTGTTATTTGTCAAAACATTTCAAATTCTAATCCTCCAGTTTACCTGTAGCTCTCTCAGTTTCATGGAGTCTGCAAAGCTAACGAACATGTTTTTCAGTCATCTAGATCATCATGAATACTTTAGTAGTATAGTAAGTATTTTAAGTACCAGGGGGGGAAGAGGTGTCAGGAATTTCTTTAGATTCAGTGTACTTGATTAAATGTATACAATTTACAAGTTTGAGTGTATATTACTTACAAGAAGAAAAACCTCCATTTTCCCTCCTCTACCCCTTTTTCTCTTTAAATGCAAAAAATACTACTTCATTTTAGAGTATAAATTTCTGATTTTTTGGCGTTTTTAAGATTAAAGTTCTCAAAGTGGTATTAACGTTATTTGCAAACTACAGCAAGTATCACAGTAACCTACACTTTGCTCAAAGTTGCTTGTCACTGTTATAATTTTGGGACAGATTTTATTTAAAATTTGATTGTTTCAGCACAGAAAGTAGAAATATGCCAATGTAATTTGCTGCTATCACAAAGTTGGGAAGCATTGTCAATGAGCAAGCTATTGGACAAGATGAGCTTGATGACTGATGTTACTGGAATGAGATGAAATTCAGAACTATATAAATGAAAAGTCATGCACTTAGGGACAATTGTAACATAGTATAGGAACACACAGCTGGAGAGTAAAAGGATTACAAAACCCCCGAATGATGGCACGTTGCCACTTGTACATTTTAGTGCTTTGCTTTAACATTGAACGTAGACAGTTAATTTTTATAGATTTCTGAGGAGAATCTGGTAATCTGTTTGCTTTCTGATTTTATTAATCAAGATTGTCTGTAGATGAAGGGCTCCTAGACTGCCAGGAAAAAACTCAGAAGTTTCTCTCAGCTCTGTCCTGTCAAAAATCATTCACCCTCATGCAGATTTTCTTTACATATGACACTGAACACTTCTTTAACTCTGCCCTTTATATGGGCCATGACTGTTTTGCAAAATGATTAAAAGTCAAAGTCCACTTCAAGCTTTCAGATGTGCCAGAGAGGTGGGAAGGTGGATAGCATTGGTGATAGAACTACTCATAAAATGTACCCAGGGCTGTAGGTAGGAAGCTAGACAGCAGCTGGAAATTACATATTACCAGAATTATTCTTGTTCAGTTATTATATTTTAGGTAAATTTTGTCCATGTTTTTTGAAGCAGGTTATGTTGGATTGGTTTTTGATTGGTATTTACTATTTCATTTGATCATTTTCCCTTCCTATATCTACTAATTTTATCTGTTACATTTACTGTAGTATGTAGTATTTAATTTTTTCAATATATTTTTAAGGATTGTTTCTACCTTCTCTAGATGTAGTACTGTGGTCTCCTCTTCAAAAGTATATATATTTCTCTTTTAGACTACAAAGATCGTATTGCATTTCCTACCTGTTCTGTCTCTCTACAATACTTGTTCTTTTCACCTTACAGCCTAGTAAGACTGTACACACAAGAATCTAAGCAATGGGATACAATGTCCCACTAGCTATTTCCTTTTTGTCTTTACTTTTCACTGTCCTTCCTAATACTATGCATGTGGATTGTATAGCATATAGCACTGGTGGAAATCAAATTGAGATCTCAGGTAATTTCAGACTCATACAATAAGAAACAAATAATCAGACACTTAATATACCATTGATGGCAGAACGAAGGTCCTTTTCCATATTGTGAATTAGCCCAGCTTCTCAGGTACTTGGTTTACTGCAACTTTCATCAGTAGCTGCATGCACACATATGTACATATCCACACATATAAATAATGAAAATACTTTTGTAGTTAGAAGCTGCATTACTACTGTGAATCTGTGCTGTCTCATAATCCTCTTACGTGAGACTACAGAGCAGCTCCAAGTAAACCACAGTCCCAATTAGAGCCAGCCAGAAGTTTTCATCCAAAGCTTTTTAACAAAAAAAATATTGGTTACATGGAAGTGTTTACACAATTTCTATTTATTTCATTGAGTCATTTGTGAAATTAGAAAACCTTATCAAATAAAAGACTTTTTAGAAAAGGCTTTTAACATTATTTTAAAATATTGTGTAATGTTTAAATGATCCAAACCCAAATCAATATTTGTGATGTCATTAAATTACATTTCTCATTTGACACATTTTCTTCTTAGTTGCCGAAAATTTCAAAAACAGTGTTTGGATCCAGTCAGACTGTTCATTTTCTCACTACAATTACCAAAGAACCAAATTATCAGTATTTGTCCCTCTCTTCATTGTCCTTTTTTCAAATGCACAGTGGCATTTCTTCAGCTACTGTATTTGTTCCTTCTCCAACCTTTCTCACTTTAGAGTGACCCTTGCTTTTTTTTCTTTTTTACTTTCCACAGCTCCTTTAGTCCACTTCACAGCTGAAGGAAAGGAGATGGCAGAGAGGCAGAAGTAAATGATTGCTTGAAAGTCTGAATCAGGAATGTGTTGCTTGAAAAGTTTGAAAGAGATTTGGGTACGCATAAGACAAGGAGGGAATGACAGAAGATCGATGGTGGGGAAAGAAAGAGGCTAAAAAAGTTTTATTAGTGCAGTGAGAGAAAAGGTATGATAGAATCATAGAATGGTTCGCGTTGGAAGGGACCAACCTGCCATGGGCAGGGACACCTTCCACTAGACCAGGCTGCTCAGTGTCCCATCCACCCTGGTCTCGAACACTGATGAAAATCAGTAAGAATAAGAAAAACAGAGAAAGCAAGAGAGTGAAAAGAAGTAGGATGTCATTTAGGTGATGTGGTGCCCAGAGGTGTTGTCTTACTGATTTGTTACATGGGAGGGGCGTGCAGTGCTCCTGATCATCCAGTCTGGCTCCCTGCTACCGTGGGTGATTTCTGTACAGGCATTCATCACTGCAGTGAACATTCAGAGCTGCCATTCTTTCCTCTCTGGCTTTCCCACATTTAGAAAGAATACATATCAAATATATTGTATGAGTTTACTTTAGAAAACTCATACAAGCTATATCTTAAAATACTCCAGACTGCTGATAATCCAGACCCGGGAACTGCTTTGATGGTACACTGCCTGTGCAACCTCCATTTTTCTGTTTCTCTTACTTTGCTATCCCACCCACTTTCTTTCTGTGTCACCTTCACAGTTTAACAGCTATGGTCTCATCAGCAGTAGCTGCTATATATTCACAAGTATGTTTGAGAATCCTGAGACCTGGCTGGTTATATAAACCCGTGTATTTTAGTCCCAGAGTCTCAGTTTAAGCAAGTGTTCGAGTATGCAAAAATTCTTTACCATTTCTAAAACCGTTTATGGATGTCTATCAGTACCATCTAGTGGCCGTAAGAGTTATAGCACTTAGTAGGCTCGCACAGGAAATGCGAGATTTGACTTCAATAACCAGGATCCTTCAGCAGGAAGTTAGGTGTGGTCTGTAGAAGGAGACTTTAAAAAAAAAAAAAAAAAAGGAAAGAAAAAAATGAAAAAGGAAAAGACATGATGGAATTTTAGCTGCAGTCTTCCTTGGTGCCATTCCAAACCCACATAAGTGCAAGATTCTTCACTGGTAATGAATTTTTAATTGTTTCCTGCAGTATTGAAACAGGATTATGCCTTTTATTTTTTTTTTCTTCTTCTGTAATTAACAATAAAATCTAACAGGATTCTGCTGCAGGACCACTTTCATTTTCCTAATTAACCCTTCTACTGCTAATAGTGCAGCTTCCAGCAGCAGTTTGCTACAGACCGTCCATGACAGAATGCACCAGGTGCATTTGCCCGCAATGGAAGAGCATGCTCACGGGGAGACCTGCAGGAGTTGGGATGTGTGTAGATGTCCGTATAGGTGTAAATGGCTGTGTGCGTATGGTTGAAAAGGGGAGGAAAGCATCATGTTGCAATTTATTTAGCGGGCTTCAAAAATACGAATTTGTTGCAGCTGTACTGGAATATGTATATTTAGTGAGACAGTAAAATAGGATCATGCTGATTGTATTTCTAACTATTGTATTGTTTTAATTTGGTAATTGTTTCGTGGGTATATTGTCTTACTCAGAAGTTGTTACTTTTTTGTTGCATTTGCTATATTTTTAATGTGCTTACTCAGGAGGAAGACTCTTAAGAAAGATTCTTGAAGGCTACAGGAAAGATGCCCTTTGTGTTTTCAGATCAAAGTATTTGCATTGGGAATATTTTCCACTTGTTCTTTTTGACTGAACTGTCTGGAGACATTAAGAAGAGATGGGTCTGCTCTTGTTAGTGAAAACTGTGCAAAATATATACAGCCGATATGGTATCAGACATAAAAGATATAAATGCAGTATGTAATGATTAAAGATCATTTTTGTTTAATTCAGCAATTCTTCCAGTGCACAGTATGTTACCAGGCAGGGGATCTGAATACAGGTGCTTATGCCTGAATCTTGTTTCCTGAGCTGGCAGCTTTGCAAAAGCAGCATATTTGTACCCAAAGAAAAAGAGCATCTTGCATTGCTTGCAACTGATCCCTCTGGCCGTACATGGCAGTAGTGGATTCTAGGAGTCATTTCTGGTCCTTGTAGCTAGAGGGAGGGTTAGTCCAAGGTGCAGCTTTTGGGATAATAAGGATAATTGTCTGGAGTCTCACTCCTCAACACAAAACTAGAAACACTTCAGGATTGTTGATTCCTCACACTGAATGCGGTGGAAAACATCTCCTGCTTTATTCACTAGAACAGACAGCATTATCTTTGATAAAGGCAAGATGTTATTGTATTGTATGTGACTTTTTTTTTTTTTAATACAGTCTGTAGAATCGATACTCTATTGTCATAAGCACTAAATGAATTTGAAACTAAATATTTTAAGAATTGATACCTTCAAGACAGCTCTAAGAGGCCAGCTCCAAAGGAAAATGGTTTGTCTTGAAATAAAAACAAATTAAAAAATCTGTTTCACAGCAGCCTCGTCTTGGATGATAATTACTGAATTTAACAAGATGTTCCACAGAAAATTCTATGAAGGTATATTCTTTTGTATTATTTGTAGCTATTTGTGTTGCTCTAAATTTTTTCTGTGTTTTTTTTTTTATATATATATATTTTTAGCACTTTTTTATGAGAGAGGCTAAACAGTAATTAAGAGGTGCAGGATGAAAAGATGGCACAATCAGTGCTGGTACCACCAGGACCTGACAGCTTCCGCTACTTCACAAGAGAATCACTTGCAGCTATTGAACAGCGTGTTAATGAAGAAAAAGCTAAAAAATCCAAACAAGAACGCAAAGACGATGATGATGAAGATGGCCCAAAACCAAATAGCGACTTGGAGGCAGGAAAGACACTGCCATTTATTTATGGCGACATACCTCCAGGAATGGTGTCTGAGCCCTTGGAAGACCTGGACCCATATTATATCAATAAAAAAGTGAGTGTGTTGTATATTTTTATCAGACTTTAAGAAGATTAAAATACAAGGAACCCTCTCACAGGCATAATATTCCCAGTATTTTGGACATGGTCTGTAGGTATTATACATTTCCCCCATTTCATTGGCAGAAATCTTAACTGTAAGAACAGAAGTTAATAATGAAAGTTTGTGGGACCTGGTTTGTTTGTAGAGATGCATTTAGGTTTATTTTAATATACCTGGCATTATACTAAAACTTGTAACTTTCAGTGTTTTACACACAGGAGAAATTAAGAAGTAGCACAGGGGTTATCGTTAGAATTATTATTTTATGAATTGCTGTATTATAGATGCGAAAAGATCATGTCTTCACTATGAAACCCATCTAAAAGGTAGCTGAATGCCTTTTCACTAGCTTTCTTCACAGTCACATGGAAAGTCTAGGTCGCATTCTCTTGTTGCTGGGAAGGATAGGGAAATACGTGAAGGTAATTTCTCAGGATATGCTGAAGATCATCCTCTTCTGTTTTGTACTCTGTAGAGGCATCATATATCTCAGTGAAAAACTTTTCACATCCAGATTTATATTGTTCTATGATTTTTATCAAAGAGATGTTTGAAAGAGGGACAAAAAGAGGAGGCAGGAATTAATCTTGGAGTGTTGGCAGAATGTTGCGTAATTTAAAAAAATATTTTATAGATATGTTCATTTTTGAAAAAATAAACCCACATATTTACTTTCTGTTTAAAGTAACAACAACAATTGTTGTGGCCAAGCACAGAAGTGCTGAACTTTTAGACTTTTGACCAGATGGCCTTGGGTTTCCTCCAGAATTCCAGTAGCTCAGATTCTGGCATCCTATGTATTGCACCATCATTATTTTATCAGTAAAGAACAAATTGCCATTATTTTATTTTCTGTCTTCACAATTTTTTCTTGTGCTTTCTTTTCTTTCCTGTGGAAACTAGCTAGTGAATAAAAACAAGTGAATTTAAAAAACAACCATGAAAGCAAAAAAAAAAATACTTCGAAGAAAAAGGAAGAAAACTCCCAGCGATTGTTAGGAGTCAAACTTGAACTAAGTAAAAAAATACAAATTAAGATACCTCCTGCAGGAATTAAGGGTATGCCTCATCACAAATATGTTGAAACAATAACAACATAGGCATACTGTGATAAACTAAACAGACAGAACAGCTTTAAAAAAAAAACAGCTCTACCTTAAATGTTCATTGCAGAATTTCTAAAAACTCAATTTGTGCTACAGGGAATCAAGAGTTAAATTTGAAAACAAAGTTTTCAATTAAATATAATGTTCTACTCCCTTTACTCAAGTGATTTACCCTGTTGAAGTCTGGAAGTAAGGCAAATGGAAGTTGGGTCAAAGTGCTGATCCCTTTCCTTCCTTCTTTCCCAGTTCTGCAGTATCAAAACTCTCAGTTCACTGTTGGAAATCCTAAAGTTAGTACACATATTATCACGCTTTGGAAACTAGAAAAGTAATTCTGCAATTAAGTGTGGACGTAAAGTGAAATCCTGCTGAATTTCTTTTTCCTGATTGAGAAATGCCTATCAGTTGTCTTGATCTTTTCCAAAAGCATAGTGGTTTCTAGTAGATGAGATGTAAGACTCCAAACTATACATGTATTGCCATAGTAATTTCTCCCATTATTTTTCTTGGTGTTCTTTGCATATCTTTGAACATCCTCGTTTAGGTCAGGCTCCATTTAAATTTTTTAATATGTCTTTATGAGTCAGCATCACACAACTGATGCTTCATCAGGTTTTTTTTTTCAGAGTAAAGGGAACAGAAAACATATGAAAAACTTTGATTTGAGGATATATTTTCTTGAACTCCAGGAAGAATAGTAATAGAGTTGAAAAGCAATGGTAGCAAAGAGTACATTACAGACCAATCCTTTCTCCTCTACAACAAAGGACCAGGGCATGGCTTGTGAATCAATGGGTATCTGGGAATGCAAGTATGTTCTGTTTGGAAGCACTGAAATGATTTCAGGCAGGGGGAGGCATTTTGTTTTCAGGATTTCAGCTGCTGTATTTGGCACACCTGCTCAGAAAGTAGAGCATAATTTTTACAAATGCTGCCCTCTGATTCTAGCAGAGGCAGATCATGGCTACTGGCTGTGCTCCAGGTTTGCATGGCTTGTGTTCCCTTTGGGCTTTTTAGGGCTGCCACAATGCTAGATAGATCCACTTACCTTCAAAGAGCATGAACTTTCACACACGTGTAGAAAGAAGTGATGATAGAAATAGAATAGGAATTTCCCCAAATGCATGGAAATCTAAATAATTTTAAAACTTTCTGCATGTTAAATAAAGGCTTTATTCTTTATTTCCCAGGTCTTAAGAAAACTATTACATTTATAAATGCTTCTTAAAATGTTGATAGTATGCATGAGCTATTGCTGAAACTGTGGAGACACAGTGAAAATACATGGATTATTGAATTCTGTATTGGGTAAAAGTAAAGCATAACAGAAGGAAAATAGACAGAATTGCAGGTATGAAACTCGCAAGAAATAGTTGAAAAGAGAACCAATACGTTTACTCTTGCCTTAGAGTACAGCAAAAACTGTTCAGTACATCAGTGTAATGTTGAAAACTGGTTATTGAACACTCTTCCTTATTTTCATGAAGGTCATTCATGAAATTTAGATCACTTTGTAAGTACTATTGCCTTAGTGCTTTAATGTGATTAACTAATGCTGGCTATTTGATCAGGGAATGCTGAAGTTTTAATGGCTGTCATGTTTTTTAAAGTTACATACCTCACTATAAGGTACAAATCGTCATATACTAATTCTTCAGAAATTATGTATTATGTATACCTCTCTGTCTTCTAGGTAGCAATATCAGGATTACTTGTAGTATCTAAATGAACTTACTTGAATGTTTTCATGCAACTGTATTTATAGTAATTTGGGTTCTGGACTCTCCTATGTGTGAACTGGACAAGGGAATTGTGATTCTGGGGGAGGTATAAATGGAAGAAGAGTTTCACCAAATATGATTAATGATTAAATGAAAATGATACTGGACTTTAACCTGTAACTTGTTTGTAACTTGGTGCCTTTTAAATGCTTTTTCATTCTGTCTTTTTCCAGACCTTTATAGTATTGAATAAAGGGAAGGCAATATTCCGATTCAGTGCCACCTCTGCCCTGTACATGTTAACTCCTTTCAATCCTCTTAGAAAAATAGCTATTAAGATTTTGGTACATTCATATCCTTTTAAGTGGTTAGTCTAAAACTGTAGTGAATGAGATGTTATGTAGTATTTACATCATTCTCTGGCACATGTCCCAGGATCAATGTGATCTATAGTGTTTTGTCCCTCTTCTCTCTACTATTTGTCTTGCATTCTTTCTGTTATTCCCTTTTTACATTTGTGTTCGTTGCTGGATCTTAATATAGTAGAATCAGAAGACAGACAGCCAGTCATTGCCCTTTACAATTTTTTCCTGTGTCCTTTCCACCCCAACACACCTGTTTTTTCCCTTCCCGCTTATTTTTCCTGTAATCATCATATTTTTTTATCTTTTCCTCTCCTCCACACTTTTCATAAATTGCAGATATATTGCTCAAAATACTTTCAGTTCTTCACTGACACTGTGTGTTAAAAAGCAAATCTTTGATCCCACGTTTGTGCTTGCATGAATATTTGGTGAAAATACGGTTTCATAATTCCTTTCTTTCTGATTCAGATCACAATTGCAGAAGGATAGGTTGATCAACAGCTTAGGCTTCTTGTTTTGTTACGCATTCTCAGTCCTATATGTATCTTACTTGTCTATTTTATCTCTTGATCGTTATTCAATTATGCACTCGTAATTCTGTAGATGTTTTCATTTCAGTCTTCAAGTAGGATGTGAGACTTCCACATTGCAGGTAGACATTTGCAAAACTAAATGGTAATAGTGACTTATGTATTCTTTTGTCTTTTTTAGTGTTTTGATAGCTGACTATAGTAGGCATCCCACTGGTCTGATGCCAAATGCTGATCTGAACAGTGAGGGCATTGACTTCAGCAAGGCTGTTTACTTAAGGAGCAAATACAAAAGTTTGCACACTTACATTTTACAAAAGTCTAACATAAGTGCACTGAAAGTAGTTTTGTGATAACATTACATACAGGGATACTAAGATCGCATAGAATAAATCTTGAAAGGATTTTTTTTCAATCTTGGTATAATGGAATTCTGATAATTACAATGGTTGTTACATGTTGGATGTGTTATCAATGCTAGCTTACAAATGACTTCAGGATCAATCATGACACTACATAGCCTGTTTTATATTTGCTTGCTACAGGTGTCACTACAAATAATTGTCAGTTATCTGACATTCCTTAGGAAGTTATAGAGCATTATTCAATTACAAGGAATAATGGGAGATCATGGGACTGAGATGGTGGTGAAGAGCTAGAGTCACCAAAGAATGTTAAAAAACATTGTTTAAATTTGTGGGAAGGTATATGCTAGTTATTTTACCACTGATGAAAGGATAGTGACGATTTGCGGCTCTGAGAGGACATTTCATCGAAAAGGATTTTGAAAGCCTATGTAAAATACAGGCTTGTGGAACACTTTAATAACACATGATTTTCTATGTTTTTTAAAAATACCTTTCTCTTCTGCTTTGCTCATATATGAATTACATAGTGAGAAGCTAGATGCTGAGTAAAGAATTTGAAATATATTTACTGAGCAGAAAACCCGAAGAATTGTTGAATGTAATGCCACACAGTTGTTTGAAGGTTGAGAAGGCAGAGGTATTTGCTGTCACTTGAAGGTTTTCTTCATTAATGTAGACATGCAAAGAGAACTTCATGTGGGGAACCTCACAGTACTTCCCACCCCATTATACTTGGACTTCTATTTAGAAACACCATGTGAACCTGCATTTTACAGTTACAGAAGCTAAAGCTCTTCTCATAATCGAGCTTTGTCCTTTCTAGTTTTAGGTTATCGTGCCATCATGTGGACGTTTTGTGCATCATCATTATGGTTTTCATTTTGGTGTTTGTATGTTCATTTCTGAGAAGAATGTAGTCAGTCCAGAGAGTGAAAGGTTGTAGATCCAGAGCAGTTCTGTTAAAATCAGTGGAATTATTTATGACTTGGACCTGTTCTGGAATTCTTTTTAGATTTCTTTTCTTTTAGAATATCATGTGTCTTCCCTCTGCCAACATTTATACTACAAAATCTATATATAAAGCAAACAGTAATAAAATAATTTTATCACTAAGATTTCCCTATGTTCTCTCCTACTATATAATAACTAGCTTTCAATATATGTATTACAATGATCAGCAAAAACATTGATATGTGCCAAATTTTATGGTGAAACATAGAAAAAGAAAAGTCAAGAAAATTTATTTTTCACTGTTTTGTATGAATGATTTAGATCAGATTTGGCTGGATCATCCAAAACAAGTGCCTTTTATGTTATTCTACTAAATTAGGAGCTACTACTTCAAACTTTCACATTTTTATTCAAAAGAAAAAATAATCTAAGGTCTTCTTAAAATTAAGGGTTGGGGCTTTTTTAATATCTTTCATATTTTCTAATTTTTAGTATGTGATTGTTCTCTTTTAGCTATAAAACAGTGACTGTGGAAGCTTTTTACATATTCAGGGCTTTTCCCCGAGTGTGGAGGGATAAATAGCTCCTGATAGTGGAAATCTGCCAAAGCAGTGTGTTATTTGATAGTCTTTTTATGAGATTTTCTGGCTTACATTCCTTAACTCTTAACCTACATTATTCAGCATGCTTATCATGTGCACTATTTTGACCAACTGTGTATTTATGACCATGAGTAACCCTCCAGACTGGACAAAGAATGTAGAGTAAGTTAAATGGATTTTTTTTTTTAAATAATAATATTCGGTAATCTGAAATAAACTGCTGTAAAATTATTTTATATTTGGGTGGCATCCACTGGCAGCAGCTACCTGGTTGGCATATCCTCTCAACAGATATTCTGATGCTAGTTTCTTCTGTGCAATATTAAGTACATATATTTTACAATGCCTCATTACAAATTGTTCAATGTCCATCCTCTGTTTGCAGTACTAGATGGAGAATGTAAGAAGAGAAGTTAGACTTATGATCATGCAAAAAAGTGGATTATAAATATTTTCCACTGCATTCTATGTTATGTTTGTGCAAAAATGCGGGGAAATACTCTCCCATGTCTGTTGCAATAGCCATTACAGATAAAGGGATCGTGTGATGGATGGCTGTGTTCACTGTAGTGCAGCTTTCCTTTACCAAAGACAATCTAACAATGGAAAGTTTGTATGGAAAAAAAAGAGCTATTAAAAAAGCGTTTAAGTGGTTGGCTAATATTCCCATAGGAAAAGAAAAGGTCTAGCACGGTGTCAGCTACTTGGTGCTGATACACAATTGGTGTATATTTTGTTGTAGTTGCAAGGCTGTAGACCCCAGTGTGAAACGCTGCTCTTCATGGTGCTTCATTTTTGCAATAGCATTTTATACTTCTGCTGCTTCTTCATTCCTAACTGCTTTGGATGATACTTACCTGCTTAAACTTCAGTATTCAAAAGTGAAGTCATAGAGCTGTTAAAGTCAATGCAGGCATCCTTATTTTGAGTTCGATATGAACATGTATGTATTCAGGATGTCTACCATCTAGTAAATATTTATGAATAAAGATATCTAGCTTCAGTATTTCTTTATGTCATTATATTGTACCATTTAGATATACAACAGATAGATACATGTAGATACTCAATGTCTGTTGAGTAAAGTTGTGCAGGAAAGAAATTTTTTAGTAATTAAACTGAAAATACTAACATTGGAAAAATCATTTCAGTTTGACTCAAGTTTGAAAACCATTTCAAACCTTTAAATAGTTTAATTTGAATTCTTTTTTCATTAAAAATATAAATGAAACTATATTTCAAGATGACATCATTTGCAGGTAGCAAATTGAAATTACTCAGAATGCCAGAATTAAATATTATTACTTTTTAAATTTCAACCACATTTTTTAGTCAAAATGAGTAGCTGAATTTTATTTGTATTTGTAAAAAATGTTTAGTTGCTCTTACACAGGATTTTGCATCTGGAAACTCTTGGTTCATTTAGGTACTATGCCTGTCTTGCTGAAGGTGAAGTACTGGATACAGCTACTCTGTAACAAAGCCAAAGAGGACTGATGAGGGTTGGCACACTGCCAGCTCATGGTACTAAACATTTCAGCATAAAAATAACATTGAAGGAAGACATTTTTAGTCTGGAAACAAATTCTGAAATCCTAATATGATCTATCCGCATGTTTTGTTATAACATGGATTCAGATTGGACATAAACATGCATCAATGATGTAACCAGGAGTTTTGTAGCTGTCTTACTGTACAGATTATAGAATTTGAACTTAAGCTATGGGTTGTCATATAGTCTTTCAATCATAATTTTATTCCTCCTTCCTTATGGTATGCATTCTGCAGATGTTTAAAGTTGGTTGTAACTGCCATTAAATTCTTAGGCAACTTAAAAAGAAGAAAATGAGAATAAAGCAACTAAAGAGCATCATGTGTAAAACTAACATTTGTGTGTTTCTGTAAACTCTGTCTTGCATATTTTCCTCAGATACACATTCACTGGAATTTATACCTTTGAATCCCTCATTAAAATTCTTGCAAGGGGCTTCTGTTTAGAAGATTTTACGTTTCTTCGAGACCCATGGAATTGGCTAGATTTCACTGTCATTACATTTGCGTAAGTCTTCTACTTATTTTTTTATAAAAATATCTTCTGATAGCATGAAATTAGTGACTAAAAATTGCCTCATATTTTGTCAGCCAGAACATTTGGAGCCTGGACTTCCTGCAGTTTCAATATGTTTCTTTTACCTCTTTTACACATTTTAGTATTTCTAACTAAGCATGTGCTGCAGAGGCCAGCATGGTGTGCCAGCCCATTAGGATTGTGAATGCCATCAGCCTGAACTGTTCATATCCTGTCTCCTTTCTGCATCCCAGAATTAAAGGAATCCTTTTGACTTCCTGCTATAAGCTGACCAAATTAGGTTTCAAACACCAAGTCAATGTGGTTTATTTTGATAAAACATATTTTAATTTCATGGTCAGGAGCATATTTATAACACAGGCAAAATACAGTGAATGGTGAAGAGGTCTTGATCAAAGACCCAAGCAAATAGGATAAAATCTGCCTCAATTCTGAGTAACTGTGATTTAATCCTACAGGTATGTAACAGAATTTGTAAACCTAGGCAATGTTTCAGCTCTTCGAACTTTCAGAGTATTGAGAGCTTTGAAAACTATTTCTGTAATCCCAGGTAAGAAGTAGTTGGTGTAAGGTGTTAGGCCCCTCGTATCTCCAACTGTTATTTGTGTGCTGTCATTGTGTTTGTGTGTGAACTCCCCTATTACAGATATGTGACAGAGTTTGTGGACCTGGGCAATGTCTCAGCGTTGAGAACATTCAGAGTTCTCCGAGCTTTGAAAACAATATCAGTCATTCCAGGTGAGAGCTAGGTTAAACACTGAGGCTGACTTTTGTTCTACAAAGGCTGTACTCACATTTTTAAAGCATAAGCCTTGTTTGCTGCACATTGTTAACAAAATAAAAAAGCAGGAATCAAGACATGTAATTTTATTTAAATTGATTCTTGCTTATATTACTTGTATTTTCCTTTCAAAAAAGGTCAGCCTTTGAGTTTAACAAATTCTTGCATGAGATATTTGCAGTAAACAGCCTATGTGATTTGCATCTTATGACATCAAGCTTTCCTGTACGTGTTTTAAATATAAGTTATTTTTAAGCTTTCATACTGATGCAAATTTTATCATTTATTGCAGGCACTTGATATAGCAACTCAATTCAGTTTTAAGTCATGTATAAAAAATTAAACTCTAAAGGATAGCATGGACCATGCATGGGGTATTTTTTTAAAGATGTCTTTCTTCTCCAAACCATCACCCCTCTTATGATATCATTCAAATATGCACTTATAATGTCTTGGTACTGGGTTTACTAATGCAGAATACTTTTCAAAAGGTTCATATAAGAAAGGTTTGGGCAAGAAGCATCAGCTACAGTAACGATGCTTTTCTATGCAGGGTTGAGATATAGCATGAATAATAAAATCACTTGTTTTGGCATAAACAATATGTTTGGTATATGTAGTTTTTATTTCTGTACACTGTAAAACAGGCATAAACTTACAGCTTTTCATTCATCTTCACAAGTAATAAGGCTTTTCATGAAAATTACTGTATAATAAATATTAGACTCATTTAGTTGTCATTTTGCATGAAATCTTTATCTTGTCAGGTAAAAGCACTTGAATTTTTGTGTGTTTAGTATCTGTTTAACATCATAATAAAAATCTTTTCTCTTTGCAGGCTTGAAGACTATTGTGGGAGCCCTAATTCAGTCTGTGAAGAAGCTCTCGGATGTAATGATCCTGACTGTGTTTTGTCTGAGTGTATTTGCACTAATAGGGCTGCAGCTGTTCATGGGCAACTTGAGGAATAAATGCCTGCAGTGGCCTCCAGACAATTCTACTTTTGAAACAACTGTTATTTCCTACTTTAATAGCTCTATAGGTGAAAATGGTACATATATTAATACAACAATGACAACATTTAACTGGGATGAGTACATCGAAGACAGAAGTAAGAGTTAATTGTATAATCTACTTCATTGATTTTTCTGGAAATTTTTTAAACAGATACAAAAGCATCAGTATCTGTTGCATTTAAAATGGTGTAATCTGTCAAAAAGACATAAAAGCACTCATTTAGTGTAGTAAATAAAAGAACAGTCATAATGTAGTTTAACATACTCATAATATTGTGTTTGGTACAAAAATACCTTTTTTACCTTTTACTGAGTATGACTTTTAGAGTAAATCCCCATTGCGGTACAAAGCAGAAATTTCCGTGCTAGCTTCAAGCTTCCTGAAGTAGTGTGACAGTCCTACCTAATATGGGATCTAAAAAAGTATAGCTACAGTAGCGCAAGATAATGCCCAATATCATAAATCCACATTTGAAGATCAGTTAGCTCATGAATCCTGTCATAGCACGTAAATGCAGCTGCATTGTTTCCTCTGGAACTTGGTGTTTCTACAGTATAGTCCCTTGCACAGCATAGACATGCCTTGATGAGAGTGCTGATGATTTATTCCGTGCTTGTTCTTCTAGCAAAATAAGAACTAGATTTCATATCATGTGTCTTCTAATTCGTTTCTTACCTGTGGAAAATCAAAAAAATAGCATTTTGGTCTCCTTTGTACCTTATAATACAGTATTTTCACTGCTTTAGGTAGTTAACTTCACTACTGTGTTAATGAAAACTGTTTTAAAATTCAGACAGAACAACTCTGAACATATCTATGGGAGATTGCTATTCTGTCTTTCGTCATGGTAAACAGCTTCAGTCTCTCCTGTTTATTCAGTGTTTTCTATTTATTTTAGTGTATTAGAGTTTTAACTTTGTAATTAGGCATAATCTTAATTTTTTTATAAAGTCTGTATAAATGTAACTGATGCCTGTATCACTGGAAGTTAGGAAACCTCAGTTTGACAGCTAAATGCTTTTGGATCCAAGTCTCATTGCCTTATAATCTTTTAATACACTTATCTCAGCATGCTTGTAGTATCATAGAAATGTCATCTTGGAGAAGAGCTTGGATGACAACCTATTCTTACAAACGTCTGAAGAACAGTTTCTATTCCATTCCCCTTTAGCTGTTTCTGGTACTACAGAACACAAATAGAAAGGTTTTTTTTAAAAATGTCTAATGTAAATTTTCCTGATTTCAGATTGAATATATTACTGCTTCTCCTGTGGTCTTAGAAATAAGATAATCTTAGACTACTTTCTATTAGTCTGTATGATATTTTAAAACCTTTATCTTCTTTATTTCTGGTCTTTTCTAAACCAAGCAATCCTATTTTCTGTTTTACATTTTATAAACCTTTTTTCACATTTCTTTGCTTTTTTGGACTCTTTGCAATTAGTCTGGGATTTGGGTTGGTTTGGGTTTTGGTTTTGTTTTTTTTTATGGTTTTGGTTTTGATTTTTTTTTTTAATAAGATGCTCAAGTCTGGTACTTCTCTAATAAAGGGACAAATCAGAAGTAATTATCTCATGTGCCATATATGAAACATTCCTGTTAACACATCTGAAAACTTATATCATTTTTATATCAGCACTGTATTGTTGATTCACAGTCAACTTGCAGTTCTTGAGTCACTGCATCTTTTTGTACAGCAGTGGCTGTGGCCAGATCCTGTCTATTTTGCATTTACGTATTTGATTTTGCCTTGTCAGCTGTAGCATTTTCCACTTGTCTCTGTTGAAATAAATCAAATTGCTTTTGGACCAGCTTGTCAGTTTGTAAAGGTCATTCTAAATTTCAATCATCTTCTCTCCTAGCTTGATGTCTTCAGAATACTTGATGCATTTTTTCTATTATTTCATGTCTTGAGTTGGTAATGAAACTTGTTGTGAATGTATAGCACAAATCCCTGGAGGATGTTTAGAACGATGCCCTTGTGAATTGACATTGCGCCACTGGCAATTGCTCTCTGAGAATCTTTTTTCATATATTTTGTGATGATTCCAGCCAGAACGTATCTCCTTTATTTGCTTATGAAAGTGTCATGTAGGACTTGCACCCATGACTGTTGTCCTGTTACTAAGTTGGCAGGAGACAGGAATAGTTTTATATATGATGTATTTTTTACAAACTCATATGGACTATCTTTATTACTTGATCATCATCATCTTTGTATTGAGATAATTATTATGTAAATGTTTTCCAAAATAGTGGGCTGAGAATTGAGCTGACTGGATGGTTTAACAGGATCATTTGCTTACCAGTGGAGGAGCTGTGCCACGTAAGAACGTGAATTAGGCCCACAGACAGTTTTGAAAATCCAGCTTGGAGCCTATCTGCATCTTTAAGCTCTTTAAGTAGGGGTTAGATCTCTCACAAGGCATGACTATGTGAGCACTGGAATGTCTGAAAATCCACTATTTTCTTATCTGATATCTGAGGGTAGATTGCAGATGCCTAAGTTATTCACATAATATACCTCTCTCTAAAGTAAGCTGATTTTATGCTGTCTCTGTTGTATGCTGGTGGTGACAGAGGAGAAGCGGTCAATAGGAATTGGTTGCAATTGTCTTCTTGTCTCCTTAGCATTAGCCCTCAGTTAGTTCATGCCAGCTAAGCTAGTTCATGCCAGCTGGAAGTGAATCTCAAAGGAACCATCTGCTTCCTGGGAACAGCTAGAACATACCTAATTCTGGCAACTTTAGCTTAATATGCCACCTGACCCAAAAATCTCCACTAGAGATTCCCATTTTACCTTAAAAATTCCAAACTAGGAATTGATGGCAAATTGATTTTCTCTTTCTGCCTCAAAACATAACAAAGAAAAGAAAACAATGTGCCAGGGGCTTTTAAGACTTCCACCTCTTTAAATTATATTTTACCTTATTTTAGTAGTTAGCCTATTGGCAAAATACATATAGATATTTCAAGTACATTCCTCTGCTATAGAATTTTGTGTAGTAATTTTTTGTAATGTACAATAAAAGCCTGGTTTCTCCCTCAGCTGCTCAAGTCAAGATCCAGTTAGCAATTTCTTATGCATGTTGTGTTATGTTTTCATGCTGCAAAAATTTCAGTACTTTTTCAAGTAATATTTGGATAAAATAGTATGTAATGAAATAACACTACATGATATATATGAAAATGCATGAACAAAGGCAGGGAATTGCCCTCATCCTTTGTCTTGGTTTGCTGCTATTTGTTCACTCATTTGTTGACATAAACAATTTGGTATTCCACCCATTGTATCTTACTAATTTGGGTAGGCTACTGAGAATTATCTGTACAACTACCTTTCTATTTTCTAAAGAAAGGCCAGCTTCAAGACTCTATAGTCAAAACAGTATTTTTCATGCTTTTTTTTATTCCTAATCATTATATATTGCAGTTAAACTGTTAGCTCTGCTTATTTCTGTAAAGTGTAAAGGTCTGTATCATTGCTCAATTTCCATTTGGTATAAATGATCTTTCTCATAACCTTTTTCATTTGTTTTTTTTTAAAACAGGTCATTTCTACTTCTTGGAAGGACAAAATGATGCTCTGCTGTGTGGCAATAGCTCAGATGCAGGGTAAGAAAATGATCATCGTTTTTCATCATGCATCAAGAAAAAATAATTAGCTACTTAGAATAGCTCAGGTGGTCAACTGTCGTATCAACTGTACATGCAGTTGCAAATTACCAATGTTTTGCCATTGAAGCTATACCTGAATATAACCATCTATGTGATTTGAGTTTACACAGGCACCTTCATCAGCATCTTAGGCTAATTTTGTAGACGTAACCACATGATTGCTATGTGCATAAATGTTGCTGCTAGCTTGCTGACAACTGTTTATCATCAGCCATGCTAGTTGACATTCTCTTTTCCTGGTAGAGATGTGTTGATATGACAGATTGTGGGGAAGGGTAGATTGCTATTAGTTATATTATTGAAGTATTAAAATATCATTAGGAAATGGAATTAACATTTGAAAACCAGTAAGACATATATTTTTATCTTAGGTATGTAGAATAAAATTTTACTTGTTCATAATTTCATTAGCAATTGGTACTCCTGAACAATTTTGTGATTTACTATAGCATATCGTAATTTAGAGTAGTTGTTAAAAATAGCATTTCCTCTTCTTTTGTAGTCAATGTCCAGAAGGATATATATGTGTGAAAGCTGGTAGAAACCCCAACTATGGCTACACAAGTTTTGATACATTCAGTTGGGCATTCTTGTCACTGTTTCGATTGATGACTCAGGACTTTTGGGAGAATCTTTACCAGCTGGTGAGGACTTATTAAAATAAACAGCACCATCACCAATACCATTACTACATAGTACTTGCATAGTTATTTTCATTCCCATGTCCCTAAGGTCTTTGGGACAGAAATCATCTTTTATTTTGTATATGTAAGCTGTCTAAAACAATAGGGCCCTTGTTCATGATTTAGGTTCTCATGTGCTACTCAAATACATAATAGGAAATAGCTGCTATTTTTTAAGGTGGTTAAGCGTTATTGTTTCTTTTCACAAGTGAGTAAATGAACTTAAGTTGTTAAAGCTTCTTACCCAAACATGCTGTAAATAGATGCGAGTTAAATTGATTTGAAGTTAGTACAAATACGTTGTCTTTAAAAAGGTTACATCTTGTCCCTGAACTACATGTATCCTTAACCTGAAGGACAGTGATGTTGTGCAACGTGACATTTTGTATACTGCACTGTCTTTGTGGCATTGTAGTTTGGGACTGATGAGACAAGAAGGTAAGATGCTGGTTAGTGGCCCCACTACTGTTAGATTTAAAGGCTGTAATATAGACAATATAGTGGGGGCAGCAACTGCTACTCATTGGCAGAAGTTCTGAAGTATTCAAGCTACAGAATCTTACTTACCTTGACCATAGTATACACAAAACTTGGATTTTTGTATACATAGCCTGGATATAATCCTATTTGTATATGGAAAAAATAATTTTGTGCTAATACAAAACAATCTTATAATGTGTTTCTAGATCATGACACAGATGCTACCATATTACGCAACAGTATTTAAAAGTCTGCTAAAAATGTGAATTACCTCTTTTTCTCCAGACACTGCGTGCTGCCGGGAAAACATACATGATATTTTTTGTTTTGGTCATTTTCCTGGGTTCTTTCTACCTGATTAACTTGATCCTGGCTGTGGTCGCCATGGCCTATGAAGAACAAAATCAAGCAACCATGGAAGAAGCAGAACAGAAAGAAGCAGAATTTCAGCAAATGCTGGAACAACTGAAAAAGCAACAGGAAGAAGCTCAGGTATCCCTGTAAAGTAAAATTCCTTCTTCCATTCATGACTGTGATTGGATACTTTATGTCTACATATCAGAATACTTCTACTCCCCTACTCCTAACAATAGATTAGCTTCAGCCTTATAAATTCCTTTGTTTTGCAAACAGTCTTTAATGTTTTCCATTGCACTGCTTCTGCTGGCTTGAGTGAACCTGTTAATTCGTGGCAAAAAATGATAATAAGCCAAAGTACTGGATTTTCAAATTGGAGATGGAAATTAGCTTTTTTACTGAGCACTTGAACAAGTTGCTCAGAGTGCTTGTGGCATCACCATCCCTGACGATAATCAAAAGCTGTTTGGATGTGGTTCTGGTTGCCTGCTTTAGGTGATCCTGTCTGTTCTGGGGAGTTGGACACGATGGCATCCAGAGGTTCCTTTCCAACCTCAACCATTCTGTGATTCTGTGAAATGGAGATGGAGATGTGGGGGAGAAAATCCCAGGAATTCTGCTTATTTCAGCAACAAAAGCAAATGTATTTGAGGCGTTGTGGAAGAAATATTTTGCTTCAGCAATATTTGGGTTTTTTTACTCCTTTCCCAGCTCTCACAGCAGAAAGCCGTAGTGCTTCAGTTTTAAAGAAAATGGGAAAAAATTGAGAAACTGGGGAAATGCTTCTGTGGTACAGAAATCATGATTACATACTGCTTTGAATTTCCTTTTCATTTTTTGAAGACTCTGAAAACTTTAATAGGATAATTGATAATGTCTGCTTGGTGTGTAGCCACATAGAGCAGAAGGTGCTCTGTGTCTTCCATGTAAGCACATGACTAGTCAGCAATAGGGGGTTTTGTTTGGTTGGTTAGGTTTTTTCTACCACAACTTATAAATAACTGTCAATCAAATCCTCCACAAATGTTTGAAACTTCAAACAACAACAGGCCTCTAATAGCCTGCAATTTAACTCAAATCTCTGATAATGATTTGCAAAACTGAGACAAGCAATGTTACACCAGATCTGTAGTAGACTAGAGAGCATTCAAAGTCCAGCAAAATGGTGTAAGAAAGTGTTGCTTTCTGTTAACAGGGATTTTTCCTGTTGTTTGAGCTTTGATCCCTTCCCTTTACATAGTATTTCAGGTGAAAAATTCATTGCAACATATTCCTCCCATCTAAAACAGATGCTTGTTAACTCGGTTCTCTGACAGCACAGTTTTCCCTTGGGCTGCTCTAGCTCCTGGTTTACAGAGCAGTGGCAAATTACGGTTCCTGTGCTATTTCACAATTTATACTTGTAAGGATATGCTGGGTTCAGTGAAGTGGGATCATTGCTTTTATTTAAAAGTATTTTTTTTTAAGAATGGCAATAAATTTAAAATAGTGAGTGGTGTGTGTTGGTATAAATGTTGTAAATTGCATATGTGCTTGTACATATAGGCAGCAGCAGCAGCTGCAGCAGCTGACTCAAGAGATTATAGTGGAGTAGGTGGAATAGGTGGATTCTCCGAAAGTTCTTCTGAGGCGTCAAAACTGAGCTCAAAGAGTGCTAAAGAGAGGAGGAACAGAAGAAAGAAAAAAAAGCAAAAAGAACAATCTGAAGGCGAGGAGAAGGACGGGGAAGAATTTCACAAATCTGAATCAGAGGACAGCATCAAAAGGAAAGGTTTCCGATTTTCCATTGAAGGGAATAGACTGACTTACGAAAAGAAATTCTCTTCCCCACACCAGGTACCATAGTATTATTACCTCTTAAACACCTTTGTTGTTTGCTTAATCATACAAAATGAAACACTATAAAGTAGTTTGGTCAATTCTTGCAAAAGATACTACAGATTCTTTAATACCTTAGATCAAAGTATGACCAAGTTAATATTTGCAGCCAAAGATGAAACTGTAAGAATTTGAGCTATTTTGTTTCATTCTTAATTTGTGTGAAAAATCAAAATAATGTGTATTAATTAAAATGAGTTGTATTTCAACTTTCTTAATGAAAATGGACCTATCTCCCCATCAAGATGGATGTATTCAGCATTATCAGTGGCTTCAAAATTTGGTGCACACATACAAAGGAATTTAATGTTTTACATGAGAAAGGTACTAAAATGTGGGATGCAAAAACCCCCGTAGAAATTGCATAAATGTTCATGTGAAATCTGACAAATTAATTGATATTAGACCGTTAATTGTGTTATCTTCAAGAAGGTGGAAATATGTGTGGCAACGTGTCCTTGCATGTGTTCTCTTACATTGAAACACCATGACTCAGTGCCATCTGCATCTCTCCATCCAGACATCTATTTAATTTGTTAGTTTTGTTATATTACCCCTTCTAAACTTTTCAGAGCTCCTCTTCATTTGCCGACCTCCGACTCTCTCCTCTTCAGCACTTCCAAGGCCAGATCTCACATCCACTCTCCTTTTGCTGCTCCTTTGTGTGCCTCAATATGCTGCTTCCTTTTATGTCCACCTTCTTGATTCTCCCTGGTCTTTATGACTTGCTTTCTCCCTCCTTTTAGTCACTGTTACTAAACTCATTCCTTCCTTTTTAATCCTCTTCTGTTACTGTCTCTGGAAAGCCTGTTTCATCCCTAAATAGATCATGAGCATTCATATTCTCTTCATGTATCACTTTCTCCAGCTCCCATTCTCAAAGAAGCTCAGACCTCTTCATCCAATATTTTATTAAGGACTCTCCTTGTTAGATCAGACTGTGGTGAGAAATAACACTTCTAGCTTCCTGCTTCTGGCAAGTTAACTCCTCCTTCCACTTACTTCCTAATGTACTTCCTTTTTTAATAGTACTGCATCCTTCCCCACCACCCCCTGCCACCCTTGGTCTACCACCATTTTGTGTTGTTAACTGTCTAGCTAATCTCTGTAAGACTTCACTGCTGAATTGAGTTAGTTCATGATTCATTCTGTTCCTTATGCAGATTTTCACACCTATATCCATTGACTTCAACTTTGTGTTGAAGACCCATCTAATCCCTTAGGTACATATTCTTCCTTGTGTCTTCATTCAGACTGCAGCCTTATTCAACTGCAGCTCAATTCATCCATCTGGTAAGAAATGAAGCATTCCTCATACAATTTGCTTCTCTTACCTTTCATCTCCAAGTTCATTTACAGCTGTTTACTCTGACAGTCTAGCAATCCCCTCCCCTCTGGTTTTCCAGCTCTAGTTCCTTTTCACTCTGGATTCTAGCCACTCAACAGAAATTCCACTCACCAGTTTTTAATAACCTTTTTCTAGACAAAACTCAAGTTTGTATCTCATTTTGACTTTTTCCTTGACATTTCACTTGCCTTCAATGTAACCAGCCATTATGTTCTTCTTGAAAACTTATTCTTCCTAATGTTCATTATTTCATTTCCTCTCGGTTCTCCTGGTGTAGTTATGCTTTAGAAGATTCTTTTACCCCTTTATCCCATTGACAGTTTTCTAAGGGATTTCCACATGTCCTTTTGATAGTTCCTTCTCTCTTTCCTTTTCTTTTTCCTTTTCTTTTTTTTAAACTCTAAATGTACAATTGTAAATCATTTTTAACTTGGACCTTTTTCCATGTCCCAGTTACTGCTGTATTCATCAACAATGTTGTTGCAAAGAGCACTAACCTATCTCATTGCTTTTACCTAATCTGCTAGTAAACATAATCTAACTAAAGATATTTTAATACCATAAAACGAACTGTGCCTAAAGTTCCCTCCAACCCACCTTGTGTACTTTACAGTAAACAAGTCCCAGCTTTGATTGACCCATGCCAGCATTCATAACCTCCTGTTAAATTTTCAAAAGTTTCTTTGAGCTCTTTCTGGTATGCTGCCCCTCATGCTTGGAAGAAGCTCCCATGGGTTTCCACAGAACACTTCATTGCTTTCCTCAAATCCCTCTTTAAAACTCTCTTTTACCATGCTGCCTACAGAAAGCTTGACAGGGAAGTGACTTCAGGTGAGCTAAGACCACTGTTTATCATACCCATCAATTTTGCCTCCTTGTATTCCCTCTCTTTTTGTTTCCATCTGTTGTGTTACGCTTAGATAAGAAGTTCCTTGCAGAGTGCCTTTTTGTTCTGCATTTTGCAGTACCTAGAACAATGGGGCTCAGGTCCATAAAGATAAGTTGCAGAAGAGAAACAAAGACACTGCTTTGTTATTTATCATCTCTGCTGTTCATAGAGGTCTTGGGTGAAATCAGGTACTAATGCTAATCAATCAAGTCAAGAGAATCATTGATATGAATTAAAGTTAACAATCTGTAAAATTGTTTGCAAGATTAGAGCAAAATTTGCAAGATTATTTGCAAGATTAGGGATTTTTACTCTGATCTTGATGGCAGAATGTTTACTCACATGGGTAAATTGGCAAACATTAGTGAGACTACTTATACAAAATTACAGGCATATGTTTGCATATTCAGGATAGCTAAGACAAACAAAAGATAAGATAACAAAAAACTTATTGTGGCCTACTTGACTGATATCTGGGGGAAAAAAAAGTATGTTTATTAAACTAGGCAGTATTTGGAGCTACCTTTGTGTGCAGACTAAGTCACAGGAAACTTGCCTAAAATGTTATTTACTCAGCCTGTTGGACTAATGCCAACCTGGGATAAATAGTGTCTAGATGTGCTTGCTCAGTTTATGAACAATTGGTAATAAACCGGGCAGAATGGCAGAGGAAATAAGTCTGTCAAGCAGTTTCTTTTACTCTAATTAAACCAATGATTTAATATATCTGAAGTGGTGAAACAACTAGTCTTTGTCTGTCACTTATGTGCTCTTTGTTTACTACCCAAAAGGGAGGGTACAGGGGTGGGGGGTGAGGAGGGCTGTACCAGTTCATTTCTTTGTAGATGACCTTACCCTTAAGACATATTAACACTGTGGTTTTTTCCTCTGTATGAAAACATTATATTTTAAATTATTTTTATCTGATAAACATTGTTTTTATTTGCCTACAGTCTTTGCTGAGCATTCGAGGCTCCCTGTTTTCCCCAAGACGCAATAGCAGAACAAGTCTTTTCAGCTTCAGAGGTCGAGCAAAAGATGTAGGATCAGAAAATGACTTTGCTGATGATGAGCACAGCACTTTTGAAGACAATGAGAGCAGAAGAGATTCTCTCTTTGTTCCTCATAGACATGGTGAACGGCGCAACAGTAACATTAGTCAGGCCAGTAGGTCATCCAGGACAGTACCTCCACTTCCAGCAAACGGGAAGATGCACAGCACTGTGGATTGCAATGGAGTAGTTTCTTTAGTCGGTGGGCCGCCAGCTTTGACGTCACCTACTGGACAGCTTCTGCCAGAGGTGATGATTGATAAAGCAGCCACTGCTAGCAATGTAAGGAAGTCTGCAATAGCTCAGGCATGATGTTCTCCCCCTCTGTGATCAACTACTGTTTCTACAATATTTAGTCACTTGGGAATGATTCCCTTTCTGACCAAGCTGTGAATGCTCCTTTCATATATTCCAGTTATAAGCTAAAGTAGAAACTGAAATTTTATAGCTCTCTAACTAAATATGTGGAAAATATATGCTAATTTACTGGGAATTAACAGAATAAGATAGAAAACCACTGAATAAATGTAGTACGTGTAGTCTTACACCCTTTGATTCATTATGCTAACTGAAGACTTAACTGGAAGGTTCTCATTCAAATATCAGACAGGATATAAAAATATTAATTTTATTTACTTAATGGAATATATTAAATGAGTATTTAAATTCCCACTGACTATATGTGAAACTTATGAGTAACACTGATAGTACAACTTACATGGGTTGTGATATTCTTCCTGTAACACAGTTAATTTTTCTAGTTTGGTTTTTTTTTGAGATGTCAACATGTCAACATTATGAAATATTTTTGCTTTTATTTTGTTTGAAAACGTGCTAGAAAATTGATAATTTATTATAAATTAAGAGTTATCTTAAGAAAATACACTTATATGTGTTTTTACTGCTAGCTGTGTAGGGTGTGCATTTTCATGTTTAGAAAAAGACTTCACTGCCTAATTAGAAAGATATTTATGGCAGAGCTTATTGACAAGCATTGTGGAACTTTTTATAGTGTAAAAACTATTCACAGTCTAAAATATGTTTTAAAATCTCAGCCCTGTTTCAGAAAAAAACTTAAAACCGTTTTTTAAGCACAAGAGCAATCCTATTGATGTGTCTGACTATTTACAATATACAAAGTTAAGCATACAGTAGTCTATTGCAAAACTACAACATAAATGGAGCATGGTGCAGGACAGCAAAGTGTTTTAAACCATTGTACTTCTATAATAATTTACAGTGTTATTCTTACTAAATGAACAATCAATAGGTTATTTTATCAGTGTTTTATTTTTCAGGGCACTACTACAGAAACTGACTTAAGAAAGAGACGGTCTAGTTCTTATCATGTTCCTATGGACTACCTAGCAGATCCTAGTGCAAGGCAAAGAGCAATGAGTATAGCCAGCATGCTTACAAACACAATGGAAGGTATGTAACACAGAATTGTTATATGATGATACCATAAAGTGCTATTAAACGTATGATAAATTAAGTAGTAGTGGTGGTTTAAGGCAGCTATTTCAGCTTAAAGGGTACCAGCAAGATGAGATTTGTATATAGAGGTAGTGTTTTGATTTTTTTTTTTAGAATGGACTGATGTATATGGAAAAGCAGTCAAGCTTTCAATATACTAATAGGTTTAAGGTGGAAGCAGCAAAATTCCAAGTTAAATGAATGCAGAAAGCAATTGATCAATGCAGTGTTTTCTAGACAAGTTATATTTTGGTGTAAAAGGTCTTTTTAGGTTAATGAAATGGCTATGCTTCTTGCAGTAGAACAATCCCCTTCTACCACTTCAACAGACATGCTGTTGCACAAAGGAAGGATTGCATTATTCTTTCTGTAAGGCTAAATACAATGAATCTGAATCATGGAATTAAGCAACTACTTGCAAAAAAGGGCAAAACATTACTCTGAGGCTTAAGTGACTGCCCAAAATAGCAAACAGGAAGGTAATAATGAGCAGTTTTGCACATGTGGACCATAACACTGTCTAAATACTTGTCTGACTTCTGTTTTTTTCTAAGCGTTTATCTTTTATGACACTTTTAAATATTTTATTCATTCTATGTGTAGAATCATAGAATGGTTTGGGTTGGAAGGGACCTTAAAGATCATCTGTTTCCAACCCCCCTGCCATGGACAGGGACACCTTCCACTAGACCAGGTTGCTCAAAGCTCCATCCAGCCTGGCCTTGAACACTTCCAGGGATGGGGCATCCACAGCTTCTCTGGACAACCTGTTCCAGTGTCCCATCACCCTCACAGTAAGGAATTTGTTCCTAATATTTAGATCTACCACCTTTAATCTTAAAACTCTTACCCCTTGTCCTATCAGTACACTCTCTGATAGGGTCCTCCCCATCTTTCCTGTAGGCCCCCTTTAAATATTGGAAGGCTCCCTGGGGCCTTTGCTTCTCTAGGCTGAACAGCCCCAACTCCCTCAGTCTGCCCTCAAAGGAGAGGTGCTCCAGCCCTCTGATCATCTTCATGGCCCTCCTCTGGCCCTACTCTAACAGGTCGATGTCTTATGCTGGGGACCCTGGAGCTGAGCACAGTACTCCGGGTGGGGTCTCACAAGAGCTGAGCAGAGGGGGAGAATCACCTCCTTCGAACGGCTGGCCACACTTCTGATACAGCCCAGGATGAGACTGGCTTTCTGGGCTGTGAGTGTACGTTGCCTACTCATACGCAGTTTTTCATCCACCGATACCTCCCAAGTCTTTCTTCACAGGGCTGCTCTTAATCCACTCATTGTCCAGCCTGTATGCCTGATTTCTAAGACAAATTTCTGTTTTGCATACTATGTGGCATTTGCTTGTGAAAGGCTATTTTATCTATTGAATATTTACTATTCTTTTTATATCAAATTCAAAAGTGGGACAGATTATTTTTAATTGTAATTTCTTTTGACTGACAGTATCCTTTGTTTCTAAAGGTCTACAATATCAACACAGTTTATCAACAGTACATTGGAAAACAGCATTTAGGCCTCAAGGAGATACCCAGGTGATAATAGAATAGAAGAAATATGTTTAAAATGTTATTTGATTTTTCTTTCTAGAACTGGAAGAATCCAGACAGAAGTGCCCACCATGCTGGTATAAATTTGCTAACACTTGCCTGATTTGGGACTGCTGTACTCCATGGCTGAAAGTCAAACATATTGTAAATTTGATTGTGATGGACCCATTTGTTGATCTGGCCATTACTATCTGCATTGTCCTGAACACCCTGTTCATGGCCATGGAGCACTACCCAATGACAGAACAGTTTAGTGGTGTGCTTTCAGTCGGAAACCTTGTAAGTCTTTCATGATGTGCCATGTATGTTAAATGCATTTTTTTAAAGTAAGTCCTTTGTGATCTAGGTACATCTGTTTAAAAGAAAATGTTGACTAGACATTTATAGGCTTGGGATGGTTGAGTTTAAATTTAAGCTGTACTGAATCCCTCTGTTGTCATGTGTGGATTTTGCCACTTTTGCTTTATAGAGCAAAAAATAGTAAGATCTGTTGGGTCGATGTGCATTTTGGTTTTTAAAACCTTCAGCTTCTGTAATTGAAGCTGGTTAAAGGAATTTATCTAATATGTTTTCTTGGATGGATACTTACACATCACAAGAGCTTTTGGTTCTATTCCCTCACCTGTTCTGCTCCACACTAGCACCTCCTGAGGTCCTGAGTGTTCAGGGAATTGTAGAGGGGAAAGACCCGGTAAGCACAGAGGATTAACTGCAACTCTGCATGAAAAGGTGAAACGGCATGACAGTGCCTTCTGTGGGTCATTCTGAAGAATAGTTCCGCTCAACTTTCAGTATATATTTTTTTCATAATAAAATAATTGTCCCTCTCATCAACTTATCTTTATCCCTAGAAACAAAAAGATTTCTGAAGGGCAAAGATGAGATCTAAGGGGGAAAATCTGAGCATTAAAATCAGAAGAGATTCCGTGTATCAGTATTTATATATGCATGTTAGCATGCTAGATAAAACCCATATTTTTCCCATTTATCTCTTTTTCTCTGGAAACCGAACATTGTCATGCATATGTAAGCTTTAAATCTGAATTTAATTCCTAACTCCAGTATATGGTAATATAGAGAAGCTATTCAGATTTATCATGGATTGCTTGTTAAAAATATAACTTAACAACGGTTGATACCATTAGGTTTACTTTTTAAATATTTTTTCATTAAATTGGAATAAGAAACTGTCTTTTTCTTGCAGGTGTTTACTGGAATTTTCACAGCAGAAATGTTTCTTAAGATAATTGCCATGGATCCTTATTATTATTTCCAAGAGGGGTGGAATATTTTTGATGGTTTTATCGTGAGTCTTAGTTTAATGGAGCTTGGCCTTGCAAACGTAGAAGGATTATCTGTCCTTCGATCATTTCGATTGGTAAATATACTAAATAAAATATATTTTCATGTTCTGTTTTTGTATTTATGCAGTTATATTGTTCATTTTTCATTTGTACATTATGTATTTGGCTAACACAGAAGACCTTTTCGTAAGAACTTACAAAATATTAAATTGCATACCCACTAGATGGCATGTATATATTATGTCAGGTTTGTCTTACATATTAACATCTATTTACTTAAATATTAACATCTTACATAGTAACACCTATTGCTTCAAGATATTGTCAACATCAGTTCTGTTCTTGCAGTGAGTGTGCTTTAAGGATTAACTTTTTTTAATAGTAGTACCTATTAGAGTCTTTTTCTCCCTAGATGAGGAGAATAAAAAATGCAAAAGCCAGAGGCCCTCACTACCTGTGACTGAAGATTAGTAAATTACGTAGTAAATAATGGAATAGTCAATAAAACTTTATTGCCAGTTTTAGTTGATAGTCTTCCGTTACCAGCTGGCTTACATAGTTTCAGAAGAGAGCAGTGTAAAGATTTTTCTTTGGATAGGGATTTTTCCTCACTGCAAGCCTTCTCTTTACCACCCTCTGCAAGGGTTCATCCACTAACAGCTTTTCTCTTTGGAAGTCACCACAGTATCTCTGCCTTTTATTAGATATTTCTGTCATCAACAGGAGCTTGGTAAACCTTGGTCTTGCTGAAGACTAGGCTAGCATGCCAGCTGATGTTCAAATTGTTTTCTGAGAAGACCTACACAGTAAGAGACATGAAGTTAGACGTCCTAGTCATCAACCAGAAATTTTGCCTTAAATAAAGCAAAAAATATTTAACTTTAAATAAAAGCCCTTTAAAAAATGACAGGGGTTAAATTTGTTAATTTGCTGGTTCTCTGTATAGCTTTATATTGCATTTTGCCTAAAGTTGATTACATGTCTGGATTGACCTCTCCTTCAATAATAGAATTCTGTGTTTAACTTCACATCTATATATTTTAAGTTTCATGCCATGAAATAGTATTTAGATTTAGATTCTTTTTGGTATTCTCTTTCAATTGTCTGAACATTTGCTGTGTCTTTCCAAATAATTGTGTTTTGTCATTTTGTTTCAAGTTGTACTTTAATGTAACACTTTTCATTCTCTGGTTTTCTCAATGTTGACAAATTTTGTAAGACACATCACACTTATTTTAAATGACAGAAAAGACATTGTTAAAGGTGCTTGCGAGTAACTTGTATGCCTGTCATTAACAACTCTAGCTTGTTTCTCTTTCTAGGAAAACCATGTCTTCCATCTCTGCCCGTTAAGATGAGAGAGATCTGGAAGTGTGTATACACCTACAATCCTGTTAAACTGATCATGTTTCATATGTGCGGGTGTATTTTTAATAATACTCTTAGAGTTAACTAAAGGAAAAAAAGTGTTGTTCAACTTGTCCAGCAAGTGCAACTTGTTTATAGATATCTAAAGTGACCAAAAGAGGTAAAGTCTCAATTGGAGACTTTGTGATAATTGCAGTGTAATTCAAATGAGCATAGAGATGGCATTTTTGATTTCTTATGACTTGCATCAGGGCTTAAGACCGCTGATGTCATTGTAGATAGAACTGGAAAAAATTTACCTAAAGTTTCTAATGGTTACAGGAGACGTGATTTAGACACAGGGTAACTGAAATATGAAATGTATAGCAATAATTTCATTACAATTAGTAACACAAATACCTGTATGCTATTATTCTGTTTTGCAGCTTCGAGTTTTCAAATTGGCAAAATCTTGGCCAACTCTAAATATGCTGATAAAAATTATTGGCAACTCAGTGGGGGCTCTGGGGAATCTGACCCTGGTGCTGGCCATCATTGTGTTCATTTTCGCTGTGGTTGGGATGCAGCTGTTTGGGAAAAGCTACAAGGAATGTGTCTGCAAGATCTCCAGTGACTGTGAACTTCCACGCTGGCACATGCATGACTTTTTCCACTCTTTCCTGATTGTATTTCGAGTGCTGTGTGGAGAATGGATAGAAACGATGTGGGACTGCATGGAGGTCGCAGGCCAAACCATGTGCCTTACTGTCTTCATGATGGTCATGGTGATTGGAAACCTAGTGGTATGTAATCAGTGGGGATTTTTAAAAACTATTAGAACATATTTCCTATTTTTTATAATTTTAAAGTCTGAGAGAACTGGAGATGGACATCAGGAGATCATGCAATTCATTTGCCCTTTCTCTAAACCAGGTTCAAATATACCTTGATCATTTTTGAAAAATGTTTGTCTACCTTTTCTTTTAAATCTTCAGTAAGTTTATAATCTCTTTAGTAAGATCCGTGCTGAATTACACTTAGAGTTAAAAATACCTTTTAAAAAAAATCTACCTTAAATCACCTTTTACAGCCAATTAAACTGGTCTCAATAGTGATGGAAAACAGTTGGTCTTCATGACAACATCTATAATACTTCAGGGTTTACTGTTTCCACTTTTAATCTTCTCTTTCTGAAACAAAATAAGTCTAGCTGTTCAATTTTTTCTCATATGTGATGATTTCTAAACTACTTATCCCTTTTGCTGCTGGCCTCTGAATTCTTCCCAAACAGCATTTTGGATAGAGACACAAATACCAAATAATGTGGAATCATTACAATTCCATGTCTTACACAAAACATTCCTTGTGGTACAGCCCGAAGTGACACACAAAATTTCTGTACCAGCATTGCTTTCCTGATGCAGCCTATATGCACTTTTCCACAGTGCTTCGACCTTGCAGTTTTCATATCTTCTGTATATGTACCCTTCATTTTTCATAACCAACATTTTCAGAGTAGTGCGTCAGAATTAAATGCGGTAATGATTTTGAATGATTTCACCAATTTACCATGGTTATGCCTATTTGTAGTTCTTTTTTGTTGAGTGCTAGCATCCCTTCTCTTTTTGGTATCACCCATGAATTTTATAAAGTTTAAATGGACTAATGTGAGAGTCCTGTGGTATACCCTCTAAAATGTTCTTTAAGTTTGAACAAGAAGAATTGACAAACATAATTTAGATACTATTTTTAATCAGTTTTGCACATAATGTTGTAATTACATCTAGTCCAAATTTCTCTTGTATGTTTGTAAAATGTCATGCAAGAAAGTCTGAAATAGTTTCCTAAAATTTAGGTGTGTCACATTTGTGGACTCTTTATCTCTTAGCTAGTTATCCTGCACAAAACAAAAAGAGACTGATATATTCTTGGCAAATACATAAGTTTATTATTTTCTGAATTAGAGACACTGAAACTATGGCCTGCTGAACTGTAGAAGACTGGGGTCTCTCCGCATTCCCCTTGTCTATGAACACTGTAGTGGATGTAGCTTGCATAAATTACTACATCATGTTGTATCCTGCTTGCTTATCTCATTCTCCATTTTGAGGCACAGACCTGAACAACTTCCAGTGTGGAGAAGAAAGTCAAGTAACAGCTCAGATTTTCACCTGTTAGTCAAGTTAAACATGCTAAAAATGTTTGTGGCAATTTATAATAAAAAATGGGGGACAGGGATTATGGACTGGAAAGAATAGTAGGAAGGTGGGTTGAATTAAAGTGCTAGCTGTGAAATAAAAATTATGTCATATTGAACATCCCATAATGGAATTAATTTTATGACCTTAAAATAAGAGATCCAGTATATTTTTCTCCTTACTGTCTTGTAGGTACTCAACCTCTTTTTGGCCTTGCTGCTGAGCTCATTTAGTTCAGACAACCTTGCTGCTACAGACGATGATAATGAAATGAACAATCTACAGATTGCTGTGGCAAGGATTCAGAAAGGCATAGATTATGTGAAGAGGAAAGTGCGTGAGTTCATCCAAAAAGCCTTTGTTCGGAAGCAGAAAGTTTTAGATGAAATCAAACCTCTTGAAGACCTAAACAACAAAAAAGACAGCTGTATTTCCAACCACACAATAGTAGAAATAGGTAAAAACCTTGCCTATCTTAAAGAAGGGAATGGAACTACCAGTGGCATAGGCAGCAGTGTGGAAAAATACGTTGTTGATGAAAGTGATTACATGTCATTCATAAACAACCCAAGTCTCACTGTGACAGTGCCCATTGCTGTCGGGGAATCAGATTTTGAAAATTTAAATACAGAGGAGTTCAGCAGTGAGTCAGACCTGGAAGAAAGCAAAGAGGTAAGAGTATTTCTGTGTTTAAAATTGATGCTTTGCTTTTCTTCCTAAGGTTTCTAGTGTTGAGTTCAAATCTCTATATAATTACTCTGTAACAGGGTATACCAACTTGTAATGGCATTTAAGGTAAATTGATGGAAGGTTGTGGGTTTTGAAGAGATGGTAGTACAGTATTGCATTTACAGTAATGACCAAGATGCGTAATACATTTTTTTTAATTAATATTTTTTTTCTATTTTATTGTGTTAAGTTAGCAAGAAAATGAAGCAATTTAATAGCCCTGGAGACCAAAAGTCTTACAAAATATGTGTGGGTTGTTGGAGTTTCTGCATGCTTATTTTATTAGTGCAATTTATTTACTCTTCTGTCTGCTTTCTGGAGTGCCTCCTGTCAAATTAACAATTCATTCTGATACTTTTAACCCATTTGATATAGTCAAAATACATCTAGATAACATTATAATTACATTTGACTACTGCACCAACATCACCAAATGATTTCATATAAATCGCCAATAATCTTTCTGATAGTAGCAGAACCACTGAAGAAATAATGGCCTTATGGTAAAAAAATGATGAAGCTTTATGTCTCAGTATAAGACCCTTTTATGCAGCTACCCATTGCCATTTTCAAAGCTTTAAGATATTTGAATCTGTTACCTACTGTGACCATAATAAAATATACCTCTTTCTGGCACAATGTGCTGCCAAATGGACACATCCAAGCTAGGACTTAGTGAGTTACAGTGGGTGCTGAAGCCATTAGTATTGTGTTAACCCAGTGCTCTGTCCTGCACAATTGTACGTGGTGGAGGCACATCTCCTCAAGTGGAGTAAGTCTATACTATGCTTAATACCAATGCTAGTTCATTCAGCTTTAGCATGTGTATTTTTTAACAATACTGCATGCTATGGTGCAGACATAAACTAACGTAAAGGTTTTCATAAGTGATACCCCTGCAATTGAATCTGAGGGTATAAATATGAGTAAGATACGGGCTGAGGCCACAGAAAGCCTCCCAGCCCCATCCCAAGTGAGCGAGAACGGTTGGCACATCTCACGGCAAATCTAGTAATTCTCACCCTGAGATCCTTTTCTGTACAGACTGTATCACACATTTAGTCATATTTTCTTGTTTCTTATAAAAAATGTCTTTATTTATTATTATGGTTCTTTTGAAAATATTTCTTTCTGCAGATTGTTTGTATTAGTATTTCTCTTACTCTTCAAAACCATGACTTGGGTGTAGAACAAAGCAGAATTTATTGTAGTTTAACCTTTAATTGCTCTCTGTAATGAAGAGGGTATTTATATGAAAGTTTCTTGGTCTGAATGTAGGATTTTTGTTGATTGTATTTTATCTTTGTACATAAGATAAGAAAAGGAGTCCTCTTCAGGCGCCTTTACATCACATAGGGCTAGTGCATTGTTCTGTGTTCCCATTGTTCTGCTGTTCCATTGTTCTATTGTCCCATCCTTAATTGTTTCAAAACTCACTGCTGCCAAAGGAGCAGCAAATTCTACTGCAAATCTGGTCAAATTCCACCTATCCGTGAGATCATCCATAACGATTGCATACCACAGTAGTGGCACAGGTTATTCTTCTGTCTTTTTGTAAATCACGTAGTTTCTTGTTATACACCTGGTCCTTCTGGATTTGTTCTTTTTTCCTGCTATTCTTATGTTCAAGTCCATCTATGACTTCCAGCCCTTTCCCTGCTTAGCAACTGGTGATAGCCAAAGGATGTACTGAATGTTTGGGAATAAAGTGTGTTAAGTTTAAAGTTCAGTACTAGGTAAGACAATACTTTGGATTTCTTTATTACAAAATATTTAGTGCTTAGTGGAGTAACAAATACCTATGTCATTCTTTATTTGTCTGTAAAGTTAGTATCATATTTTTATCAGTGTCAAGGGTGCTGTCAACCTAAACCTGTATTTTTTTTATAAAACATTCTAAATGCCTCAATTGCAACGTGTGAAGAAGATACTCTTAGTTTATTCTACAGATATATTGTAACTGGCAATGATGCTTCAGATATTACTGTACAAACAGTATGAAAAGAAAATCTGACACAGATACAGTCAGATGTTGACTGTGAAGTCCCAGTATGATCATGAGTATGCACTCAGGAAACCTCCTCTCTTAGTTTCTTATTTTGTTCTCCCACCCATATCATATTAATTCTGATAATGTTACTGATTCTGATACTGCCGCTACTCATGGTAGTAGTAAACCATGTTTTAAATTGTCCTATATACCTTTCCCATGCTTGTTCTTTTTTAAAAGTTATGAAGTTATGTATGTATTAACTGAAGTTTTATCGACCTAGATTATAGCTCTGATAATTTTTAATTGGCAACTTTTCTGTAAAAAGTAATTTGTAAGTTTAATTGGATTCTACTAATTTAGATACTATATGTCATTAAAATGACTGAGAAAGAAGTAACTTAAATATTTTCATTAGTGATTATTGGATTAATTAGCTGATGAAGTATGTTCTTAAAACTGTAATCAGGACTGTTCTGTACTAGTGCACTATTCTCCACTTCTTATTCTGAAGCTGCAATTGTGCAGAAAATAGTTTCTGATACACTGAACAGTGGTGGCAAGGAGGAACGTGATGTTTGGTAGTGCCTAATGATTAAGGCATCTGTTTGAGAACAAAATCTTTCCCTGCTACAAAATCTGTTTATAATTTTTAATGTGGTTAAAATTTATTAAAAAATGTAAAAAATTCATAAAAATATAAAATTAAAATTTATATTAAAAAAAAATCAGTGGCTACAGTGCAGAAACTGCCTTGAAATAGGGACCAAAATCTGAATTTCCCATTTGAATTCCCTGATCACCAACTTTCTTCCTTTTGTTTCTTTTTGTAGCCTGCTCAGTCTTTAACTATTTACTGCACAAGAGCATTATGTCAGTAGAAGAGATGGAGGATGTAACTTATTCAGATCTGTTGGCTGGTGGTTAGCAGGACTGAGTATGACCACAATGACAATGGTGCATCTGTTTCTTCATTGTATAACAGGATGGTATGACTGCTGACTGTCTTGATTAGCCAAATCTTTCCTTTTCCTGATGGAAGGAATTCAATTGGGTGGTTCTACGACATGACAAAAATATTGGTTTGAATTCCTATAGGGAAAATTTTAAAGTCAATTACCCATATTTGAGACATGAGCTCCAGTCATTAAGCTTCGAGCATAAAAGAAAGGCTTTCTCCTCCAGATACAGTATTTAAAAGAAAATGATGTCTTAACTTCGTTCTTGGAGGCACTTAATCCTGTAAATGTGTGTGTTAATCATGCTTCAGGAACTGCAAATTGATCAGGTGGTAAAACAAAGAAATACATATTCACAGAATGGCTAGGGTTGGAAGGAACTGCTGGAGATCAGCTAGTCCATCCCCCTGCTAAAGCAGGTTCACCTAGGGCAGGCTGCACAGAGTCGCATCCAGGTGGGTTTTTAACATCTCCTGAGCAGGAGACTCCACAGCCTCTCTGGGCAGCCTGTCCCAGTGCTCTGTCATCCTCAAGGTAAAGAGGTTTTTCCTCATATTGAGATGGAACTTCTTGTGTTGCAGTTTGTGCCCGTTGCCCCTTGTCCTGTCACTGGGCACCACTGAAAGGAGTCTGGCCCCATCCTCTTGACACCCACCCTGAAGATATTTAGATGCATTCATAAGATCCCCTCTCAGTCTTCTCTTCTCCAGACTGAACAGGCCCAGCTCTCCCAGCCTTTCCTCATCAGGGAGGTGCTCCAGTTCTCTCATTGTAGCCCTCCGCTAGACCCTGTCCAGTAGTTCCCTGTCTCTCTTGAACTGTGCACAGCGCTCCAAATGCAGCCTCACCAGGCCAAACTAGAGTGACAGGGTCACCTCCTCCACCTGCTGGCCACGCTCCTCCTAATGCACCCCAGGATCCCACTGGCCTCCTTGGCCACAGGGCACACTGCTGGCTCATGGGCAACTTGCTGTCCCCAGCAGTCCCAGGTTTGTCTCCGCAGAGCTGCCTCCCAGCAGGTCAGCCCCCAGCGTGGACTGGTGCGTGGGGTTGTTCCTCCCTGGGTGCAGGACCCTACACGTGCCTTTGCTGAACATCGTTAGGTTCCTCTCTGCCCAGCTCTCCAGCCTGCCCAGGTCTGGCTGAATGGCAGCGCAGCCTCCTGGTGCATCAGCCGCTCCTCCCAGCTCTGTATCAGCAGCAAACTTGCTGAGGGTGCACTCGGCCCCTTCATCCAGGTCACTGATGAGTCAGTTGGACAGGACTGGACCTAGTACTGACCCCTGGGGATCACCACTCGCTACAAGCCTCCAGCTAGACTCTGTGCCACTGACCACAACCCTCTGAGCTTTGTCATTCAGCCAGTTCACAACCCACCTCACTGTCCACTCATCTCAGCCACACTTCCTGAGCTTACCTATGAGGACGCTGTGGGAGACAGTGTCAAAAGCCTTGCTGAGGTCAAGGTAGACAACATCCACTGCTCTCCCCTCCTCTACCCAGCCAGTCATTCCATCACAGATAGTCTTGGTCAGGCATGATTTCCCCTTAGTGAATCCATGCTGACTTTTCCTGATAACCACCTTTTCCTCCACATGCTTCAAGATGACCTCCAGGATGGCGTTCCATCATATTTCCAGGGATGGAGGGGAGGCTGACTGGCCTGTAGTTTCCTGGGTCCTCCTTCTTGCCCTTTTTGAAGACTGGAGTGACATCAGCTTTCCTCCAGTCCTCAGGCACCTCTCCTGTCCTCCATGGCCTTTCAAAGATGATGGAGAGTGGCTTGGCAATAACATCTGCCAGCTCCCTCAGCACTCGGGGGTGTATCCCATCAGGGCCCGTGGATTTGTAGGTGTCAGATTTGTCTAAATGATTCTAACCTGATCCTTCTTGACGAAGGGAGAGTTTTCCTTTCTCCAGGCTTCTTTTCTTGCCTCCAGGGTCTGGGAAACGAGAGGGCCGGCCTTGGCAGTGAAGACTGAAGCAAAGAAGACATTCAGTAACTCTGCCTTCTCTGTGTCCTTCGTCACCAGGGCACCACCTCATTCAGGCACGGCCCACATATTCCCTAGTCACCCTTTTCCTGCTGATGCATTTGAAGAAGCCCTTCTTCTTGTCCTTGGCCTCCCTTGCCAGATTTAATTCCAAACACACCTTAGCCTTCCTCATTGCCTCCTTGCATGTTCTGACAACATCCCTATATTTCTTCCAAGTGGCCTGTCCCTCTTTCCACATTCCATAAGCTTCCTTCTTCTGTTTGAATTTTGCCAGAAGCTCCTCGTCCATGCAGGCCTCCTGCCACCTTTGCTCGATTTTGTATTCATGGGGATGCACTGATCTTGAGCTTGGAGGAAGTGATGCTTGAAAATTAGCCAGCTCTCTTGGACCCTCTTGCCTTGTACAGTCATAATGCATGGGATTCCTCTAAGCAGGGCCTTGATGATGCCAGCGTTAGCTCTCCTGAAGTCCAGGGCTGCAATCCTACTTGTTGCCCTGCTTCCTCCATGCAGGATCTTGAACTCCACCATCTCATGGTCACTGCAGCCAAGACTGCCCCAGCCTTCACATCCCCAACCAGCACTTCTTTGTTTGTGAAGACAAGGTCTAAAAGCACTCCTTGCCTCATTGGCTTCTCTACCACCGTGTCAAAAAGTTATCATCAGTGCTCTGCAGGAACCTCCTTGGCTGCATGAGCCTAGCTGTGTTTTCTTTTCAGCGGATATCAGGGAGGTTGAAGTCCCCCATAAGCACAAGGGCTTGTGATCATGATGCCATCTGCAGTTGTCTGTGGAAGATCTCATTGACATCATCTTCCTGATCAGGTGGCCTGTAGCAAGCACCCACACACTGACCCTCATTTCAGCCTGCCCCTTAATCTTTACTCATAAGCTCTCAGCTAGGGAGAGGTTGATACATTCCAGTTGCTCTGTCACATAAAGAGCAACTCCATCACCTTGCCTTGCTGGCCTGTCTTTCCTAAAAAGTACACAGCCATCCATGACAGCGTTCCAGTCATGTCAGCTATCCCACCATGTCTCTGTAATTCCAATGAGATCATGGCCCTGTGACCACACACAGATCTCTAATTCTTCAGAAATCAGTCAGGAATGATCTAGTACCAAGTAGTATTGACTGGTCAAGCCTGAAACTCTTCTGAGCACAAAATTTCTTACTCTTGCAGAAGCTGCAGTTGGAAAACTGAAAGAAAATGTTTAAAAATTTGAGGCACCTTCAAGAAAGCACAGCAAAGGTGTTGCGAGCATATTTCTTAAGTGCCTAAATTTCAAATAGATTTTAATCACAAAAGTGCATATTTGTTATCTTAACCCTAATTCCTACTCTTCACTAGATAATTCTTATCCACCGTGGCTTTTGATATAGAGAAAAGGGATGGCTTATTAGTCACAGGCCCCAGACTCTTGTCACGAAAATGATCAATAGCAAAAGAAGGCATTTTTTAATTTTTAAAAAAGTGACTACAAATGGCTTTTTGTTCAAGGCTTTCTCTTTTTTTGCCATGCCATAACGTGCCTTGCGTTTTTGCCCTCTCATGTTTTCCCATTTATATGATTCTGCTGTTGCTGAATATTGATCTGCCAGTCACTTCATTGCTTATACCATAAATTAAAAGAACTGAAATTAGAAACTGCCACCAAATCACATTCAATTAGCAATATCCCAAATGAAAGGCAACTGAGGCATCCATGTACTGTGAAAACACTGCACAAGATAGCCAGATGCTAATGAGTGTGTGTCTGTGTGCTTTTGCTTTTCTTTATGTATAAACATGCATACACATATTCACTGTGGTATAGGGCAATAAGCTGAATTTCTACAAAGTAATTATAATTTATTAGTAAGTTTTAATTAAGTATATTAATGTTTGGTGAATTCTTTATTATATCAATCAAGTATTTTGATTGAAATGTTAACTAGATTATGCCTTTCTAGAAAGAATACATACATTATTGTACATGCTTGTAGGTGTGAATTTGCAAGAAACTTTCTAGATAATTGCCTGAAACCTAAAATAGAATTAACTATGAGAACATTGTGTCCATAAGACTGGTAGCAGGGGAGTACAGTGTAATAAGGGAATTAGAAAACAAATACTAAATAAAACTTTACCGTGGAAGTAGTGCCATGAACGAATATGGGGCTGCTGTGCTGAGTCTGTTGTCCTATATGTAAAGATACGTGGACATGAGCTGCGTTACTGCTATCCAGTGGAGAAACTATAAAAATAATTTTTACTTTTTTGGTCCTGAAGTACTATGGGGATGGTTTATGTAGAAAATTTTGTAGTGCATGTATAGCTGTGTAATAATTAGGTTTTTATGCTAAGTGTAACTTCTAGGCTAGTAATTGCACCAAGATAGACCAAGTTACAAGATATTTTCAAATGCCTTGAAAAATATGGGTTCTTCTAATGCTGTTGCAGACACCTTAATAATGTATATTTTACTTTAAGCAGTATTCAGTGCAAAAAAAAAGCAGAGGTGCTGTATCCTGAACTTCATTTCCTACCATTCTTACTTCTCACAGGAGTAGAACCAAGCTGGATCAGTCAAGCGGGCAGCTCTGGTGCCTTTTAGCGAGGCAGAGCGTCGTGTCACCAATTTTACACAGGTTACCTAAGCAAGTTATACATCTATATGTATATAGTATATAATCACTTTTTAACGGATATTGACTGGCCTGCATGCTATTCAGCTATGATCCCGTCCCATTCATTGCAATAAAGTACAAACATGCACAGCTGCTCTCTGCTGAGTCACGGGACTCGCATCACAGCATGGTCAGGCAAGATTGGCAGCCCCAGTATTTCTGTGGTTCAGATGCTATACTTCCCATGATATTTTAACAGTATTTTGCAGTGCATGCTATGTACCATTCCCAATCTTGATGGTAAAGTTTTCAAGATTCTATTTTTGAAGGGTTTTATTTCCTTTTGAAAGAAGACAGAATATGTAACTCATAAGCTATGTTTCTCATCAGAAGCGTATATAAGTCCATCTGTAAATTGTGTTGTAATGAAAAACTGTTAGCTGTTTTGGAAAACTTTCATACTATTGTATTTTAGCTTATAATGGACGTAACTTGAAACTCATGAAAGTCACATTTTTATTTTCCCCAATTTTTTTTTTAGAAATGCTTCTCTTCAGTACTTGTATAAGCATTAAGCTATTTCAGAGATTAATATGCAGTACTTGAAGCACCATTAAGCATGAAATTCATTTAATTTTCACAGTCAAAGCATGTGACCATCATTTGGTAAAAAAGCTCATATAAAACTGGTATTTGGCTGGTCAAACATTCAGAGATCAGTTCTGCTCTTACTTACGCCCACACTTAGAAGTGTAGAGGTGCAAAGAGAAAACTGATAGCAAGATCTGGCCCTATTCAGTCTTACCATAGCTCTTTAATTTATACTCAGAAATTGACTACCTCCCCGAATGTTGTCTGCCCTGAGAAGCTTTTTCTCATCTTATCAGTAATAAATAAGGTTCAGCCGTCTAGTAAATAAGCTACTGATTTTGAACCACAAGGTCCCCAGCTTCAGCAAGATTTACATCTCACCTATTAAACATTGCCATAATATTTACAACACCATAGTTGGATGCTGATGCTTTCAGTTTGGTAAATCAGTAGAGTTAAAATATACTATTGCATAGCTTTTTGTATTGTATTTTCCTTATATTTTGTAAGGAATAATCTGACAAGTCATATTTTGATTTTAAAATATTCATTATTCAAAATCCTTTGACACTGAAGAATTTAGGCTTTAGATTGTGAATTGCTCACATCATATTGGCATACTGTGATTCATAGCAGATATTAAGTTGTTAATATTAGAGTTAATTGGAGTTCACTTGATTAATCTTTAAAAACACCAGTCCCTTGCTCTGTTTCAGAAATATTCTTTCGATATTGCCTGTGTGAATTAAAGAGCCTTTTAAAGTAGCTTCCAGTGAGAGTGCTTTTTCAAATACTTCCACTGCTACTTATGATGCTTTTGCTTTCATCCAATGTTCTTGCAAATATTTTCTTTGTGAAATGCTGGTAAATAAGTAGATCAAAGGAATTATGAATAGCAATAAAGTACAGTGGATTGTAATTTAGGGATCCTGGTTTTTTTGCAATATTTGCAAACAATAATAATCACAGAATTGTTTTGCTTTTACAATATTCTGGTTTTTTTGAACTGATAGAGTCATTATGCCTGACTGTATAAGCACTAGAAAGAGTGAGAACCGGATTCCACTTAATTATACCAGTGGAACTGCAATGATATTTACCACTTGGTTGATTTTATAGGTGATGTAGCTGTACTGAAGAAGACTGGATAAATTTGGATATAATGCCATTTACATCACAGAACATCTCATTTTCATACTGACATCCACACAGCACTGAAAAAATAAAACCAATATATTTTCCATTATTTAACGTTTTCACAGGTATTTGGGAGGAAAGGAAATCAAAAGCAAAACCAAAACGGTGGTTTCTCTTGGTGCCATCTTCCTGCTTATGTCTGTTCTGCTCTTTGCTCCTTCAGTCCCTTAAATTATGATTTCAACAGCTATTAGTGGCTTCCTGGCCAATCATGAAATTTCAGGCTTTGTTAAAAATGTTAAACTAAGCTGTTCAGCTACTCTCAGATCATCATTTTTGAAAGAAAGAGAGAAAGAAAGATATGTTAGAAGCTCAAAGTGGCCTGGCTGTAAGTGAAGCAGAATTGTATGAATCTATGAGATGTTGAGGTTCAGAAAGTAATTATGTCAAAAACTTCCTGACCTAATTTTGGCTGCTGCTTTTTGCAATGCTGCTCTGATAGGCAAGCTGCTTTCCACTTCCAGTTTCTATCTTGAAAGCTAAACTAAAATCTGTATCTCATACTGTACTGTATTGCTGACTAAAGCATGACTGGCAAGGCTGTTGGTAGATGTGACCTAAAAAATATATATATATATATCTATCTTTATGATAATCAGGATACTGCTGCTTTAGAACCATGTAAGTACTTTTTTCCCCTTACTGTCTTCTGTGAAAAGGAGATGGAGTATGTAGATTCTGAGGGTTTTGAAAAGTAGATTTCTCTTAAGAATAATTTCCTTAGCATACTATTCAGAAAAAATCTAGCGTCATAACTCTTGAAGAGTGTCTAATACTTGACCCTGATAAATCTCTTACAATATGGGTGACTGAATACTTTTAAAACCTAGAACCATGGTATAAAAGAGGCTTGCAAAGGACTTAGTGTTATATCAAAGATAACGTTTGGGTTTGATGATTATCTTGTTTCCACATGTTCATTTTTTAAAAAAGCTCTATACATGTTAAGTATATAGTGTTGCCTAAATCCAGTAATGCTGGTGAACAGAGTAGAATTTATCAGGTACAACGGTAACTGAGATATGTTAAGATAAAGAACCGGGACATACACTACACATCTAACATACCAGGGTCTGCAGTTAGGGGGGCAGTCTAGCTATCCAGCTGGATTTCATATGTGAACACTGGCAAGTCACAGTAAGTGGCAGAAAAAGTCTTCCTATGTATTAAAGCATATGGACAAAACATAATCAGCAATAACATGGTCCATTCCCAGGTGATGTCGTGTTGAATACGTAGAAATCAGTACAACATCCCTGGGTCAGTTGCTTTATAATAGAACAGAAGTTCGCTGTGGAAATAGGCGATTGTCACTGTGAAAAGTTTTCCTAGCATACTGAACTTAATTGATTTGGTAAAATCTTGAGATGTTGTATTGTAAAACCTTCCTAGCTGTTTGTAATGCATACTAAATTTTATGAATATTATATAGTGTGCCATACAATAAATACATTGTTAACAATAACAAAGAAAAACAAAAAAAGAGTAATTATTTCTGTTGAAAAATTCTGATTTTTTTCTTCCCCAAATGATACTGAATTATTAGAGATTGCATTTATTGAATAATTTTTCTAATATGCTTCTTCATATACTGATCGGATTGGGGCCAAATTCAGGTATAATAGAACAGCATGCTAAGGAAATACTCTGTTACACCAACAACAGAAGAGTAACTTATCAGTGGGATAAGGCATTTAATTGTTGTGTTTCAAGTATCAACTGCTGTTGATTAAATTTAGGATTTTTCTGTTTAGCTTAACTCCTGTGATTATTATTACAGCTCTTTAAAAGAAGCATACCAGATTTTCAGTGAGAAGAGACTTGTACAATACAACTCGCCATACATACTGCCCCACATAAATAAAGATGGCTTTCTGATGTTCCTGATAATTGACTGTTCTACTGATCACTTTCTACTTTTTCTACCTGATTTTTTGGTCTCTCCTTATAGTGGATATCTCTAATCTTTCATCTTGAGTTAACTGTTAGTCTTACACAATTTCAGTAATAGGAATTCTTTAGCCCTTCTTAAAGTTAATATGCTGATTACATTAACTGCGTAATATCTGTGTTACTGAACTCTTCATTTCCTTGTAAAAGAATGGACAGTAGGTCTTTTAAATTTATGTTTTAACCTGTTCATAGTTTTTGTTTGCTCTGCTACTACTACAGCATTCTGCTAGAAATGCTGTCCAGATCGGAATGATGCAAGCAACATTTTAAGAAAATGCTACATAATCAAACAGATAGTCACTTCTCAGTTTAAAAATTCTTTACTGTGTATTATTGATAAACATTAATTTTTAACACTACATACAAATTTCTTTGGAATGTACCTTGCGTTTATGGTATTTCTGGCCTTTCCTTAAACTGATGATTGACTTCCACTAATGTTTAAATGCTGTGGTCCTTACTTGAGGACTACAGTATTCATCCCATACTTTCTAGTTTCTCCCTTTTAGAGGCAGTATTCCACAATGACCAAACTGCCATGCATTATCTATAATCTGAATACTTTGCAGTGGGAAATTTGAAATAATAATCTGCAGAAAAGTGTGCATCCATGTCTTTGTATATTGGACCTAACCTCGTAGATTCTAAATCTCATGCACAAACATGAGACATGAATACATAAGATGGGATTTTGAAAGAAACATAAAGGAAATGGGTGCACAGATATCACTGAAAGTATGTGCATAATAACATCCCACAACACATGTTTCCATTTGTTTGGTCTTCCTCTAAAATGTGGGCTATGGTGTACCATGGTACACAAAAATCAAAGTTAAAAATCACAACACAATATACTGTCAGTGTGATTTGATAAAATTAGAGTGGAGGATAAAGGAATTAATCTTTTTTTGTTTGAAGAACATACTTAATATTGTCTGCAATGTAAAATTCCATTGAAGTCTTATGGTACTTTCTGTATTCACATACTAATAATGTTTAATTTCCTTTACAAAAAAAGTATAGAATTTGGATCTTGTCAAACATGTTTTAAAGGAATAATGCCTCTAACTTAAGTTTTAAATTTCAGCAAAGATATAGCTTTAATGTTACCACGGACCATCTCTCTGTCTAATATTAATACCCTATAGACTGTATTCTATAATCTGCTTACATCATTCCCTTTATAAAATTAGCTACTTATCAATGCAGCCATTTTACTGATGTTATACTCCACATAGTGATAACATTAGAAGAGTCATAGAATGCCATGATCAAACTACTTTTACTTATTATAGTACTCATATTTGTCTGTTGCCAGCATAATGCAATGGTGTGAAAGAATCACTTTGAAGATTTGGATTATTTGCAGTATTGTTTTATGACAGTATTGTTTTAAAAGCATTTCTTTTCACTTTAGTCTTAAAAAAATAAAGATCTTTGGGGGCTTTTATAGTGATTGGACATGTATGTGTACTGTACCAAAGTAATAAGTAGTTTCAAAACGCACAATAAATTCAGAAAATGCATTGGCAAGTGAGAATGCAAAATATCAGCTACTGCTCTTAAAGTAATGTGCTGCTCATTTGGAAGTAAAGAGGATTAAACTATCCTATACAATTAAAAACATGTGTTTTCATGTCAATTATAATGAAAAGTTTATATTAAAACTTTTTAGATTTTACAGATTTGATAGAATAACTTTTACTTGAGACATGAAAATACATCTGTGTAGCTTGCTGTTGGTTTGGTCATGACGTTGGAAAATTATTTGTATTAACACATGCTATCTGAAGTGTAATCCAAAATGCAGCCACATGATTGGAATAACTAAACAATACAAAGTGTGGAAGGCTCCCATGCCTCTTACTGAAATTTCATTTCAGAATTCTTATGTCTGGCTCAGAATATTAGTCTAATAATTTCTTCAATTCCTTGTATGAAAATACCAAAATATTTTCAATAGGAAAAACGCACATGATGTAGTTTCTAATCTTGTGACCTCACCTGTAGTAGAGCAATTTGGCATTATAAATTGTAGATAAGAAATTAGTTTAATATCAGAGCACGGAATACATGCAGAATATTTTGGTATGCATTTCAAACGTGAACTATTCAAAATAAATAAAACTGAAAAAAATAATTATGTGGGGTTTCATTCACAGAAATTAAATGCATCCAGTTCATCAGAAGGCAGCACTGTTGATATCGGACTACCTGCAGAAGGGGAACAGCCAGAAGCAGAACCCGAAGAAGTTCTAGAGCCAGAGGCTTGTTTTACAGAAGGTAGGTGAAGTAAAATATATGTGAAGTGATTAGACCTCACTCTGTCGATTTGGACTGGATTCTATTTTTATTCAAAATTAAGAAGCAGCTTTGTGACTATAGTTGTATTTTCTGTTTGTATTGTTTGTATTAGTAACTCCTTCAAAGGTACTACCATAGATGTACTGTTCTTGTGCTCTCTCTGTCCTTGGAAGGTATTGTAAGAATTACAAAGCTTTAACTTTAAATATTGAAACAAAAATCCTTTAACAGAAGATGCTTATTTACAAGAATCTATTGCAGTAGCACTGAAATAAGCCAGATTACTTCCACTCATTGTGATTCCTAATAAATATTTACCTTATACTAACATCTCAAAATCTATTATTGCATTTAGGCTGCGTGCGGAGATTCAAGTGCTGTCAAGTCAGTGTAGAAGATGGGAAAGGGAAAATCTGGTGGAATCTGCGGAAAACCTGCTACAAGATTGTTGAACACAACTGGTTTGAGACCTTCATTGTCTTCATGATTCTTCTCAGCAGTGGTGCTCTGGTAAATTCAGTGTGGAACTATTGTATCTATTTTAAGCAGCAGGCAATTAGAATTACAGTTAATTATAAAGCTGCACATAAAACATCAGAACTTGATATTCAATTCATAAATGTTCTAATATCAACATATATATATCAACAAGCATTGAGCATGTATTGTAGGATACCTAAGAGTGCTCACAGGCTATGCAACAAATTGTTTGGCAAGTTCAAAATGTAGTGTTAATGGAAATAAGAAATTGGTTATATCAGACTGGTATTCACATGGTTTCATACTGATGATAATAGCTTTTTTTTGCCTTATACGCATTTAAAATAAACCACAGTTGAACTAGGAACTTATCAACAGCAGCTTGAATTGTGAAACTGAGATGTAAGGTGCCAATGTGATTCCCTCAGGTATTTTACCAGACTGATGTTAAATCAGGTGCGCTAAGTACCGAGGTAATTAGTTCCTCATAGCAGGAGCAAAATACAGCGTACTTGCTACACTTGAGTCAACGCAGAGTGATTCACTGTCAGTGTAGACATTTTCTTTTGAAAAGGAGTTATTAATCTTTGTTATTCAAAATCTTTCTTGGCTACTATATACCACACTGCAAACTGTGACAACATTTAATGATACCTTCAAAAATCTTTTTCACAGGCATTTGAAGATATATACATAGAACAACGTAAAACTATCAAGACCATGCTGGAATACGCTGACAAAGTTTTTACTTATATCTTCATTCTGGAAATGCTTTTAAAATGGGTGGCTTATGGCTTTCAAACCTATTTCACTAATGCGTGGTGCTGGCTGGACTTCCTGATTGTTGATGTATGTATTCTTTTTCATGTCCTGTACAACAAGCTCTAAAAATCAGAATATTGTTTTCAGGGTAAGCTTTCTGTTCTATTCAATGGAAACTTTATTTTAAAACTGTTGCTGTGGTACAGTTTACAATTCTGTTCAGAAAAGAAAAAAATATTTAGATATACTTATCACTCCAGAGAAGGTTTGTTGATGTTCTCTAGTTTGGTCAAGTTGTAATGCTTTATTGACATGATGCTTTTCACTTTTTTTTTTTTTTCACGGCGTGGAAAGGATGCTGTTCATCCTCTTCAGTTTTTGCTGTATATGGAGCTTAATTATTTCAGAGCAATTTCTTTAAAGGTTTCTAACATTCTGATCAAATACTGTAAGTGTCCTGTCACTTACTCTATGTAGTACGGAAGGAAAATACTGGTAGGAACTCTCAATTCCATTGTACTCTTGCACTTTTCACTGCATCACGTGGGTGATCTTAGAGAGACACTTGGAGAACTGTAGATGAGCTCCCTTAGAATGCGTTCTCAAATGGTTTTCAAAAGGCTGCACCACCAAGGAGGAGATACACTATGCCTGAAGGAGACCTAATGAGAAGTGCATTGTAATTTCAAGTATACATGCTCACCAATGTATGCACAGTACTGGGCAGCATAAATGGAAGTCTGCAGATCTTTAACCATATAGGAGATGTTCATTTCCCTTCCATCCCCAATAGCCTTACTGCATCTGTCTGTGCTAATAGGCTGTCTCTCAAATGCACCTATGTAATTCCCATGGAATGCAAGGTAAGAATCTGTTTTGAATCACTTGTTTGTTCATTCCGAAAAGCAGCAGAATTCTATAGAAATCACACTGTATCTCCTTAAAACTATGATATGATAGACCATGAAGTTTTTACTACACAGAGCTTGGAAAACATTATAACTTTTACATCCATACCAGCATTGCAAACCCTATGATAAAACACGACTCTATGCACACTTAGTATCCTGTGATTGAGTCTGTACCAATGTAAAATATTTGGCTCAATCATCAGATGTGTCAATTACTATGCATATAACCAGAGCTTTACAGAGACACCGTGAACAATACTTTACACTGTCATTATATGTTTATAGTATTTATCAACAAATATTTAATTCTTATTTGATAGTCTGTGTTTAGTTACTTTTGTGAACTTTATAAATAACTTCATTAGTTTTTCATGGCAACCTAACGCTGGTGCATTTTTTTTCATGGAAAAAATTAATCTCTGAAGCATGTTTTTTAGTCTTTAATCAGAGGATGGAACAAAGAAAAAAGATTAATTTGGAAATGAAAGAACTAAAAGAGAACAGGAATGATGTAAGGGAAGGTCATTAAATGGAAAGAAACAGAAGATTGTTGGATGTTTTTTTTCTTTACTAGAGCCACTCCTTCCCAATGGTTTACTATAAATATATTTCTAAGGATTATTGATGAAGGATAATTGTATTATTTATTTTACAGCTATTCTAGTTTATTTACTCATCTGCCTGCAGACCAGACCAGCGTTATGCAAGCCAGAATTGATGAAGTGGTTGAAGGAGTCACAGGGAATGAATGAAGTGTGGTTATGCCTAACAGTGAAGCTTCTACCATTGTCTAACAAACAGTTGGATATCAGTGTTGATTAGTCTGGTTAAATCTGAACACCACTGGTAGCTGTGGCTGTTGAATAAGATTTTCTGGAGACTAGAAAGTTACATTTGACTGAAGGCCAGGTCTGGCTGTGTTTTTTGAGAGCTTTTACATTCCCATCAGGTTCTGAAGATATCATGGGAAGTCCTAACCTAAACTGATCATTCCAATTCACCCAACTTTTGGGATTTTTCTTTTTGCGTGTGACTTCATTTTTCTTTAAATACCACCAAATGTTGACCAGTTTATGTGAATTTAAAAGGCATTTTTATACCATTCTACCAACATGATTTCACCAACAGGTACCTAGAATATACTCCTATTCTACTTTGTCTGACTTGAAAGATCTTTCTGCATTATAGAGGGTTTCCTGGAGAAAGAGGTCCAGCCTTGAATCTGCTTGAGAAGTTCAGGGCACATCATTCCCACCATTTGTATTGAAAGGATATACAAGATGAATGAGCAATATTGCCTTTCTGTTTTTGTGTAGGTCTCTTTGGTTAGCTTAACAGCTAATGCCTTGGGCTACTCAGAACTTGGTGCGATTAAATCCCTTAGGACACTAAGAGCTTTGAGACCTCTAAGAGCCTTGTCGCGATTTGAAGGGATGAGGGTAAGACAAAATGAAAGAATCGGAAATAATGCATGCATACACAGAAAAAATGCATGCAGAATAATCAACGGCAAATCCATGCAGAAATGCTACACTATCATCCTATATATTTTACATTTGTCACTAACATATAAGCAAAAGTCTTCATCTGCTTATATGAATTCATGTGTTATCGCACACATTGTTACACTTATTTAGGCTCCTTGGCCTTTCACCCTATTTCATATTTTCCTGGAGGGCCGAAGGATTTATCAGCTGCATGGATCTATACAATGTTACTACAAAACTGGATTTATCCCATATAAAAAAATGCTGCTGTAGTCAGAAAAGTTTTGAAAAAACAATACTTCTTAACAATAGTGTGTGCACATGTACACACATATGTATGCACATAAGTATTGCACACTAGTATAGAATACCACGTGTAGTCTATCAATATATTTTAACTTACTGTTCTGTAAATATTGATTGGAAATTTCTGTTACAATTTAAAAGTTTTGTGATGAATTCCTATGTCAATAAGTAAATTGGCAGTGTTAAAATACCTTCTTTCTTTCAGATTAGAGCTATTGCATTCTATTTAAGACAACTTTTCTAGTATACCAAAGATGGAGCTGGTTTTATGATTTCTGGCCTAAATTGGTTGCTTGCTGCTTTCCATGTTGATTTTAAAATGTTGATTTTAATCTAGAGAGCACTGAGCATCCTGAAAACATATCAGAAGACTTTTGCTGACAGAGTTGGGTATATTTGAAGAATTACTGTCTCCAGCTGTTATCCCCAACTGGTATCGCCATACCAGTTACTGCAGCTGAGACCCTCAGCCGCCCAGCTGGGCACTCTCATGTCTATTCCAGTGCAATGTGAAATTGATTAGTTTAGATCACTTCTTTAGTGCACTGAATGGACAAAGACCTTATGTGTTCTGCTGTGACATGAAAGCTCTAGAAGGGTCTCTTAGGGGGAGTAGTTAACAACTAGAGATGGTAGATATTTCTAGCTCCAGCCACAAGGAGATGTCTGATTTACACCTTCAGAGTCTATCTGTCTGCCTTGGACATATTGCCACAGATCTGATCAGCAGGTGCACCTGAGCTGAAACCCTATTGCTAACTAAAAGGGGTCCTTGTGGGAGCTCCCTGTGCAGTCACTGATCTTTAGCACCACAGGTTATAAGCTGCTTAGCAAATTTATAAGTCATCTACAAATTGGTGAGCTTCTGAAGAAAATGGGATGCTCTGTGTGTGGCAAGTAAAAGACTTCAACTAGAAAGGAAACAGGATTTGATGAAAGGTTATAAATTCAAATAGAAAATACCACTTCCTTGCCTCCAGCAGGTTTCTGGAACTTTGCTGAAGCAAATTTTAAAATTTGGGATGTTTATATTCGATATAAGGCCTATCTAAAACATCAGTAATATCTCACTAAAAAACCACATTAGCTGTTGTTTTTCTATGAGAATGATGAGGGAAAATGAGCCAAAGACAAAATATGTCACTTTTTATATGCACAGTTGCTTAATGTGGCAAGGAAGAAACAATCACTTTGTCAAGAATGTTAATGGGAAATTGTCAATCCCGTAACTTTCCTGTTGGTATAAACTACCTATTAATTTTATACTGATCTGCTAACTGTAAAATACAGTAAAAATACACAGATAAGGAGGAGATTTATGACTTTAGCAAAAGTTACAATCAAAAAAAAAGTTAAAATAAAAAATAGTGGATGAAGTCAGTTAAGTTCAGACTAGAAATGCAACCTATGTTTTTATTAGGCAATCAACCATTGACATTTTCCTATGGATATAATGAATTTTGCCTTATTTAAAGTAAATAATTTCAGGCTTAATGTCTTTAAAGGTAGAGTAGCTCAAGCTGGTGAAGAAATTAATATGAGAAGATTTTAAGGTCTGATACATGGAAATTGAAGATGTCTGTTCATAACATAGTAATATCATTGGTGTTTCACATCTGTGGACTGAAAATATGACAATATAGTATGGTGCACATATTTGCATAAGCACTTAAAATTGCTTCTAGTGAGCATTATATTTCCTACATACAAGCAAGAAATTCCATTCTACACATCTAAAAATTTTAATCCACCATACTGTTCTCTAGGATCAGGGCTTGCACCTGCCCGAACTAATAATTAATAGAAAACATCGCCCCTATGGAAAACATGGTGTTTCCCCTGCATCTTCCCACCACTAGTATTGCTAGGAGAAATACATTTTAATTTGCACTTGGGATTTCATGGCAGTAGCCTGTGGGAGTATAATTAATCTGTCTATGCTCTGTCCCAAGCAATGTCACTCACTGCTGTATGGTGCTAGGCACATACTACCTTTATTTTAACCAGTAAAGAACACTTTTAATGTCTTTCTAACGCTTTCCCTGCTTTAACTTCTCTCAGGCCTTGGCCTGTTTTCTCACACTCCTGCTACCAATGGAGGCTAGGAGGTGTCTGGATCAGTGTTTTCAGTAATGCTCAACAGTACATTTTGAGTGTCTTCAATTGGTTCATATTACAAGCTGGTTCTGCTATAGCTTCAGGAATCAGATTAAAAACAGAGAAAGTAGGTCAGCTGTAGAAATCCAGCAATTACAGAAAGAAGAACATGACTGGACCTGCAGCTGTAGCAGAAAGAGGAACACAGTTCTCGGGTGTAATGAGACTGAAAGCTCGAGGACAAATATTTTCACTTCATTAACTGTCCTTTTATATCTCAATAATTATTCCTGATGGATTATATTATTATGTTTAAGAAATCTGCTTATATTTTTAAGTAGAAGAATTGAGATAACTTTAAATAAAAATAATGTAAAAATAACAGCACATATATTTGGAAAATATTCCCAAACTGGAAAAAAATGATGTCACAATTTATTATTCCAGTCAAACTTCCCACTAAAATCAGTGGGTTCATGGATTTCCAATTTAAACTAATTCAGCATTATTATTAAACTATTTGTTTGTTTATGTCAAACTACTCCTCATCATGTTTCACAGTCATGTCGTAGAGAAAGCTGAGAGTACACGTCTGTCAACATAAGTCAGCACTGTTGAAATAGTCACAAGGGATTTATCCGGTAGTCTGGGAATCCTCTGTGCCCAGCTGTTGAGTCATAAAATGCTGTATTACTTTTGCTTATTGATTTTTGGTAGGTATTGCTAAGGAGATTTTTAGTATGAGTAAGAAACTAATTTGCTCTCTTTTTTTTCAATTTCCCCATTAGAAATAAACATGTATTACAACATGTGATTTAAAACACGTGGCAAAAAACCAAACAAACATGGAAGCTTTGGACTTCATCCACCATTCTGTGCTTTTATAAAGTCATAGAGTAATTTACATTGAAAGGAACCTAAGTTGGTCCAGCTCCTAAATTTAACATAATGACAATTTCATTGAAGTCCTATAGGATCTCGAATATTTTCCAAAGTATGTATCATCCAAAAGAGGTATTGTTTTGGCAGGAATGGAGCCCTGCAAGTTGCAAGTATTTCTCCTTTACATCAGCCTAAGTCTACTATATGCTATACATGGTGGTGGTTCATCACCTACTCTAACATTGAAAGGGCTTATTTTCTATTCTGTAAAATGGCAACGAATGACAGGTGACCTACCTAGATGACTAATTTTACAAGTAATTGATTTATGGAACATATTAATTGTAGATGTAAGTGTAATGCCAAAATATTTTTCAGGCTTAATCTACATATTTGTATTTCAAGTAGAAACAAATAGCACAGTGTGCTAGAGGATCTGCTCTAGCACCTACATCATATAAAGTAAATGAATTATAAATAATCTTTTCTATGTAATACCTAATGTCCTGCATTTTTAAAACAAAATCTTCATTAGGGTATAAGGACCTGATTTGGTTGTTTTGGCAAAACTGGCAGTGGTGATCCATAGTTATTAAGTTCTCTATTTTAGACTTACTTACAAACACATTTAAAATAGGAGTTAACTAGTTTAGGAGTTCATCAATTCTATCATTAAAGAAATAATTCTCATTCATAATGGACCTACTTTCTCCCTAATTTTTCTTCACCATTTTATTTTTATTCTGGCATGTTTTTAATCATTGCTTGTCATCATACATAAACTCATTTTCATAGTTTTCTTTCCTGAAACCTGATTTTCCCAAAAAATAATTTGGGAATTAAATCAAGTCTCTTCTTTTTTCAAGTCTTATCTGCCACTTGTCTGAATGCTACCAGCTTTTCTGTGCTCAGACACTCAGCTGGCTTCCTGGTTTGAACATGTCTTTTTCTGATTTTATGTAGAACCATCCGAATGAATATGCGTACATCCCTGAGTTTTCTTTTATTTAAAAGAACTCTTAAAATTACTTTCAATTAAAGATTTGCTCAGCAACATTGATTTTGAATCTTTATCTAGCAAGCATGTAATAAAAAAAGATTTATTGTGTTTGATGCAATCAGTCATTAGAAATATTATGAAGATAATTTGGCAGACATACATTAAGTAAATATTCAAAAAAGAATTAATTAACAAATGCAGATTTTTTTTCTGTTTGGCTTTTTTTTAGCTCGTTACCTGTTTGTTCTTCTTTTTCCCATTCTTTAAAGCTACTGTTTGTATGTTTTTCCTCCTAAATATGTTGATGTTTTATCTTTCCTCTATACTGCTTTTCTCACTTCTTACTCTCAACAATTAAAAAAAAGTAACACTGATATTAGAGTTAAAATAGAGTGTTTAAGAAAGGCTGATGAAATATTTGTAACATACTGGTGCCTGTGTTCTTACACTCTTTCTCTTTGGTTTCATCTATATACTAGGTGGTTGTGAATGCCCTGTTAGGAGCGATTCCATCCATTATGAACGTGCTTCTTGTTTGCCTTATATTCTGGCTGATCTTCAGTATCATGGGAGTAAATCTATTTGCTGGAAAATTTTACTACTGTGTTAACACTACAACTGATGAGAGATTTGATATCAGCCAAATCAACAACTATAGTCAATGTGAGGAGCTCATAAAAAACAACGAAACTGCCCGATGGAAGAATGTGAAGGTTAACTTTGACAATGTAGGCCTTGGTTATCTTTCTCTGCTTCAAGTGGTAAGTCACCACTCCTTAATTTCTGTTTATCTTTCTGTATATCAGTTGTTACAGTAAAAAGTAATTTTTCATTTAGAAATTTTGTTTCTTCTTGGTTTGGAATTACAAAATGTGGGATAAATCCATGGCTCTACAGAAATAATATGAAGCATATAGGCTATGCTGACTATGAGAAAAAATACATAATTCAAACCTAATTCGCCCTAGCTGCATTGAATCTGTATCAAGTACACCTACTTTGCTCATACACAGAAAATAACTTTTGTATCGGATATAACTCATAATGGATAAAAGTTCTTAATAGATGTTGTGTCCTCTATAGTCAGATATTGGAATTTGCTTGCAACTCTCATATATGAATAAAACATAGAATAGAAGGCAAGAGTTACGTATTAACATTTCTCTGTGGTGGTGTTTATGATAAGCACTAAGGACACTTGGTCTTCAGCTCTTAAACATGTTTCTGACAAGCTGTTTTCCAGAAAAAGCATGAGGTAAACACCAGTGTTCTCTTTATAGGCTACATTTAAAGGATGGATGGATATCATGTATGCGGCTGTGGATTCTCGTAATGTAAGTATAGCCCCTTGACTCCATTTGTTTTGACTGTAAGAGCTCCAAGATTTAACAATGTAATTTTTTAACATCTTTCAGGAATAACAGTAACAGTGAGAGAACAAGGAGTTATTATGGGTTTGTAGTTAAAGAAAATGGAAACCATAGGAAAAATACGAGACAAAGAAAGCAGAGGAGCAGTCCTAAAGGATTCCATGTTCTGTATGGTGCAGTTGGACCAAAATTCCTCTGTTCCACAGCAGATTCCACTATTTCCATGAAATGCCTTTTCCTCCTCTCATTATGTGCGCTGAGGCATTATTTGCATTTAGAAAGAGGCACCAATACACAGATTACAGATATTTTTTGTAATACTGATCTTGTTTTAAAGTTGAGACTTCCACTCTGCTGTCCAAGTTGCCTGACTCCTTTCTTCAGGGAACAGTTCCTATTCTTAAGTCGGCCTGTGCCTTTTCTTACCATTTTGCCTTCCCCTTGCTCCCTTGGTGCAACTTGTCCTCTAGTTCTAAGTAGATGACTGAATAAACTGTACTGGTAGGACTCCAGCTTTTTTTGGTAAGCTACACTCACAGCGGGAGGCCTGTTGTAGTATAGCACATGTGCTTACTCTAAAGACAGCTTGGATGCTTCTCTTCCATAATCCAGCACAGTTTCCTAAGTGCCTATAGTAGTGAAAGCTCCACAAGCCCACATCAGAGGCCTCTCACGAGATACACAGAAAATTTTGCAGCTTCACACACTGGTGTTTCTGGTTGTCTGTAGACACAGACAGATGATACTATACTAGTTTAAACCAGTTGTGTCTTCAGTATTTATTCTACGCTCATGTAGGCCAGTTACATTTTCTTAAATGTAATATGAGGTTTGATAGCAAAGCTCTCTGTCAAGAATGTAACTTCATAGACTGAAGATCAGTGGAATGGATATGTGGGAACTTGACCATAAGAAGCAAAGATCAGAGTGACAGAGCCCTAAATTCTATTCAGCAGATTTTTGATTCTCTGCTCACAGTTAAACTAAGGCTTAGTTTCTATGCCTTTTTTGCAGGTTTTGGATCAGCCTAAGTATGAAGATAACCTGTACATGTATCTTTACTTTGTCATCTTTATCATCTTTGGATCATTCTTTACTTTGAACCTTTTCATTGGTGTCATCATAGACAATTTCAACCAGCAGAAAAAGAAGATAAGTACTTCATGATTATTCTGGAAAGAAAGCTAAAAAAAAATGCTTATTTTTGGTTGACAGAAAATAACTTTATTTCTAAAATATTATTTTTCTACTTTATGATAAATTACTATGTGTTCTGCATATTAAATAGTTTACATTATTAAAGCATATGATTTTGCTTGATGAGGGTTTGATGGACAAGTGACAACATATGTCTGTCCATGGTTAATGAAATAGTAATCTTTGTAAAGATGTGGATTTGGGGCTGAAGTCTGTAATAGACTCATAAAAAGGGAAAGAAGAGGTTCTGAAATATCAGCATCTGGATACCTTCTAATTCTCCTTTGGTATTTGGCCAAAATTTAGACTAGAGGAAAAAAAAAAAAAAAGAGAAGGGGATTGGAATATTTTATTAGTTTGTGCCTCTGTAATAACTGATGGAATTTAGTAGAAGAAAGATAAAGCACCTCTCCTTCCTCTGTACGAGCCCTCTCCCCAAAGAAGAGCAGAGGTCTACCACAAACAATGCACATTCAAGGGCCTCTCAAAAAACTTCCCAGTCATTAAGAGTGGAATATGTAAAGCAATTCTTCTGTTAACAAAGTGCTAATAATCACAATAAAAGGGTCATTTTATGTCTGTCCTAACTTTTCTCACAGATGAGAATGCGAACACTAGTGATTATTACTGTTCAGTATCTTTATTTATAAGTAATCGGTAGAGATATGTGGTTGTCACCAGTTTTTGTCTCTTTGGTTTACTTTGGAGGTCAAGACATTTTTATGACAGAAGAACAGAAGAAATACTACAATGCAATGAAAAAACTGGGTTCAAAGAAACCACAAAAACCTATACCTCGACCAGCAGTAAGAATAAAAATATTTTATGTTATTTTTACATTTCTTTAAAAACAGGTTTGTTTCAGTTATGCCTCAGCCTGAATTAAGTTGTAAGCTAAAAACCCAAGTGACATCAGAAAAGCCTTTCTCATCTGAAATCCTATTTTTTCTCTTTTCCAGTCTGAATTTGGAGGACTCTTTGCCTTTTTTGCTCCACCCCCCCCTTTCTCTCTGTTGGTGGCAATGACATTTTATGTGGCATTTTTTCAAAATGCTGGTTTGACTAGAACAATAAAATCTGGCAGTGCATTTGTCAAAACACATGAAAGTCTTAGGGCACAGGCTTTTTCAGTCATTGAGGAAGACTCTGAAACTGCTGTATGGGGGCAAGGTACCTTATCATTGTTTGAAAAACAGTCCTTTTGCCCCTCACATTCCTGTTGCACAACCCATACAATGCTTGTGGTCTGGAGCAGGGCTACCCTAGCACTGCAGAGCAGAGTCTGGCTGGGGCAGAGAGCGATTCCAGCTCTGCAGTTCTGCTTTGGACTGTGTAACCTGCTAAGTGGCCAGTCCAGCCATCAGTAAATTTTTCTATAGCTGAGCAATGGAAGATATTGTTCTAAAAGTTATTTTGGTGACATGAAGAGTGTGAAGTTTTCTATCAAATGAAGCGCTATTAATTCCCAGCCTGCTTACATCACCCCGTTACTTACTTATATCCAAATTTTGCCAAGCTAGGCATCAGTTAATAATCTGTGTCACAAGAGGTTACAATTAACTGGTTCAGGGTGGCAAAATCTCCTTGCAACTTTAAAAAAAAGTAGCGTGCATATTTTGAAACCATCTTTTGATGCTTATAAACACAGTAGCTGTAAACAGAAATTAAATATAAATGCATATACAAACTGGAAAATTCATGCAAATGGAGGAATTCATGGAAGACATGAAATCCCTTTCATATTAGATATAAATAATTTGTAGTGATTTTGAAAGAGAAATTTTACCCAATGCATATCGTAATGGATCTTATTTTTTCTCCCCCCCAGAACAAATTCCAAGGCATGGTCTTTGATTTTGTAACAAAACAAGCATTTGATATCAGTATCATGATACTTATCTGCCTTAACATGGTCACAATGATGGTAGAAACAGATGATCAGAGTGAAGACATGGAAAACATTTTATATTGGATTAACCTGGTATTTATTGTACTTTTCACTGGAGAATGTGTCCTGAAATTAATTTCACTTCGCCATTACTACTTCACTATAGGCTGGAATATTTTTGATTTTGTGGTTGTGATTCTCTCTATAGTAGGTAAGAGAAATTCATTTTTATGAAATCACTAAATCTGTGAAAATTGAAACATTTTTGGCATGTAAAGTCTATTTCTGTTTTGGTTCGACATTGTCACTAGGAAGTCTGACCATAATTTTTCTTTCTTCTGATTTCATATTATCCATAAAATAATGGATCAGTATAGTAAGAAACTTTTTAGCAATAGGTTTTCATTTCTCTAGGACCTGAAATTAGATCTTTGTTCTGAGTTCTGTAGAAATTCCTCAGCATAGAAACAAACTCACACATGAAAGTCAATTTTGATATAAACTGATGGTGGCAAGTGCAGGAAAAGAGTCCATCAATCCAAAATCCAAGAGCAAAATCTGTGCGGGACTGTTAGGCTCGCATGCAAGCACCCCAGACAGCAGGGTAAACCCTTAGATTGCTTCAGTTTTGTTTGATTCTGAGAGGTTTTAGGTGTGAGCTAGAGTGAGCAACTGGAGAAGCAGAGCTGAAGCAGAAGTGGTAATAAATACATGGCTCCACTAATCTTTGCTTTATCTATAGCACAGAGCCTAAAAGAACTTGAGTAAAATTTCTGTCATTTTAATTTCTCAGAGCTCCTTATATACAAATTTGTTTTGCCATTTTTGTTTGGATTTTTCATTAATACTAAACTTGTGGTCCATTATTTCATGTGTGATTAAGAAGTTGCAGTTCTCTTCAAACTTACATATTTTCTTTGAATACCATAACTTGATTACACAGCATTTTAATACTACTGTAAATATGATCTTTCCTTAGATTAACTGAGATTATATTTCTTACAGTTAAACAGAAAGCTGTTCTTCTGGTCTCAGCATTTGCTAGTCTACATACACTAGTTATCAGTTTGTCCTAAATTTTATATGTTTCTGCATCTATCTGCACATTTATGTAGTCATACAATTAATACTTAGAAATGTCATTGATGCAGTTTTTCATTATGCTGTAAATTACATCAGAATTTCTATTGGTATTTATGGGTTTCCAAAGCATACCAAACTGTAAAGGCCTTGTAAAAAGAGCTGAATGGCTAATTCCTAAAATCTGTTCAAATATTCTATTCTTTTTAAAGTTCTACAATGTTTGTAGGATAAATCTTTAGCAGTGTTTTTGAAATTTAATAATATTCTTTATTAATTTCATCTGGTTTTCAACAGGTATGTTCTTAGCTGAGATGATTGAGAAGTATTTTGTGTCCCCCACACTATTCAGAGTCATCCGACTTGCCAGAATCGGTCGAATCCTGCGCCTCATTAAAGGCGCTAAGGGAATCCGCACTCTGCTTTTTGCTTTGATGATGTCGCTTCCTGCTTTGTTCAACATTGGCCTGCTGCTCTTCCTGGTCATGTTTATCTATGCGATATTTGGCATGTCCAACTTTGCCTATGTCAAGAGGGAAGTTGGGATTGATGACATGTTCAACTTTGAAACGTTTGGCAACAGCATGATCTGCCTCTTTCAAATTACCACGTCTGCTGGCTGGGATGGTTTGCTAGCCCCAATTCTTAACAGTGGGGAGCCAGACTGTGACCCCCATAAAGACCACCCGGGGAGCTCCGTTAAAGGCGACTGCGGCAACCCTTCCGTTGGGATTTTCTTCTTTGTCAGCTACATTATCATATCATTCCTGGTAGTGGTGAACATGTACATTGCTGTGATTTTGGAGAACTTCAGCGTTGCTACTGAAGAAAGCGCTGAACCCTTGAGTGAGGATGACTTTGAGATGTTCTATGAAGTCTGGGAGAAGTTTGATCCCGATGCAACACAATTCATAGAGTTCAGTAAACTATCAGATTTTGCAGCTTCGTTAGATCCTCCTCTTCTTATAGCAAAACCAAACAAAGTCCAGCTTATTGCAATGGATCTGCCCATGGTAAGCGGTGACAGAATTCACTGCCTTGACATCTTGTTTGCTTTCACAAAGCGTGTTTTGGGGGAAAGTGGGGAGATGGATGCCCTCAGAATACAGATGGAAGATCGGTTTATGGCGGCCAATCCTTCTAAAGTCTCCTATGAACCAATTACAACCACATTAAAACGAAAACAGGAGGAGGTATCTGCTGTCATTATTCAGCGTGCTTTCAGACGTCATCTTTTAAGGCAAAAAGTCAAAAAAGTTTCATGTATCTTTAATCAGGATAAAGGTAAAGATGAGGACGATCTGCCCATGAAAGAAGATATGATTATGGATAAACTAAATGAGAACTCCACTCCAGAAAAAACAGATATGACCCCATCCACAACCTCCCCACCATCCTATGACAGTGTAACAAAGCCAGACAAAGATAAATATGAAAAAGACAAATCAGAAAAAGAAGATAAAGGTAAAGACAGCAGGGAAAGTAAAAAGTAACACAGAATTCTATTTGTGATAAACTGTTTACAGCCTGAGAAAGTATGTATTTGTGTCAACAGGACTCCTGTAGGAGGTACATGCCAAACTGACAGTTTTTACATAATATAAATATATATATAATTATATATATATATATAAAAAAGGTCAGTGCCTATAACAAGACAGTGACCCCTCGTCATCAAACTGCAGCTCTGTAAAACAGGGTAACATCTTGACAGGAGGTTGTTGTTTTTATTACCAGCTGACACTGCTGAAGAGAAGATAAAATGGCCAATCAGACTGTAGGGACCAGTTACAAAAGAAAGGTGCAAACCTATGAATCTCTGTGTTGAACATGAAACACACAGTACAAAAATTGTGTCCACTGTTTGCATTTCAACAGCCACATTTGCCATATTTTTACAAAAATCAGTGTTGGTGAACTTATCATTTTTTAATTCACAGGTTGTTTACTATTATATGTGACTATTTTTGTAAATGGGTTTTATGTTGGGGAAGGGGGTACGAGAACCAGGTGTTCTACTCTCGGATTCTCTATAATGTACAGACAGAAGTGATTTGCATGAAGGCATGCTGCACTTGTAGTTCATGCATGGAAAAACATGACGTCGCACAAAGCAGCAGAGTCTGACTACTTCCATGTTTCAGGGTGGCTCTATATTTTGAGGTGCTTACTAACAGTATCCATCTAGTATCCCATCCAGACAAATCTTAATGTGCCTGTAAAGTCCCATAGAGGCTAATAATAGAACAGATGTTTTATTTTTTCATAAGTCATTTAACTGTAGTTGAACGAACTCTGCGTAAAAAAATTTACTAAGGGTCATAAGAGCCCGTTTTTAAGTACTCCGTAGAAAACAGCTTACCTGAACTTGGGAAATTGAATTTACCAAAAACCTGCAAAACCTAAGGATTATGAAGTTGTTCTGCTTCACCCTGCAGTATTGTTTAGCCATCTTCTGCTCTCAGCAAGGTTGACATTGTATGTGTTGATTAAAAAAGTACCGTCTATGTAAATAGTTATTTTATCCCGTGGTGCATGTTTGAGCAAACAAATAATGACCTGTGCACAATATTTATTGCATCAAATATGTACCACAATAAGTGTAGTTTGCAAGCTTTCAACAGCTAATATGAAGTATTCTGTACCATTATAGATAGTTTGGAAGCTATCACTGATGCATGTTTATCTTGCCTTTGCTGCTGTAATTTTACTCCTTCCACTGTTAAAAGTCTAATATGGGAAGCCATATCTCAGTGGTTAAGTGAAACAAATTGTTCAATCGGTCATCATTCTTTCATGACATCAAGCAATAGTTTGCAGCTAATTAAAAGCTTCTTGCTTTGCATTCTAAAATTTTAAGTGACTACTGTACGGTGTATAGTCAGACTGTACAGGATATGTTGCAAACTGCTTAATCTGTTGAAAAATACATGGATAGAATTTTCTAAGAAAATATAAATATTGTAAAAAATACCATTTTATTTTATTTTTCAGCGTTTTGTACATAAAATAAGAAATGAGAATTATCTTCAGGTTGATGTCACTGTCACTTTTGTTACTTTCTATCCATAGCACTTTTTAATTCAAGAACTTCACTAACTAAGAAACAAAGGAAAGAATGGGGTAGCTTTAGGTTTCTGCTTTTTTATTAGTACTGTATTTTTGCACACATTTTAATGTGAAATAAGTTTCAAACTGATTCCAAAATGCACTTGCTTCCAAATAGATATAACTTGTAATTGAAATGTGGTGGGGAAGATTTGTTTAAAATTCTAGCACTGCCTGCATCAGAAGTTTCAAGGTAGTCTTTTATTCATGAAATCTTTACCAGTGTTTGTTTACATAGACTATTCTTATTCTTGTCGATTCATGCTGCACTAGAACTGTTCTAAATATAATATGGGATCCACAATGTTGTTTTCTTTTCCACAGGAATTAAATAGCAAACTTGTATAATTGATCACATCAGGACATTTTGTGTTTCTTACACAAGCAAAAATTTGATGTTGACTCCTCCTTTTACAAAAATATTGACTTGTGTGTCGGTGAACTGCATGCAGGAAAATGCTATTACCATAAAGAACAGTAAACCACATTACAGTTGAGCCAAAAGAATAAAGACTTCATTTTTTATTGTATTTATTTGTTCTGTCTTTGTTTTCATTACTAAAAACTATTGGCTGTCAAGAGGTGCTATGAAAATAAGATATGAATCTATAAAGTGAATCTTAGAAATAAGGAGTAGCGATTAACTCATAATAATAATCTGCAAAAAGTAAAAATTTGAAGCCATATGCTTTCAGAAAGATCTTTAACATGATTTCAATGAACAATCTTCCCATTATTAATCCTATTTAAAGATATTCTTTAGTAGGATAATGTTTATGTGTACATAATGCCTAACCCCCTTTTTCATGTCAGGTATTCATAGACAACTAGAAAAACACATGTTAAAGAAAGTAGCTATCAAGGCTGCAAACCAGTGTGCATAATTTCAATGATATTTTAACATTTTAAGTGAAGAATTATCTTTGTGTTATAAGAATAATTTTGTTTACTACATAATTTGTAAAAAAAATTACTTTGCTTTAAGATATGAGGGGTGGAAGTCAGGAGAAACTGCTGGAAGTTTTAGTAAAGCATCAAATTCATAGGGTTTTTATTAATCTTAGGGTGCTGAATGCCAATTATAATGTGAAAAATCCTATAATTTTAAACTTCTGTGGCGAATTTACAGACACTACTATTCACTGTCAGGGAGCTGGCATACGTATCGGTTGATGCGTACATACCCATGGAAAGGCTGATAGCAGAATACAGGAGACGGGTGTAGAACAGGCATTGCAAGAGCGGTGGCAGTGGAACTGAGAAGAATTTTGAATTTTGGGGGAAATAATATAAATAAGTATTTATTGTATCAGTCTTGTCAGTCAGCTAATCTGTCTCCACTTTACAGAATCCCTCATGAGATGCTTGGAAGTATGTTGGAAGAATGCCTAGTATCGAAGTGTTTCTTTTTGCCCTAGCAGGGCTTCCTATGCTTTGAGACACAAAGCACCTTCCGGAAAAAGTGAGCGACAAGAAATTGTCATTAGTCTTTCTTTCGACTGTGACATATGACCATCTTCTCGACACATTAAAATGGGAGTTCATTTATATTGTTGCAAAGTCATCTCTGATGCCATAAAACATGCTAAAATTGGTTCTGAATAAAATAGCACTTGTGACCCTGAAAGCAAGAAAGCTGAATTTTTAGGTAGCTGTCCTATTAGAGTACTATTTCTAAAACCAGATTGCCTCTGTTGTAAATGTAAAGTAATGCCCTGAAGGCAGGATACAGTGAACAAATTAAAAGCTAAGAAAAACACGTACAAGTGCTAACAAACATCCTAGGGGGTGCAGCCGTGTCAGTATGAAGTATCGGGAAAAGCAGAGGCACCCAGCGGCGTGTGTGCGGCGGCAGCCGCAGCTTCGGGTGCAGATCCCGTGGGACGCACCTGCAAAGGGAGCCGCGGGGTAGTGAGCGGCCTTCACCTGTGCCCCCGCGGGTCTGAGGCCCCGCGGCCCCGCCGAGCTGAGGCAGCGAGCTCTCGGGCTGCAGCGTTGCAGTGGGACGGTTTAGCTCTGCCGGTGCGAACAGCGAGGGCAGGGTGGGCAGGGGCCGAGATCCCGGGCGGTGGCAGCATCTGAAATGCCGTGATTGCAGCGCCAACGGGATGGGCGTTTGGTTGGTGTTGCGGGGGGAAAGCTATGGAATAAAATGCAGATACATCTATTTGTGCGAATTAGACGAGAAAATCATCGCTGTGCTTCTTGCAGGGATTTATACTTCACAGAAGACTCCTGCAAATAAAAAATAATTAAATTTCTCAAACCTGAGGCGCAGGTATGGTTTTGCATGCGCGCCCCCCCCCCCCCCCCCCCTTTTTTTTTATTATAGCTGTAGGTGTGCGAAGAACACCCGCTCACGCACCCAAAGGCAGCCACGCGCGGATGCCCCCCCGCGGCGCGGAGCCTCGGCAGCCCCCCGCTGCTGTAACGCGGCCGCGGCCACCGCTCCCTGCGGCCGGCTCTCCGCGGACCCCTCCAGCGCAGCGGCGGGACACCCCCGGCCCGGCGGCCGCCGCCCGGCTTCCCCCCGCCGCCCACCGGGACGCGGCGCCCTCGGCCGAGCTTGCGGGTCGGCCGCCGGCCCCGCCGCCACAGCGCCGCCACCCGGCCGCGCCGCGCCCTGCACCTGGCGCAGCGCCGCCCGGCCCCGCGCGCGGCAGGGAGCGGCCGGGGTGAGGGCCGCCGCGCGGGCGGGCAGGTAGCGCGCGCCCGCTCCCAGCCCGCGGCCGTCGGGCGCCTCAGGACCCGCCGCGCCTGCAGCCGCCGGGGGCCGGTAAGGGCAGCGCGGGCGGGGCGGCGGGACGGGGGCTGCCCGCGTCCCGGGGGGGTCCCGGGGGGGGCAAGCTCGGGCCGGGAGGCGGGGGCCGCGCGCAGCCCCGGCCCAACGGCTGCCCCGGGCGGCGCGCGGCGGCAGGTGGGGGCGGCCCGGGGGGGCGGCGAGCGGCGGCCGCCGGGAGCGCTCGGTGCCGCCCAGCCGCGGAGCCCGGGGCGGCGCTGGAGGCGGGGGACCGGCCCCCCGTTGCTCGCGCTGCTGTGGCGGCCGGCGCAGGGCCGATAGACCCGGGCGGGGGCAGCCCCCGCGGGAGCCGCAGCGTGTCAGGCCAGGGCCGCCAGCGCGCCGGGCGGCTGCGCCCGCAGAGGGCCCCGTTAGCCGGGGCCGGGGCTCAGCGGGGAGGGGGACGGACCCCCGCAGCGCGTGGACGGCGCCCAGCGGCGGCAGCGGTCGGCGAGTCACGGGCTCTCGTAGCACCGCCGGCCGCCCGGAGCCGTGCGGGGCGAGGCGGGGCGGCTCGCTGCACCCCGGCGGGGCTCCGCTGTCCCCAGGCGCGGCGGGCGCCCCACAGCCCCCGCTCGCAGCGCAGCCGCTCCGGTGGGCGCCCGAGCCGGCCCGCCCCGCCCCGCCACACGGGTGCCGGCCCAGCGGCCCGAGGGGGCGGCTGGCGACCAGCCGGGGTAGCCACAGCTGCCCGCCGGGATGGCAGAATGACTAGGGAGCGTTTCGTGCGGCTGCAGTGGCTCTGGGGAAACCTGCGCCGTGTGCCGGCCCTGCGTGAGAGGCGTGCGGTAAATCCGCCTGAGCGCGACGGGCTCCGGAGCAGCCGGTACCAGCGGTTCGTTCTTGGCCTGAAGCACCTTCTGCACGGAGCAGGCAGGGGAGGCAGGCGGCGGGGCAGGGCAGCGCCTGCCGGGGCCTGGCACAGCTGAAGAATTAACGGATTGCTTCAGGGTGGCCGGTACCGTGTGCCTTCAGTCCTGCCGGTGAGTTGTGCCCACCTGGTTTTGCGGCTCTGAGTGATGAGGGTCTGTTTTACCGGGAGATTTGTCAGCTGAAGTCCACCACAAATGATTGCGCATCCACATCTGTGGCTTTTGTTTCATCAGCGTGCAGATTGAAGAATGGATTTTTTTACATACTATGTGTGGAAAATATGAAGCTCTAAGAAGTTTGTAAATTTTAATAAGTTTACTCTGTAAAGCGGTAAAGTAAATGAAGACACAAGGGTAGTAGAGTGGCATACTCTAGGGTGACTCCAGGATGACTTCTGTGCTTTGTAGTCTTGTCAGAGGAAAGCAAGCTATAGCGATGTCAAAAATAGCGTTTTAAAAACTGACTATAAGGAAAGGTCTGCCCTTTCTGTATGCCTGTTCTTATCTGTGGTTTTTGGTTTAATGTTATTTTTGTGTTTATTGTATGAAGTGTAGTTCAGGCTCACCCAGCAACATACCTGGGTAGGTGAGGGCAAGTCACAAAAAATGTCTGTCTTTTGTTTAAGATAGAGCATTCAGTAAAGAGCAGGAAAACCAGAGAACTCTGAGAGATTGTTTCAGTTTATCTTTGTGATGAAGCATCCTTTATTTTAAAATAAAGCTTTTACCATGAAATAAACAGAACTTTATGCAATGTGTAGCATAAGTTTCATTGAACCTAGAGAAGTCTATCTGTAATTTGAGTTAGGGAGTCCCAGAATTCTGGAATATTAAGGCACTTAAAACTAGGCTGGCTTCTTCACTCTGTGGGAGCCCTTACTTGTGCAATAGACTGAGAAGCGTTTGCAGCATGCAGCGTTATCTTGCTGTGAATTTATGGTCGTTGTGTGTCCTGTGCTGTACTGTTTAGATTTTGGATTCTGTCAGGTGTTTCTAATGACAATTTAAAATTATTTCCTGCCTTTGTGATTGCATAGCGACGGCTGGGAGGGAAATAAGCGATAAGCAGCTGCAGGAGGGTGTAATTGTGTCCTTACAACACACATCCACTATTGTAAATTGTCGTACTTTGGAAACAAAAGGGCTTGTAGAGAGGCAACAGATCAGAGTACAGCCTGGTTTGTGTTTGTCACATCGATGGTACAGCAGTAGAAGTCGCTTACTTCAACCGCAGACAGATGTTATAGCACTGATGTAAATACATCGATCTATTTGTTCAAAGTGGAGATGGGGGTGAATGGGGCTGAGCTGTGGTTTGGTTTCTTTTCTAAATAGCTAAATATAAATAAGGGAATCTCCTACAGGTTGGAGATAATGAGTAATTTAGAGAAACAGTGAGCCAGAGGACAAGGAGGGTTGAATATCCCTGGCAGTGAAGACATCTGCCTAACGTTTCTATGAATCTGAGAAATGCAGAGCATCTGTATTACTGAAATAATGACTCATCAAAGAGGTGCAGTGTTAAGTGAAGGACTGATAGAGGCAGATAAAATGAGCTAGAAGATTAAACATTTTCCTGAGTTTTTTTACTATTTGTAGTATAATACTAGTTTCTTACTCCGCAGCCCTTTTTCCTCAGCAGTCACCTCTTAGGAAAAGACACTTGTATTTTTACTAATTCTAAAAACTTGGCAAATTAAGAATGCGCGCTATTCTGAACATAAAATTTTACCTTTAAGTGTTGCATGCTTAACTGTTTCACTTGATGGTAAATTGCTTGACTTCTTGAGTTCAATTTAAATACATTTGCAATTTTTGCAAGTCATAATAAAGATGCAGGTCACCTGCCCACCCCCTACCCATCACTGGAAGTGCCTTCTATTACTCTAAAATATCCTCAGCTATGTGATGATTTGTCCAAGCATTTCACAAGAGCTGTGCAGTTCCGTGCCAGGGTGTGCAGGCTAGGTCAAAAAAGAGAGTGGGCATGGCTAAACTGGGGTTAGGTGCCCTAATCTGTGCTCTGAGTTAATCAAAACTAATTGCTTTGATTGATACTAGGTTCTGTATAATGTGTTGTCTGATAAGCAAGTGGTGTTAGAACAAATGAAAAAGTATGTATTTAAGAACACGTGAAAAAGAATGTATTTTTTAATTAATGGTTCTGTAGAGCCATCTGGAACCAGGAACCAGTTTGCAGAAACTTGTACTTAGTTTCCAAGGTTTCTTTTTAAGGCAGTTGTCATAATCTGATATTTAAGTAGTTATAATGTTAAAAGAAAAATGTGTTTCAAATATATATTGAGATGGCTTCGATGTGCAGAAGCAATTTTGGCAGTTACTCTTATGGAAACCTGTTTTCTCCAGGGTTCTTCCTAACTTCATTCTTGTGTTACAAATCAGCATATGGCCTAGAGGTTGCATAGTTCAAACAGCATTTTTATGCAGTATTCTTCATGTGGGGCGCTTGAGACGTTTTGTATCATATACATATTTGACAGGAAAATAAATAGCGCCTCTTTAGACTGTAACGGGGTGCTGAAAAGGGTATGCTTGATACTATGAATTCCATGTTATTACATGAATCCTTTGATCAGCCTGTTGACTTTTTTTATTCATACTTCTGGGGACTGTGTTCAAGCAGGAATTGCATGACTAGGTTTGCCAGTGATTTTTCATTTTGCTTTGAAGTGCCAACAGCCTTCTCAAAAGGCATGATATTCCATTTTAATATCAAATGTTAATGTTTTGTTACCTGAGAACGTGGATACAAAGGGCAAATTGCAGGTATAACTAACCTTGAAATAATGTTTTAAACATTTGTATTATAAATCTTGCTTTATGCAGTCTGGTTTATGCCATGTTCTTTTTTTATGTATGCTTTGCATAAAGTGCTATAGTTTTTTAAAAAAAGATCTGTTTATTGTCCTATGTGTAGATGGACTGAGCAATGTAAGTCATTAGTGCATGCTTTGTACCAAGTGTACCTGGAAGAGACATATGCGGAAGTTGGTGTTCTTGCATTGTGTATAATACATCTTAAAAAGTAATCATATGAGCTGGTTTTAGTGAAAATTTGCAAAATACTTTTGTAAGGAGAGTTTGGAAATTAGATTTGAAGAAGCATTTTGTTTTCAGGCTGAAAATGCCCAAGCATTTTTGATACAAAAACCTGGACTACTGGTAATTTCCCAGCAGACATGTTTCTGTTATAGCCTTGCTATGTCATCACTGGCAGTTTTTACAGTTCCCATGGCAACGAGGATTTTTGATCTGCAAATACTGTATATGGTTTGAGGGGGTATAGATTTTCTTTATTACTGAAGAAATTTTGATTCATGAAAGCTGACCAGCTGTGCCCTCCCCGCCGCCCCCCCCCCATCCCTCCCCTTAATAATTTGTGTGTTGCCAGTAAGCTTATGTGTAAACATGAACTATTTGACAGGAATACAGTTACCAGTTCTAATTTTTGACATAGTATAAGAGATGGTGGAAAATTTGTAAAGACTTACTGTAGTGATAGCAGGGAAAATGTCTCATCTTCCAGGTGGAGTCTTGACAAACAGGAGACCATTGTATATGCATATAAATTTGTATGTGTATGTATTTGTGAACATTGTATATGTGTATAAAGAGTAATGAGAGTTAAAGTTGCTCAGGCTTTGCCTTGGCTTCTGCTAATGTTTACTTTGGCTTGGACTGATTTCCAAGGTGCATTCATAAAATATTTACTTTTAAAATGGACTTACATATATTAACTAGAGAATCTCAAAATCCTGTATCTGATTCACAAACTAAAATTACTTCACAGTGGCACTACTCTTGCGTGATTTTTTGTGTGTGCCTGTCCTTCACCTTCTCAGATGAATACATGGGCTGGTATGGGATGTTTGGGAGGTATCCTGAACCAAATAGGTATAGGATAGAGTAACTTGTGCTTGGGGCATGAGTCTTTTTTTTTTCCTAAATTAGATAGGTTTTCTATGTTGTTTTTGAGCATTCATTCCAAAAAAAGAAGCCAATTCAGATTTGTCGAGTTCCTTCCACACCCTGTTGGTTTAGTTTGGGGTGGTTATTACTGGGGTTGAATGGGTTTTGGTTGTTTTTTGGGGGTGTTTTTTGGGGGTGTTTTTTTTTGTCGTTGTTGCTTTTTTTCTTTGTGACTGGTAAAAGAGAAAATGGGAATGACGTAGTTACTGAAATAAATGGCATAGGTAAACTAGGCAATTACTGTTTATGATGGAAAAATCTGTGAATAGTGTATCTAAGACAAATATTTTTATATCTGAAAGGGTGTTTAGAGATGCATTAAAACAAATTTGGAAAGTAAAGTCTGCTGCCAGTGGCCTGCTGGTCTTCATGTGATTTGGGCTGTGAGACCTCTGTCTTCCCGTGCTGCTGTTCACCACACACACGTAGGATTATTATGGAATCATGAAAATGGAAAAATGCTGCATTGAACTCTGCATCTGAAGCTACTTATCCAAAGACATGTAGTTCTGCTGTAGAAGTACTGTACTGGAGTAGGGCAATCTAGTATTTAGGTAATAACTTCATCCAAATGCCGGTTTGTAAAAGATTTTTCTGTCACTAGTGTATGTCGTAGCTGTGACAAAATAACTTGCATATACATGAGAGAGAAATCGAGCTTAATGCCCATACCCAGGCATGAATACCCTGGATGCATATCAGTTTTTTCAAGTGAAGCTAGAAGTTCTGAAATGACTAATTTACTTTTTTTCTCCTCTTCCCCCCCACTCCCAATGGCCTTCTAGGAGATAGTTTGAACATGGTGGGTGCATGGTAGGTAGTCCCTTATCATGAAGAACAACTTTCAAGTCAATTCAGTGCTAATGTTGAAAAAAAAGCGTATAGCCTGCAGTTGTATATATTCAGAATGATGTATGTGATTCTGGATCGTTCTTATATTTGTGAATTCAAGGAAACAAAGGTATGAAACCTGGAATTTTTAGCATATGTCTGCAAAGATTTGTGGGGACTGATAGCACCTGGCAGTGTATTGCATACCACCTCCCTCCCCGCCTCCCAACGCAACCTCAACCCATTTATTAGAGCTTGAAGGTTTATTTTGATATTTTTCTGGCTTTGCTTGTAATACTAGGCAGTACAGGTTTTCATGGAACAATTTGTCCAGTGCTCCTTGAGAATTCAGGAGAAAAGGTAGTTGCTGGCTTGGGCTTCATGTTTGAGAAATGTGCAAAGTTTAGGAGAAAGGGATCACTTAAACGCAATTAAAGAATGCAAAGAGTTGTGAGTTGCAATGTCAGATATTTTCCATAGTATATGGAGAGGATGTGAGGCTGGTGATGCTGCGTAAAACTGGATGAATATGTCAAACAGCTTCTGCATTTCTGTTGAGACACGTTGAGTTGTTGAGGCTGTTAAGGACTGACATTGCGATGACATAATCGCTGACCCCATATTATTCTGTTATAAATCCTCTGGTTGCAGTCTCCACTGTTCCTCAGCATGTGTGGTTCACACTTAAGGGCTTTGCCGATAAGCTCCATCACCATTTCCTACATAATGGAAACCAAACAGTAGTGCTGTGTGGGGGCCAGCTGACTCCCTGAGTGGAGATGGAGGCTGGAGAATACACCTCATCCCTAAGAACTTGTTTGTCTGGTTGGTGTCATTGGCATACTGTGCACTCATTGCTAGGCTGTCGTTACGGATCAAAATTAAATGAGGTAGTGACTCATTTACAGGGACATACACCGTTTTTGAACAGGTCAGATGCTGCATACTGTACGTGTGTTCTTATGCTTGTGTACAAGAAATACTGCGCATCCTAATGTTTCCCTATTAGAAGAAGGGAAACAGTCCATATGTGAAACATCTTATCTTATAACTTATGTATATAGTGGTAGCACTTGTCCTGCGTGGGCAATGGAAAAATAAGCAAAAAGATTTCTTAACTGCAAGTATTCACTAGGTGTCAGTGCATGATCACACTGAACTGATGTTCTCACAGTTCTTTGATGATTGTGGTGTCTCCCTTTTGTACAGGGATTTTTAAAGAAAATGCCTACTTCTGTCTCCAGCATGCAGCTTGGATTGAATTTAAAAATAACTAATGATTAGTAGTAATTAATTCAGTCTTGTTTTGGGGAGCAGCCTGATAAAAATGCTGATTCTAATAAAAACCAACATGTTTTGTGCTTAATGAAAGGTAATTTAAAGACTTAAAATGGCCAGTGTTGATCATTATCCAGCTTTCTTGTCAATATCTGCTATATTGCTAATCAAGCACTTGGTGATACTGCTGCTGATCCTGGGTGTGACTAAAATTCCTTTTAAGATGAGGCAAAATGACAGTTTTCATAGTGATACATGATCTGTAACACAAACACATTCACTTAATTATTTGCAAAAATATTATTTTCCTTAAGGGATGTAAAAGGTCAAGTCTGTAAATGTAGTTGAAGCAGAGGAAAACCTCAATGAATACAGCTAAAATTGCCTGGTTTCCTGTAAGGAAATCTTCTTGATCTCTTGCCGTATAATGTCACTAGAATGAAATATCCTGTTTATTGAAGTATCTCATATTACTTGCATCTCAGTATTATTTTTTTTTTATTATTATCTTTAAGCAGATTTAAGTTCATAATATTTAGCCTAGTTTTAGTGATATATGATTAGGGAATGTATCTTTTCAATCTATAGAGTGATCAGCATTCATCTAAAATTTTAGGTTTTGAGAAATGGGTATTTTCTGTCTTATATGTAAAAGTATTTGGTTAGAACTGTACATTAGTAGGTTAAAATAGCAAAAAATTGTCATTCAGCTGATAAATGCAAATATTTGAAATGGCTCCCTTGTGTCTTGCAGTTCATACTGACCTTTTCCTATTGTATTTTAACCATAGCACTTAGTGAATGGTAAAAATATTCACACGTTTTGCCCTCTTATATCAAATCTATTTACGAGTGTGGCCTTTTTTAGCACTACTCCCTGGTACCCTAAGGGAAGCGTTAATACCTGTGGTAATAGGTAAGAGGAGTTAGTTTGGTTACAATTACACATTTTTTGACTTGAGCTTAACATGATATTGCTACCTATTCAGTATGTAGCAGAAATACCGATGTGATTGTTTGACAGCCGACCTTCAGCATTTTCCCTATTGTTGTAGCTGTATGAGGACTGTCTTTGGTGCCATCTTTGTTTAGTCATGCCACTTCACTGTCAGATAGAAACTATCTGATCATCAGACAAAGGCATATTTCTTCCACCCTGATGTCCCTCCGGTTACATCATGCAGTGACATTTAAGCACTGATCTTTCATCATGGGACGCAGCTACCTGCCTGACCAGATACTAAGACAAGTTCTGATTGAGCTTGTACAAGAACTCCATAAAAGATAAGGTAGGAAGACTGTAAAGATTAAAATAGACTGTTGTCTAACATACACCTCTCCCTTACACAGATATGTGGAATACTAACACATGCAAGAAGTTCTAAATAAAGGAGAGCTTGAGTGACTTCGCATTGCGTATGACTCTGACTTTGTGTCTCTGAACATTGCATGAAAACCCATCCTCCAGCTTGAATTGCTCATTAATTTCAACAGATTATCTATTCAAAATGATGCAAAATAAAGCAGATTCTGTCACTGTCTTAAAAATTGTTCCTAACTGAGGCTTAATTATGTATAAGAAGTGCTGATTTTTGTTTTTAATGACGACTTCAGGATTCTTCCAGGACCTCTCTTCAGAAGTTGATCTGTCTGAAAAGAGCTCTCTCTGCCCAATGACAAAATTTTAATCTTCCCTTGTTTGACATGTCTTGAGAAATTTGTTTAAAATAATTCCTGGTGCTTGCTTTCTACTGTCCTGCTTTTCAGTGCCAACTGTGACATTCTGTTGGTATGGTTCCTTTGAAGTTCATGATTCTGCTAAGCATTTTCTTGCAGGCCTACCGAAGGTGATTAAAAAGGCATTTGCAACTCAGGAAATCAATTTGATGGATCTCTGCAGCTGCAACTTTTGGAGTAATACATACTGTGTTTTTAGCACAGAAAATGGAGCTTGTGTCTCTGCAAAATATGCAAAGAGAAATTCCATCATCCTGCATTTTGCTGGGGTTTCTGCCTTGCCGAAATGGACATACTAGCACAGTAGGATGTCTGAATTTCTGACCTTTAAAGTATAGGCAGCTGTGTGCACTGAGAATCCAAACCACTAAGCCCTCTTCTGTGGGTGGACTCTTAACGTAATAGGATTTTCTCTTTCACCAATGATAGACAGGTACTTGTTTATTATAGTTGACAGCACTTCCTAAGAAGGTGAGAGACTTGGTTACTGTTCTTTCCTTAGCCTGAAATTGTTCAAATCCACACCTGAATCTTCCAGAAATGTACCATAATTGACAAGCTGTAAAATAATTTGGGGAAGATAGTGCTAAGCAAGGGTCTGTCTTTTCTTTAGGAGGATATTGGATGGAAAGGAGTATAACACTCTAACCTAACAGTGGGCCATTCAGTTGTGTGGAGGGATAGTTGGGCTTTCTTGTTCACAAGATTGTTTTGGAAATGGGGACTAGACCCCTGTTCTCTTCTAGAAATCTTTCGCAAGTCTGTATGTGAAGACACAGGTGGATTGTTTGCAGAGCACTGTTCTTTGGTGCAGCTGAAGTTCATGTCACTTGGGAAATGAGTACATTTTAATTTATCAGCAAAACTATGCACCAAAATCTTGAACTCCACCTCAGCTACAACAGAGCAAAAAGGTAAATAATGACCTTTCTTGTTGCAAGAAGCATGACAGATTAGCACATGCAGAATTTCTGAAAAGGCAACTGATCTCTCATATAATTTCTTTAGGGCTTTTTTCAGCTCTGCTGCTTACAAGCTTTATATTTGTTTACTTTTCATTCAGTAGCTTAATTGAATGCTGTACTGATCATCTGGTAAGATTAAAGATCTTTACCCAGTGGCAATGTGATATATAAGTTCTTACGTTTGTTGCATGTATGATGGTGAATTTTACCTTAGAGAGACAATTATGGTTGTTTTTTTGTTTGTTTGTTTGTTTTTTTTAATGCCTACTAGAAAAAACATAAATGGTACAGGTGAAAAAATGGCTGCAAGAAAGCAGTAATAGTGAAAGGATGGTAAGTACTGGTTAGTTATGTGTCCTTATGGACTGGATGTGATTTTCTTAGATGTTCTCTTTCTGTGTCTATTTTGGGGAGCTATGCATCAGCAGCACTGGGGAAAACCAGTGAGTGCTATCGATAACACCGGTGCATGTCCTTTCTTAAAAGTATGCATGGGGTAAAGGAGGAGCTCCTTCAATGACTTCTGGAATTAAATTTTGCACAAGTATATTTAAAAATGTAGTACTTGTATTGGTAGAAATGCAAAGCAGTGTTAGGGTTTTTTTAACCAGAAATTTGGTTACGAACCCAACCCCCCCCCATGTTTTATGCTCGTATAATGTACTTGAGGACCAGATTCACCAGTTGGTCTCTTCTCTTTGATCGCTGGTTGGCACATGGATGTGCAGAAAATCAAAAATCTGGTGCAGAAGAAGGGTGACCCTCAGATATTAGTGTAGCCTCATGAGCTGTCTAGTAGTATACCTGATTGTGGGCAGTCCCCCAATATTAACTGTGCCTGAGTATAAGGCTGGTTTTAAGTGAATGCAACCAGTATGTGAGGCTGAGGACAGGGTAGCTGTAGAGTCATGCATGAAGCTGGGCTGGATGGAGAGAGCAGAAAGATGTAGGGAAAAACCGAAATAAGAGGTGCAGGACACTGCATGTGTTTGAAAACAGGATGGTAGCACACATGGCATAATTTATCAAATAAAAATTAAATTGATTTTTAATTTTGTTCTTTGAAAAATGAGAGATGCCCACAATGCTGACTTGGGGTCAGCATCAAATGTTTGGAGGGAATGAATGTTGGTATTAACCCTGTCCTTAACGTTTTTCACCTTTCCTGTCTGAATGAAATGTTTTTTACTAACTGCAGTATAACTACTTACGCTTAGTATATTTTGCTTCATACGTTTATGTCTTTGGACTTTTTATTATGTTGTAGTACTCTCTTCAATTAAGATTTATGAAAGAACTATTAAAGACTGTAAAAAAAGGAAAAATATTTATATCTGATTTAATAAACTTCCAAGAATATTTGAATACCCGCACATATGATCTCTCAGATAAAATTTCAAGTATTTTCTCTAAATGCAGGCTCAGTAACATCTGTGGGAATCAATTACCATGAGCATTCCATGTAAACCATGCTTGCTTTTGAATAGGAACTTTGATCCCATGACAGCAATACAGGTATTAAATGATGTTGAGTTCCTTCATCAAGAAAATCCTGTGTTCGTCACCCTAAAAGGGGGGGTGGGGGTAATATACATTATATTTTTCATGTATGGTCTTTGGTTTATTAAGGTAATAATTAATTACAATCTCCAGGCATCCTAGGACACATGGAGGCTTATTTTTTTCAGACATCTTTAGGCATAATTGCCAGCTAGGTCAGAACTGGATTGACTCAAAATCAGCTTAAAGGTTTCATCCAGTTTGTGCATTAGTAGTGGAAGAAGGAATATAAAAAGAAAAACCAAAACAAAAAACGAAACTCGCCTAACCTGCAAAACAAGCAGAAAGAAAAAGAACCCTTATTAATCCATCAGGTACTCGGTTGTGGTGACTAAGTAAAATCTCATAAGGCGCCTGTCATAGCAGTGAAAAGTGGTACTCCTCCCTGACCTAGCTGTCAGTCTGCGTCTGTGTTCCTTCCAAACGGGGTAGTACCTCATCTTTTCTTACCGTGCTGTGCCAGCATTATGCTCTCACTGAAGCAGATATGGCTGAAACCCAAGAATTTTTGTTACAGCTAATGAAAACTAGGTTAATAAACTTGTTCAGGTTTACTTAATTTTGCCTTTCAGTCGTGAAGTCTGGATTATGGTTCAAAAGAAACTTGTTTTTAAAGTCTGATGTTTTAGGCTTGTGGCTGTTATTTAGTTACAAAAGTCGATTCCTGATTTTGGGAAGAAATTACCTGGCTTAGTTGTTGGTATGTAAATAATTGGAAATAATTTCCATGCTAGAAAGCTGCTTTATAAGATAGTCACAGATGAATTAATGAAAATCCATGTATACTCTTGTGCAGAAGTTCTTTGCTTGCCTTTTCTCTTGTCATTTATTATACCACTTTTGATTTCACTGAAGGCAGATGACACTACTTGAGTTGATTAAAGGAATATAAATGGAGGTTGGTAAGTGGGTGGGAGTCTGAAGAAGCTGAAATTTATGTAACTTGCATTTCTAAGAGGTGAAAATTAGTCTGCCTTGAATGTGTTTCTCAATTTTACCCTCGGATTTGTTTCCACCTGGCACTATTTTTGTGGAGGTTGCTGTTTGTGTTTTTGGTATTTGTTTTGTTTTGTTTTGTATTGTTACACAAGCTATGTTTGTTTGGTTTTTTAAGAGGAAAGGAAAGTTTGTTTCGGTTTTGCTTGGCTTTGTTTATCAAGGAGTAAAGAGGAAACTGACTGTTGTCACAGAGGTGCTGCAGTACTGTTTTTCTTAAAGCTAGGGAAGGTACTAAATCACTCTGCTTTCAGCCTCACCACCCCCACCCCCAATCTTAGAATAGTTTTTAGAGCTCCTTGATAGATAAATCTTCCTAAAGTAAAATGTATTCAAGTGGCAGATCCACTGACCAGTATGGTCGATTTCTGGCAACCTTGTGTGCCATATAGAAAGGGCTTGGTTTGTTACTGTTCTGACTTGGAGCAAACACTCTTTGGCACAGCTGCTTCAGAGACAGCAGAGTCTTCTAAGATCTATTAAAGAGTAAAATTGTATGAATGCTGTGGTAAAGTAATCCTATTCTTTTTTCCTGAAGCAGTTTTGATTTTCAAACTATAGGATGATGTGTTTTCACTGTGCCTTGCCGTAATTATCCAGCTTCTTCTCCAGCCCGAACAGTCATCCCTTCAGGCTTCATTAAATGCAGTCAGTAGGGCATTGAAGCCGCTATAGCTTGCTGTATGGCTTCTGAATTTTAATACATTGCTATTTCTGGTTGTGTAGTTCTGGTTTTTTTCAGAGACTAATAGAAACTGTATCACGTGCATCCTAGTAGATAGCTTCTCGCCATTTAAACCTCAGACTACTGGAATTGCACGTGCCTTGAGAGATTTCTAAGGCTAGTAGGTGATGGCATCTGCCCACCACTTGTGAGAAAGAAACCTCAATTCTCCATTTGTATTCAGTCATAAATCACAAGTAATTTCCGTGCAATGGCAATAGCTTCCAATTAAGGAAACCTTAACCTGGATTTCATAATGAAACATCAGTGGGTTCCAGTTCTTTTGACCACACAGGATTTTTCCAGGCAGCAACCCTGAGTACACACCAGTAAGTCATACCTAATTCATTCATCACTTTCTTCTTTTTTCTTCTATCAGAGTTTACTCTGCCTGGGGACCGTGTTGGCACATTTCTTGATGGCATTGGGTGCTGAGTTGCTGCATGGTGGCTGTGAAACTCGGATAGTCCTGTTGCTGCCTTACCAGCTTTGTCCCTCCCACTTCAAGGATCTTCCCACAGACATATAGGATGCTGAAAAACAAATGTCTCTCTCCATTCAGGAGATCTAGTAGATCTGATGTGTGGAATATGACGTAGCTTCCTGGGATCTTGCTAGCAGAACAGTGAATAAGATCCTTATTTCTAGGCCATGTGTGAGAAATTTGTTCTGACATCCTAATAACAGTCTGTCAGGAGAGTGATTATGCTTTAGGAGATCTGACCTCTTCCAACTTCAGTAAGTGAGGCGATGGCTCTTTTGTTCCTGAGCTGGACAGTAGCTTCTATTTTTCTTACGCAAATGCCTGATCCTGCAGTCAGTAGCCTGGGGAACAAACTGTAAGTCTCACATGTCTGCTTGTAACTTTCTCTAAATATCAAGTTCCACCTGTGTCTTCATTAAGCGATATGTTTGAGCTGATCTCACACTTGATGGAAGAAATCTACAGTAATTGGTTTCTAATGAAGGACTATTGTGATCAGCTATCACAAAGTTGCATAACCTGAGGATAGCTGCTGGGAGTCAGGTGCTGTATGAATGCCTGTGCCCATTATTGAGTGGAGATCAAGAGAGATGTTAATTACTGGAAATCAGACTTCTCTGAGATATGTAAATCTACAACTATCTTTTGCCCCCCAGCCATTGTTTCCCTTCCCTCCTGCTTGTGAAGATGTATGTTTCAGAAGAAGCTAGAGTGATGCATAAAGTGCTACCCAGTGTCCTAAATTCGAGAGTGGTTAGGAAATCAGCACATCTTATACAAGTCTGCAGAAAGAAAAAGTGGTCTAGTCTCTAAGTGAATGTACATGTGAAGCACAGGGAACTCTCATCCCCATCTCACTATATATATTCTTTTTTTTTTTTTTTTTCTCTCTCCCAAAATGTGAAATAAAGGGCACTAACAGAAAATTGTATGCAGAACCTAATAAAACAAGGATCCTCTTTGATATCAAATGCTGTTGACAACAGGTTTTAGTATTGATTTAGTTTTAAAGAATTTTTACCTTCTCTATCTTTTAAGTAAGTAAATCCTTCATGGTTCTAGGAAGGAAATGGGTATGCACACCGAAGAAGCAAGTGTGGACCAGATGTGAGATAAAGGGGAGAGAGAGGCAAATAAGCTGATAGAACAGCTGAAAACATTTTTTTATTTAAAAGAAAAGTAAAAAAAAGAAAAGCATAAGGTCTACAGAGAAGGATAACTGGACTAGTGATTAAGCCTGCTGAGGGAGGGGAGTAGAACAATTAGCTCTGCTAAAGGAAGAGACTGAAAGCAGATATTGTAGGAAATACCATGTTTAGTTTTAGCAGCATATGTTATGAAATACAAGAGGTTTGTTTGAAGTTCTAATTATTTACTAAGCTGTTTCAGTTCATATTTACAATCAGGGTTGGCTAAAGTGTTAAGATAAGCATGGCTTTTATTTGTTTTTTCCAGTATCTCTGAGTGTGGAAGTGTGTATGGTTTAATCATCATTTAAATAACTTGGTGTGAGTGTCATTTTGCTTGTCTCCTGTGGGTCTGTGCAGCACCTTTCAACTTTGTGTCCACCATAGTTTATCATCAACTCTGGAGTGGGAAGTAAAAATCTTGACTGATAAGCCTGGATGTTACTAAGCACTGTGAGTTGTGAGTGAAACCTGAACTGGGATCTGTGAATGGTTCCTAATGCACCAGAGCCAGGAACCGCCTCCAGCCCGGACGGCACAGCTATATAGATCGCGTCAAAGGACACTGGCAGCCTTGCAGTTTCTGATTTCAGCGTAGATTCTTCTAATTTACTCGGTCAGTACCATTATATAGTAAGGCAGAGCGGATTACTGAGATGTATTTTACATACACTTTCTAAATTTTTTTTTCTCTGAAGCTTTACTTCAGGAAGGAGATGATCCTGTAGCATATTATCTTTCCATAAAGGTGTTGCCAAAAATAGCTTCGTTCTCTGTAGTCAGAGAAAATGGAAGCAAATGTTTTAATAGCAACGGACATAGGCAAGGAAAGGAGAAGTAAAGAAAGTCCTTGCAACAGTCTGTTTCCTGAGGAAGTCTTCCTTTTGTCTGATATATAGCTCTGGAGAAAAAATTAAAACTTATGTAAGGAGTATTAAATATACAGAAATTAAGAAAAAAGGTGAAATAGCCGAATGAATACAAACATACAGACTAATCACTTGAGTCACAGCAGGGACTAAGTACAAACCTGGATTCTGAAAGGACCTGCTTTCCCTTTCTCCATCTCTGTGTATCTGTGGTTGATTAGTCCAGTAATAGCACTTTGGAGCTGGAAAGCATCACTGAGACTTTGCAGGAGCTGGCTCAGGAAAGGGACAGTTGGGCTCAGGTGTGCTGGGGAGCAGCCAGGGCGGCCGGCTGCTTGGCAGGGGTGGGGGGGCTGGAGGCTGGGGGCACCTGGCGGCACTGAGGGGGCCAGGCCTGGCCATGGCTGCTGGGCTGGCGATGGCCTGGTGGGCTGCCCTGCAGTGGAGCAGCAGGTCTGGGTCAGGCTCAGCCGCAGCGGCGTGGTGGCACAGCTTGGGCAGGGGCTGAGGGCAAGAGGCTGCATTTAAAAGCAGTGTCCTGGCAAGGGGTGGGCAGGTCCCCAGCAGGGCCACCAGCTGTGCTGTCTGCACGTTGGCCTGGATCCCAGGCAGCCAGAGCCCCCCGCCCCCACAGGGAGCGCCCTCAGTGCCCTGGCATACCAGCAGAAGTGAATTTCATGTATTTAAAAAGCATTTATCAAGCAGATGAGTGTACTTAATTTTTGAGGTGCAAATTGAAGCAAATTTCACACAGACTCTCTGATGTTCCATAGAATTCTGAGGAACACTGGCAAGCGTAGGTTACAGGGGCTGCACAGACCCTGCTCTGCTGGGGAGACATGTGTGTGCAGGGTTTGGGAACTGCAGGGGAAACATCAAGCCTACTTAATCATTTTTTGTAGCAAGGCTATTTGTGTTTTACTTTAGAAACACTGACTGTATTAGAACTGCTTCATTCTGGGACTATTTTAGAGGTGTTAGATTTTCTTTTGTTAGTAACCTTTCTTCATAGTAGATTTTGCAAGGCATTCCAATTTATTTGTTTGTACCGCCCATTTCTCTGTGACTAGTTATGGTAATAGTGCTTCAGGGCTGGAATACCGTTGCACCTTGCCATCTGTATCAAAAAGATTTTTTAAAAAGTCCAGTTACGACCCTACAATTCTGCGACACACTGCGTTTCCCTCAGCAGTCAGGCTGGTTGAGTGGTGAAGCCTTGGTGCTCAACTCTAGATTTCTTTCTGCAGATAAAAAAGTTTAAGTTGTCTTCCAGCCAGTCGCTTATCAGAGCAAAGTAACTGTTTAGGTCTTTGTCAGTGTTCCCCACAGTTCCTTCCCACTAAAGAAGATTGTATTGGTTGTCTGTATTTGAAACTTAAAAGTTATTTTAGTGTTTAATGCTTACAGGAATGGATTTCCATTTTTCTAGGCATCTAGGAAGAGGTTTTATGTTAAACTGAGGTAATTTGGTTAAAAAGGCACCCGCTTTACTTGTTAAGGCAGAATCTGAATGTTTTTTCTCAGGATCTGCTGGCAGTTTGTTGTGGTAAGACTGACAGCTAACTTTTTCAGAAGCTAAAACAGCTATTACTTTATAGTGAAAGTATGCTAATTTGTATAGTCTTGCTGTGTTTAAAGATCAATAATTCAGTGAAGAGGATAGATGCTCTTATTTAAAGGAATTCACAGTTAATTTTATTGGAAGGCTATAGCTGAAGATTGAAATTTGTGAACACAAAAGGTGTCTGCCAGCTTCTGCTGCTTAACGTTTTCCTTTCAAGGGGAAATCCTGGAGTAAAAATGCTTTGTTGTGGCAGTAAATGTTACCTTAGTTGAGACTGAAGATTAATTCCTGATTTTGATTTTAGTTTTAATTAAACTGTCATAAAATAAATCTGATGCTGTTGTCTTCAGCTGAGCTGATACCTGATTTACAGGGATATATAGAAAATAAAAATTCCCTGATCTTGGAAAAAAAATTTTTCAACTAGATTTAAGGGGCTACAAATAGACTTCACAGTATATTTGGGGCACATGAAAACTTTTCACCCAGTCATTTTTTGCATTTGAATTCTTAATTAGGTAGAAGGTTTTGCGTGGACAAAGTTCACGCAGCACACTAGGTTTTGGCTACTGTATTATAAATACAGTAAATTAAATGCACACATACCAGTTACACAGGTAGAGCTTTATATAGGTAGAACTTCATGAAAAAGTATCTCGTAACAATCCTCTTTCAGGTATTGTATAAATACTGCCTTGAACAGAAAGAAAATGTATTTAGTAGGAAATTACTGGCATCCATCTCTGAATTACTCAAATTTGCATTGAATTTCAGATTCTTGCTTTGTATAAAAGCACCACTGTTATTTTGATAATCACAAAATTTCCTGAATACACAGCAGCACTCTTCACTGAAGATCTGAATAGCTGAGTCGGTCTCAAAGGATGTATGCAGGCAATAACTGTGTTCCTGCAGCTGTTTGCTTGTGTTTTCCATACAAAAAGGAGCTGAAGGGGAGAACAGCTATTCACTAGTGGAGCTGGAGGTTATTAATGGAGAGGCATGTTTTTTTCTTGTCTCTAAATTTTGTCCCTACCTTCCAGTACAGAGCATCCTCACTGATTACTAAGTAGCTCATTAAAGTTGGATTTTAGATGTGCTTTTTTGTTTTGTTTTCTTGCTCTTTTCCCATTTTGCGAGCATGCAGATGGGGGTGGGGAGTGGGAAATAAGGGAGAGAGCATGTTCTAGAGGATGCCAGGATGACTTCAGTTATTGGATGACTGCTGTCTGATGGATGGAAAAAGGAGGAGTAAACCTTTCAGTCCGCACTGACAGAGCTGAAACACAGAAACCCGATTTACAGGTAAGGGTGAAAAAAATTCCTGTTCTGAATAGCTGTTCTTGATCCTTGCCACAATACTTTTTGGGTGTAAAAAAATGCACGTGCAAGCATCTTGTTTGTTCCTTAGTAGTGACTTTGAAGCAGCTTTTCAGGTTATTATTACTCGAGCTTAGGAGGTTTCAACTGATGTGAGATCCATAGATAGGGAAATCATAAGCATGCCTGATGCTATCTGACAACTTTCTCATGTGACGTGTAGGCATTGGATCTCATTGATGGCTGAAGTTGTTCAGTAAGCTGTAGGAATAGAGGTCTTTTGTGTGATGGAAATACTGGCTGTTGAAAATACAGTATGTGCTACCAGCAGGAAAACAGTGGTGGAAGATCTGAAAGTGTTTTCTTTTGAGTTTGGATAGGAAAGGGGCTTACAAATGAACTGCTTCTAAAACTGTATGTGTCTTATTTAGTGTTGAACGTACAGTACGAATGGTATCTCAGAGCAACTCTTAGGGGTTTTGTGGATTTTTGCATTATTTTTAGGTTTGGAATGAATACAACTTAAAATTCAGTTATAAAATTACCTTTCTCATAAAGAAAAAGCATGATATATACAATTAAATTATGTGCATGTGGCAGATAGATCTTGTATACCTACAGCAGTTACATACCAGTTTTAATAAACTGTTGAATTAGCTCATATGAAATCTGTTCTGCTGATTTTATGTTAGCAGCAGCTGTTAATTCACAAACACTGAACATGACAAGTAGCAAATAACTTGGTACAGAAAATTGATTTGTTTATTAAGCTGCATTATTTGAGGATATAGGACTACAGGCAGAAGTCCAGGCCTCAATGAAAAAATCGGAGACTTTGATATTGGCCTTACTGGGGCAAGGATTTCAACATGCCCACTCTGTTGACTTATTTCTACATTGTAGGTGTAGAAAATAATCGTTATACTGCAGGACCCCGTTTTGCTGATTTGAAGCAGAAATATTCAATGAAATAAATGAATTGTAATTATCATTGGTTTGAGAGTATATAGTCATAAAATATAAAGTGAAAATGCTGGAATTTAGTTTTAATAATTTCAGCATGATCAGTAAATGCAAGTATCCATTTTTGTTTTATTGACCAAGTGCATTCCCTTACAGCAGACCCAAAATTATTAAAAAGTGATGTTATTAAAGAAAAATTGGACCAAGTCAATAGAACTCTTGCTGAGTATTAAAAGGGACTGGAAGAAGCTTTCTCCTCTGTCCACTTATTTATACACTTTAGTAGCTGCAAGCATCTGGAGCGGTGTCCCTTTTTCTTGGCTGTTACTTCAGAGAATGGAGCCTGATATATTTGCTAAACAATCAATCAAAAAATCACTGACTTCGAACAAATGTCAACAGTCCACAAAATTATTCTAAACCACTGACAAACTGTATCTTTTTTATACTGGAATGTGAACACTGGTAAATAATACTGACTGAAAAATAGATGAGTTCATCCTAACATTTGTTATTTGTAGGGAATAGATACGTATCTGAAAGCATAAACACAACTGTTAAATTACAATCTCAAATCTATGTAATTCAATTGCTTCCCTCCCCCCCCCCCCCCCCCCCCCCCCCCCCCCCCCCGAGAAAACTGACTTAAAGCAGCTCCAGTAACAGAGAGGAGTTGATGAAAACAGAGATCTAGTTCCACATGTATTTAAATTATTCTGTCTCCTTGGAAACACTGCTGCTGCAGATGGATTTGGCTTTTGGCAGCTAAAAATATCTCCTGCTTAATAATGACAGCATAAAAGATACTGAATAAAACTACAGTGGTGTCATTAGTTTTAAAGTTCCCTAATGATTCGGGTATTCTACATGAAGTACCGATTTGCGTTTTCTGCCCAGAATTCCCTATCAGCTGTTGCCAGCACTCGCCAGCTTGGGGGAAATGAGACAAGCTCATTAGCCTTGGTTGGAGACCCTAATGAGAAGGGAGCATGTGGGTGGGAGGTAGGGTAGGCAGTTTGAAAGCAGGTAGAAAGTTGGAAAAAAGTTCATGGTGGGGGTGCAGGTATGTGTTGTCTAATACTTGAGGATAAAGCTTATTCTCAGGGAAGCCTGTGGTTGGAAGAGTATGCTTAAGCCCTGTGTTTGTAAGTGAACAATTTGTAAATAAAAGACTGCCTTTTTCTTTTATTTGTTGCAGAATCTATAGTGAATGCTTCATCAGTTGTATGTATAGGTAACTGAAATATCACACAATACATTTCAAGTCAAATACTAAATGACCTTAAACAAAAGCCAAAACCTAAATTACTAAAGAACTTGTTGTGAGAAATAGCATTATGTTACTTAGCATTACTAAGACATTTCATCCTCTAAAGAATTAACTCTTTTCAATTAAGAAAGTGTAGCCACTACTTTTTTTATTCAGTGTTTTATTATTTATTCCCTCCATGTAGCACAACTTTTTTTTGTTGTTGTTGTTAGCTGGTATTCAGTATATACGGAAAAAAAAACCCCACTTCTGTTTTTTTGATCTCTCCTTCATTTCCATTGCATGGCTTCCTGCTTGTGCCTAGAAAACAGAACAAATGACAAACACTTTTTTCAGTGTGGCATGGTGGGCTAAACATACCTCTTTCTTTATTCTTCTGTTTTGTTGGTGTGTATGTGAATTGTAGCATAGATCAAAATTGATGATTCATTTTCTATTATTGAACAAGGCATTTCTCCTGTTCTGCAGTGTCTTAAAGACAACATTTAAATATCATAAGATATTGTTACACATATAAAAAATTAATCCTCTGCAAATTAATACTAAAATCCATTTTTAGCTGACAACACAAGTGCCAAAGGTCATTTGAAGTAAAAGTTGAATACTTGGTTTTGATTAATTGAAATAAGAGGAAAGGATCTGGTATCTTCCATTCTGTAAGAGACTGTTAACATATTAATAAGGGAGATTATTAAATGGATTATAGAAACTTTTCTGAGGACAATAAAATTTAATCATAGCAGGCCGCCTTATTGAGAATAATTTATTTTGTTTTAAGATGAACAAACCCAGGTTGCTTTAATTTTAAGACCCACTTGTAGTATGTAGTTTAAGATTTTGGGGAGGTTACAAGTAAGTCTAAACACTATTTGAGGAAGTTGTGGTGTGGTAAGTTGCTGGAAGTAGCAGCTATGTGTATTAAAGTGGTAGTCAAGTTGTGCCAGTTTGACACTTTTTGAATGCTTTGATTTCTGGATATAGAAGCAGAAGTTACCTGCTGAAAATAGCAATGAGAAAGTTTGTTGCACATGGCCTCTGTTAAACACTCCAGATTTCAGAGGAGAGAATGGCGAACCCTGGGTCAAAATGCAGAAATCATGGGGTGGTAAGAAGGGGAGAGCTGCTGAATTCATGCTCTCTCTGCTGGCTTTGATGGCAACGGTGAATGAGCTGCCAGGCTGTGTGTTAAATAGCATGCAACAGGGAGCCAAGTACCTTGTACTTGGGCTGTAGAGGTGTGAAGGCACCATTGGCATATACCAATCCTGACCATGCTGTACTTTGGCAGGAGCATACTGAGCTATACAAGATAACCTACCGTGTTGTGCAGTTCCTCTGCAGGCAGTACACAAGATTGATGTTCATGAAAGAACAGTGTGGAAGATCAGTACTGAAATAGTACAAAGGCACATCACAGTCTGGCAATTAGTACTGTTACTTGGGCTAATCTGGGCAAAATTTACGTTTCCAGCACTCTTAAGGTGACAGCATTTCCAGTCTTTACTACAGAGTGGGACACTGCTGCCATTCTTGTAGCTGGGAGCAGCATAATGCAAAGTCACCGTGCCAAAAACATGCTGAAAACACTACTGATGGTCTTGGAACCTCACTCCCGTTGCTGGGGAGGGGCTAGCCAAGCCAAATGTTGTCTGTCCTTTTGCAAAGAGGTGCAATAAAGATGTGGTGTTAGTATGCAGTCTCCTATATAGCGGACAGACCAGTTCTTCCTATTGCCTGCATGCTCACCCCTCTCTAAAAGGCGCTGTATCTGTAGAAGTCAGTAGGACTGGTGGTAGTGTTTTCCTGCTTTCACATTTCAATTTTATGAAGAGTTGTGACATCTCCTGGCCAGAGCAAGCAGTCCTGCAATACAGTCTAAAAAGAAGTAAGTCTTTTCTGGGAGCCCACATACAAACTTAAAAGTTTCTTTGGAATACAGATACTTCTATAGTGGAGGTGAAATACATTGCACCATCTTTTTTTTTTTTTTCTTCAAGCAGAAGCAAAAGAAAATATTTCACAGAGGGTTTGGGTGAAGAGATTTTTAATTGATGAAATTTCATCATCAAAGCTTAAAACCTACAAGAGAAGTGGCCAATACCAGGTCTTCAGCAGCGTTACCTGAAGACTTTGGAAAGGAGTTTGTGACAGGTGCTGCTGATAGTGTCCTAGATGACTTAGATGGAGGTTAGTCATTATGAACCTGAGTTTGTGACCCAGCTTCAGCATGACTTTTTCCTGAATCTCCTGTTTGCCTCTAGGACTCGATGTCGCTTATGCATCTTTCACTCTTGTAGAAGCAGTTCTTGCTGCAACAAGCTTAGAATATTGTTACAAATGAAACACGAGCTCAAACTAAACAGCTTTTGTGGGCAGATCTTACCTTGACAGGAAAGCCCTCTTGCTGAATGCCTCTGAATCCCCTTCTACAAGGTTGCACCTTTGTCATTGGAGACCTGAATGCTAAGCTTCTGGATGCCTGGTTGAATTATTGCTGCCTCTTACTCGTCTCATTTTGCTCTCTGGGGAGCATGCTGAAAGAAGACTTAGGAGAACTAGCCTAGAATTTTATTCTGTTGGCTGTATTATACATGAACATTTCATTTAAATGTTGACATCAGTTGGTGTAGCTAAGAACTGGACTCGGGCATCAGAAGGCCATTTGCTACTGTATGCAAGAGTCTTATATTTGGGTGATGGAGAGCGGGGGCATTTACATGCTTGGTGCATGTAGAAGCTTATGAGATGCTTCTGGAGGACTCGGGGAGCCAGATCTACCACCATTGCATCTGTACTGTGTGTAGAGACAGGTGGTGAGCATATGCCAACATCCTTTCTGCATTCTAAATTCATTGCCAGTGGAGCTTGTTGGTGTGTGTTAGAGTGCACAACAATGTGTAGGCAGTCTAGAAGATTAGTGGATTAGTAGTCAAGTGTGAAATCAGGAGTGCTGTAAAGTGATGGTATAGAAACCCTGCAAAGAGCAGGCTTGGCAGGATTTGGCGTGCGATGCCAGAACAGATTCCCCAGGTTGAATTGCGCAGTCTTATCCTGCAGGATTTACTTAGTGCTACAAATTTAGCTAGACTGAAGCAAACAAGCAGAGAAAGACTTTTCCTAGTTTACGTCTGTGTAACCTGACCACTGCTGTAAGCACAATTTTACGAGTAAGATTATACTAATGGTATAACTTCTGCCTATACAGAATAGTTTCTTTAAGTGGAATTAGCTTGCTACGCATTTTTAATTTTTACAGATTGTAATAGTGAACCTATCAGCCCTACCTCTGGCAACTGGTGCTGGTGATTAGAGCTGCCAAATACAGCAAAACATGTATTGCAAACATTAATTTGAATTCTGAACAGCTGTTTGAGTCATGTTCGTGTACCTCTGTTGTTCACTGTTTGCAAGCATTCATGCAAATGGATTTTTGTCTGCATTAATACAGTCCTTTGCATGAATAGACATTTTCACAAGCAAATAATATTCTTTGTGTGAATGATGATGTCACAGTAGATGATTTTGGTTTTGACTCTTCCCACCCCTCCATCCCACCCGCCCCCATTTAAAACTGTCAGTTACACAAAGAGCAGAATGATTAAGCACAATATGTGGAACCAAACAAACACCTTGATGAGTTCATGACCATCTCTGCTGCTGACGTTTATTCAGCAGGTAAGAAAAATGTCTTTAAAAAAATCAAGCTTTTTTTGCAAGCTAAGAAAAAGACCTAAATTCAAAAAGAATATTAATCACAACAAATAACCCAAACATCTCTGCTTGTGAGCATCAATATTCATGATTTCACTGTGAAATTATTTGCCAAGTCTCCCTAGCATGTTATAGTACATGCTGACTGGCCAGTGGGTGGGAGTTGTTTGTGATGAGTACTTTGCAGTAATGTTTTATGTGTAACATCTGCTTTCTGCATCCTCCTGTTCAGTTTCCAGTCATTTGCATAAGTGTTTTTTGTTCAGAAGCAAATCTGTATTGTAGCTACAGATTTTGTCTAAATTTTTCTGTACTTGATACATTTGAGACAAGGCAAAATGCATTGCCTCTCATAGGTCAAGTCTTTGGTGACTGTCTTTTTTTTTTTTTTTTTTTTTTTTTTTTTTTCCCAGATAAGAATTTTTATCCAGGTAGATTTTATCATGGTACATAATCAGCTTTCAAGAAGGAATTAGTATAAAATAAGATTTCATAAATGAATGAAAGAAGCAATTAATTGGATCTTTTCCTCCCCTGAACGCCAGTGTGTTCTTGGACTTTTTCCTAAGCATTGGGCAATAACTGATTCGTATAGTGAGGCTTCTCTCTAAGTCATGAGGATACGTAGTCTGAGGCAGGGTCCTCTTTTATTATTTCTGATCTGTTTTGTTATGCTTACTGCATATGGGACATACTTGATGTTTATGTCTTCACAGGTATGTTCCCTACTTGTTCAGTTTCCCATGTAGTGTAGTATGAGCTGGATACTATAATGCTGGATTTTTCAAAACAGTCATTTATTTGAAGATTTTGACTAGGATGAAAACGTCTTTGAATTTGTCTGTCACTGCACAAAGATTTTTTCAGCTGCCTATGTCCATATTGCAGCATGTTGTTTTATTAGTATCTTTTAGCACATTTCAAAGCAATAGCTAAAGTGCAATTTAGGAGAAATGCTTGCCTCTCCCTGTAATACCTATCCAGTGTGGTCCTGGCACTTTTGTTTCGTGGATTATTTTTCTGCTTTACTTTTTCCTGTCCATGGGTGTCTGTGAAACACTGGGGATATGGCAACTTAAAAGTTAGGTTTTGTAGAGCAAGCTAGGCGGTATATGTTATGGGGATAACATAAGAAGCATCTTGGAGCTGGGAGCACGGACTCCATCACCCCTCCCCTCCCCTCAGTAATTCTAACACAACTCGTTTTTTGGGCTTTTCAGTGGGATTTGGAGGTTTTCTAAAGGATTGCTGCAATGAGATTTTAACCATGGTTCCCTAAAATTTCCCAGCTTTTCAGGTACAAGAGAAAACTCAATCCAGCCAGGCTTTTACAATAATTTACTTTGTAGGTTCCAGGTAGTATTGTGACTGTGTTAGATATATCTCCCACATTTACATGGGATTTTTGTCATCTAGTAATAACATGTTGCCTCTGAACTTTTAAAATGTATGGTGCCTGCCAATTATCCGGCATCATAGCAAGGCAAAGCCTGTTGCCATGGAGCTCTGAGGACTTGCTTTGCCAGTCAGCATACCTGCAGCTAGAGAACTGGTTAAATGATCTCTTTGTAGGAGTAGGTGGAGGAAAACTAGGAAAGGAGTTAAAAATGGAGCGGGGGGAGGGGTGGGGGAAATGTTTAAGAAAGCTATATGATTCTCGCAGCCGACATCCATCATATGCTTCCGTTGGGTTGCCATTTCCTTGAAGAATCCATAACTGTGTCAGGTGATTGGTCTTTGACCTAGAGTTCACAACAATATGTGTAGCTGATTTTCCTTGCTTTAATACTGTTCCTTCTATTTCAGCTTTGTTTTGCTTTGCTGTGGGATAATGTCATGTTAGTATGGTGAGGAGCACAGCAGAGGATGACGTATCACATCACTGTGCGAGGGTTTCTTTGTTGTGAAGGACAGATCAACAAACAGGAAAGCTTCCAGTGCCTGCTTCTTAGTTATGTGAATCAGCAGGATGCAGCTCCAAATCAAACTTAGCTACTAGGGAGTTATTTAATAATTATCCAGAAAGGTCTGTTTCTAATTGAACTTTTCAAGCCAACTTTCTCCTTTTTTCACCTGAACTGACAAGTTTGATATAGCAGATCTCTAACGGCAGCTGGTGGCTGTTATTCTGTTTGCCTCTGAAGGCTGGACCTCACTGGTGTCTTCTTACTGGAAGTCCAAGAATATTGACTTAGTACTGTGCATTTATTTTTCTTAGTCAAGTGATGTTGTTTGGTTTCTGTAGTCAGTCATGGACTTTTGTGTACTAGATTCTATGCAGTAATACACACATTTACTCATTTTTCTTCAGAACATACGTATTGCTTTAGTAGTTTTGTGTGTTTGAGATTATTCCCATCCTATATGATGTACTGTTTTGCATGCTGTGACTTTTCTGTTAGCAAAATTGAACCACTGTGTAGTTATATTACCCTTACAATTCCTGTTATCAGATATGGAGTTTATTTATAGTTTTACTTTTCATTTGCGAATTAAAAATTAGACTTGTTTAAGCCTTTGGTGCCTTGTCCCCTAAACCTGGAGAGTCTTCAGTTCAGATGAGGTTGGATTTAGATTTGTGACTGCATTTCATTCAGTTTGATTCCCCAAAATCTGAAATTCCTTGTTCAGTATAGCTATGGTGCAGGAAAAAGGACAGAAATTCAATTTTGGGGGGAAAAAAACCACAAGAAACCCCCCAACCAACCAAACCCCCCCCCCCCCACCACCACAAAACAATCAAAAGTTCCCTGCCCTGGTTCTCTGATTCTGGACTTAAGGAACCTTTAGAGATACTACAAACTTTGTGGCCTCACTGATGCTAGAAGTTTGACTTGCTTATTCCTGTTGTGCTCTGTCTTCCACTGGGATATATCACATCATCAACAGAGAGTGCAAAAAAATGCTTTCATGAACATTGTCGGGTTGTGTGTCACCATGCTTCTTATCTCTTAGTTCCTGGAGATGTGGATCTCACCCAGGTACTACAGGGTGCCTGTGTAAACAAGGCGTGGGTTAAATGGATCTGTGCAGATGTGCCTCTTTCTGAAGAGTATTGGCTTATGGAGTAGCAGCTGTTTATACAGATGTTATTCTGAAGGGATCTCCTGCTGGTACATAGTGTGTACAAACAGTTTTAGATCTCTTTAATCTATCTCTGTGATAGCCAAGCTCCTGAGCAACAGAAGTGTCGTCTTTCCCCTGTGTAGTGTTTTCCTGGGGAGGGAGACTTGGTAGCAGAGATCTTAGGCAAGTGGCAATGCCTAAATTTTTTCACGACTACTTTGTCAAACAACCTTCTTGATAATCTTATTGGAAGATATTCAGAACAAAGATTGAGCAACAGTGATTCCAAGTATATATAATGGATAGCTATGCGCTGTGGTGGTACCCAGGTTCTGCAGTATACCCCTACCTCCTGGCTTATCTTTCTTGGCAAGCTGGGTGCGGAACTAACGCATATGCTATTTCCAGGGATCCTGGGAATCATTTGTTACAGTTTATTACATAAATCTTCTTAATGAAATAGCTTTTATGTTACCAGGTGATGACATTTGGTGCAAATGTAGGCTATGCTAAATGCCAGCAAATTCAAAACCCTTTGGTGTGAAAAAAATTGTTTCTCTACTAGCTGTAAACAGATCTGGCAGTTGAGACTCACTATCTGCAACGACTTTACTGATGTGCAAGATGCATGTTAGGCATCCAGTCACTGTGTGGTATACTTGCAGAAGACAATGAAGGAAGAGCTTTTGTCTGGAAATCATCTTGGACTATGAAATTAGTTCATGCTCTCTGACAGTCTGCACACTAGTGATGATTGCAGCTATTAGGTTTGCCTCGCAGTGCAGTTACGACTGAACTTATTTGGACGTGGAACTTCATGACTCCCGTAGCCACAATTTCAATGGGCTCAGACGTGGATTTGACCTAGGTCTCACTTAGACGATAAACTCTTTGTCAGCCCATTTCTCACTGTCTTCACTGAGATGTTTGAATGTAAGCATTTTCTTTCTCACACTCCAGCTGCTTCTTTACCCTCTTCTGCAGTCAAGCTATAATCCTGTGGTTTTGATATTGCGGGCTGTTGCCATGGAAATAATGGTGATTTCACAATTTCAGTGCTGTAAGCATTGCAGGAGGCAAAGGAAAAGGTGGCTGGCAAGCGATATAGTAATGATGTGGGGGACAGTTCAGAGTTGTTGTTTCTGAACCTGTTTTTGGGGGGGGGTTCAGCCCCCTCTCTATGATTGTGGGTTTTCAGTGTGTGTGGTGATGCTGGTGTTCTGTTTCTCATGTGATTTTAATAAAGGTTGATGCTTAACAATCTCATGTATACTTACTTTTTGCAAAGGTTATTACAGAGCGATGTTAAATGCTCCTTTGTCCTCAGGATAAAAATACCATGTTTTCTTTGCAGTCTATAGTAATGCATTTTTGGACAAAAGGGGCAAAGGTTGAGATGTAAGCATGTTCTGTTTAGAGTCGTAGCCTGAAGAAATCCCTTTCAGGAAAACATTTTTTTTTCAATAAATAGTAAAACAAGCTGAGAACATAATGACAGCCATATGCATTTAAAGCTGTCTGTGTCACTGACAGTATTAAAACCTAGTATGTTTGTCATTTAATTTTTAGTGTGTTCTGCATATGAACAAGTTCAGTGCTGAAGATCATCTTATGTAGCATGTGTTCTTACCATTATGTCATGATTCCACACCTATCCTGAAATCTTTTTCTCTAAATTATAGACACATCCATAAAGGTAGAATGAAATTTACTGGAGGGAATCAACTTTGGTGTAAAATGAATTGTATTGGCAGCTTAACAAGCTGAAGGCAAGTGGCATTCAGAAGAATGATCATTTTTTGATACTGTATGCTTGAAAGCATCAAACAGCAGCCTTTTTCCCCAGCTATTTACAGCAACGTTCCACTGATTAGTGCAGTCAGTAGCTATTATCTGTACCTTTTAAATTAAGACCTTAAAATTAATTTTCAGTCTTCAGTAGGATGTAATCAGTAACGATGCTGTCAGTAAACTTTAAGATCTTTTTTTAATTAAAGATAAAGAAAAAATTGTTTCAGCCGATCAGATGCATTAAAATGATCTAGGAATTTTTTTAAAAGTATTTTGATCTTTTTCTGCTTGCTATTCCATAAATGGAGATGATAAGAGATCAGCTGTTATATATGAAAGGGAAACAACTATTAGGAAGCCAAGTTCATAAGGATAGATTCAGTCCCTTGATACTTTACTTGTGTGAATGGAAATAGTCTACATGTGTGCCAGTACTCATAACTGAATTTCACAAAAGCTCTGCAAGAAACTTCTGCATAAATTAAAATGACAAAATGAGCCAGAAGTGTGTTTGCAGGGCCCGGCCTGAAAAGATGCTAAATATCTCATGCTCTCCAATCTAATTGAAAATGTGGGCATTTGATATTACTGTTACATAAATTGGACCTTTAAATCAAGAAAGAGAACATTTCCTTTCTGCACTATATTTAGTGAACACTGATTTTTGTCATGTAATGTTTCTTGGTGCCAAGTACGTTTTAAAGTGTTGTATAAAGGCACATTTCTGCTGAATTATTTTGGATTATATATACTTTATGCTTGGCCCAAATTTGATGCATAACTGAAATACTATTTTATTTTTTTTTATGCATGCGGTTTGTCAAAGAACTTTGTGCTGGTAGAACGTAGGTAGCATTTATGTTCTGTCTTAAGAGGAAAAGACTGCCTGTAAGAAATTCAGTGAGACGATGAATATACTGATTATAAGCATTTTTGACTCCTTCCTGGAAAAGTTGTTTAAAACTCTTGGTAAAGAGCCATTTAGCTACAGGTAGTAGTATCTGGTTGATACATTAACTCCTCTATGATAAAGTAATTTGAAGACCTGGACAGCAGGCAGATGTTTCAGTGCCTCATTGCCTCTGTTCCTGTTGCAGGTGCATGTGACAGCATTGCAGCGATGAGTGGAATTTTAAAGAGGAAGTTTGAAGAAGTTGATGGCTCCTCACCTTGCTCCTGTGTGTGGGAATCGGATGATGACATTTCTAGCAGTGAAAGTGCTGACAGTGGAAGTAATACCCATCCATCCACTTCTAATCATTTTACTCGTAAGTACTAAAGTGGGGTGTAAGGCATGATACTCCTTTTTATACAAACTAAGGAAAGGTGTGTCTTACTTGGAAGAAACACAGTGTAGACTATCTGCTTTTATTTTGAAGCATTTTTCTATTTTATTACATTTGAATGTTGACACTATGATTAATTACTTCTTTTTCAAAAAGAACTATTTCCTCTGGTAGTTGTTTATGTAAAAAAATTTTATGTCAGTGAGTTTCAGAGGGAACTCCACTTGTATACTACATAATTTACATCAAGATAGTGTGAAATGTTTTAACTATTGTCATGATTTAACCCCAGTCAGCAACTAAGTACCATGCAGCTGCTTGCTTACTCCGCCCTGCCCAATGGGATGGGGAGGATAATCAGAAAACAGTAAAACCCATGGGTTGAGATAAGAACAGATTAGTAATTGAAATAAAGTAAAAATAATAACAATAATAACTGTAAGAAACAAAAGAGGGAGAGAGAGGAATAAAATCCGAGGCAGGGGAATGGGGACAACCAACCAACAAAAAAACCCAAAACAAGTGATGCTCAATACGGTTGCTCACCGCCTGCTGACCAGTGCCCAGCCAGTCCCTGAGCAACGATTGGCCCCTCCCGGTCACCCCCGGCCCTGTATATATACTCAACATGATGTTCTATGCTGTGGAATATCCCTTTAGCTAGTTCGAGTCAGCTGCGCTGGCTCTGCTCCATCCCAGCTTCTTGTGCATCTGCTCACTGGCAGAGCACTGAAAACTTGAAAAGTCCTTGATTTAGAGTAAGCCCTACTTAACATACTGATATTTTAGTTGTTGCTACCAACATTATTCTCATACTAAATTAAAAACATAGCACTGTACCAGCTACCAGGAAGAAAAATCAAGTCTATTCCAGCTGCAGCCAGGACAGTATATATGAGAACATCTTTCATTTTGGGTGATGATCTGGGAGAAGAGGGAAAATGGGCAGTAACAAAGCTTGAAGGCCAGAGTTTCTGCTTGAGCCCTGTCTGTTCAGAGCTGAGAATGTGCATGATCTGTGACAGAATAGCTGATCCCTCTGATCATTCGTCCTGCCACCTGAATCAATGTAACCACACAGCCCTCGGTCCTTTTCTTCCACTCATTACAAGAGTAAACAGAGGAAGAAATGTGTTACTCTCCCTGAGAAGATGTTAGGTGAGACAAAGAACAGAAATCCTTTTCTTGTTCCCACTCAACCAACTGAACATGAATAGCTAATTTATGGCATATTTTCCTTTGAACTTCTCATGTTGAGGTTACCAGTTGCTAAACTCACGTAAAGCCTCATACCTGCCACAAACCACATGTGTAAATGAGTAGCTGTAAGTGATCTGGACTTCAGCTGAAATTTCATATGTAGCAGCTACAAGGGTGTCTCCATTTTTTTTAGTGTCGTGTCTAATAAAGTTAGGATAGAGCTATTTGTGAGTTATGGCTGGCAGTAGACTCAGTGTAATTCCTTATCTGATAAGGAAAAAAAGCTCCTCTGGATAAAGGACACTTCTGTACCTTCTCTTTGAGCAGAGTTTTCAAAGCACACAGCGCACTGAGGACTTGGCACAGCTAAGTGTGGTGGTGAAGGGGTTGTACTCCAATTTGAGGGGGAACACAGGAGTCTGTCCCGAAACCTGTCCTGCTTAACATCTTTATCCATCACCTGAAGGAGGTGACAGTGTGACTTGCGTCAAGTTTGCAGAGAACCACCTTGAATGGGGGCTTCTTCCTGAAGGGCATCAGCTATTCTTCTCAGAGGGACCTAGGCAGGCTGGAGAGGTGGGCTGACAGGGGGCACATAAAGTTCAGCAAAGACAAATGCAGAGTTGGGTGCCTGGGAAGGAAGAGCCCCTTGCAGCGATCCAGGCTGGGAGCTGGCTGACCGGGCAGCAGCTCTGCAAAAAGGCCCCGGGAGCCTTGGCAGACAGACAGCAAGGTGAAGGTGAGCCAGCAGCGCCCTGGCAGCCAGGAAGGGCAACAGCCCCCTGGGCTGCACGAGCAGAAACACAGCGAGCGGAGTGAGGGAAGTGACAGTGCCCCTCCGCTCAGCACCCCCTAGCCTGTACCTGGAACTGTGTGCCCAGGTCTGCCCTCCCCAATGCCAGAAAGACACTGATAAAGCGGAGCAAGTTCAGCAGAGGGACACCAAGGTCATGAGAGGGCTGGAACATTTGCCCTGTGAGGAGAGGCTGAGGGACCTGACCTTGTTCAGCCTGGAGAAGGGAAGGCAGTGGGGGGAGTTGGCGGAAACCATGCAGTGCCCTTGTGAGTAGCTTACGTGGAAGGTAGGCATGCCCAGTGGCCTGTGATGTGAGGGTGCGAGGCAGTAGTTGTAGACTGAAACGAGAGATGTTCTGACTGAATGTAAGGAGAAACTTCTCACCATGAGGACAGCCAGGCTGTCCTCAACTGGAACAGGTTGCCCAGAGAGGCTGTGTAGTCTCTGGCCTTGCAGGTTCTCCAGAGCTGACTGGCGAAAGCTGTGAGCATCCTGGTCTGATATCTTAGCTGACCTTCCTTTGAGCAGGAGGCTGGACTAGAGACCTGCTGAAGTCCTTTTCAACCTGAATTACTTGTTGTGACTTTATGGCTTGTGTACGTCAGAGATTCAGAGTGATGAAGTATTGTTGCTTGTTCTCATCCCAGAACAAGCTCACTGGTAAACAGCCTGTGGTAGCAGCAAGCATGTCTCCAGGAACAGTTTGTACAGTGCTGTGAAACCTCAACGAGACTGCTTTTGGGCCTCTTCTGATAAGTCTGTAGGGAACAGTGTTTTGCTTCATCAATTTACTAGCTCAAGTCTCTCCTAGGTCTGGGATCCATTTGCAGCTTTCCACTGCCAAATGTGTGTGTATATCTCATGCTCTGATTTGATACTTTCAGTTTTGCTGCCTCACCTCTTTAAGTGCAGATGGTGGCCCAGTACTGATGATTTTCAGAAGGCCAGGTTTTCTGTAGGCTTCTTGAAGAATGTAGAATGCCAGTGGGAAGAACAAAGACTGGGATGTTTTGAGGCACAGGTAGATTTGAGATGTGCAGCTGCCCCCCCCCCCCCCCCCCCCCCTCATTACTCTGTGTTGATTGTGTTTGAGGCTCTTGCTGTTGGCTCTTGGAACTTGAACTCTCCAAATTTAGCGATGGGATTTGCAGCCTGGAATTTATTCCACTTGGCAGTCTGCCAGTGCTTTGTCTACTGAATAGGCTTCAGGGCACGATGCAGATACATTTATTTTGCTTAGCCTTCATTTGTTTTCCATTTTTATGTGTGGGTTGGTTCTGGGTTTTTTTGTTTTGAGGTTTGGTTGGTTGGTTGGTTTTTTTTTTTTCCCATTTTCATTGTTTCATTCTGGACAAAGCCACAACCTATTTGCTCATGTTTCTGTAGGCAAGGGCAGTACTTTTCTAATGCAGCTCTCTAGGTAAGTACTTGTGGGGAAAAAAAAAGCCACCACCAAACATCCCTGACTGCTGTGACAGCAGACTTTATAAATCACAAAGTAAATAAAGCAGTTCAAGTGTTTTGGTAAACCAGAAATAAACAACGGAGATTGAATTTAAAGAGCTTGGCTCTCTATAGTTGAAGCTTGTACAGTTTAGCAGCATCAAAATAGAAGCCACATCTACTTCTTTCTGTAGAGGTATTTATATAGGGTGGTGAAGGATCAGCCCTGTAGCCCAAGAAAACATAGTATTTCTTGTAAACTAGCTGAGGAACTTCTGGCTATTTTCCTGCTTTTTACCTCAAAGAACATTTGACAGTTCCTATGTAACAGGATTTTTTCCTGATTTTATTGGAATCCATTGTTTTTTGGAAGTGTACTTCTATATTTTTCTGGGGAGAATGGGTTTATTGGAGTGGTGACTGCAACAGATTGCTACTTACTAAAGGTTTTTCAGAGGATCTGGAATGGCATATGTTGTATCAGAATTCATTTCTTTTCCATCAGATTCTGCTAGTAGTGGTTTTCAGATTCCTGTCCTCTGTTGTTGTTATTTTATAGAATCATTTAGGTTGGAAAAGACTTCTAAGATCATAAAGTCTAACCATTAACCCAGGACTGCCAAGTCCGCTGCTAAACCATGTCCATAAGCACCACATCTATGTGGTATCTAAATGCTTCCAGGGATGGTGACTCCACCACCTCCCTGGGCAGCCTGTTCCAATGCTTGACCACCCTTTCAGTGAAGAATTTTTTTCTAATACCCGATTCAAACCACCCCTGGTGCACCGTGAGGCTGTTCCCTCTTGTCCTGTGGCTTGTTCCTGGGAGAAAAGACCTTCCCCCACCTGCCTACAGCCTCCTGTCAGGCAGTTGCAGAGAGCGATAATGTCCCCCCTGAGCCTCTTTTTCTCCAGGCTAAACAACCTCAGTTCCCTCAGCTGGTCCTTGTAAGACTGTTTGTTTAGATCCTTCACCTGCTCACAGGGGGACAGTCACTGCCCTTGTCCTGCTGCCACACTGTTTTGGATACAAGCCAGGATGCTGTTGGCATTCTTGGCCACCTGGGCACACTGCTGGCTCATGTTCAGCCGGCTGTCAACCAGCACCCCCAGGTCCTTTTTGTTCAGGCAGCTTTCCAGCTGCCCTTCCCCCAAGCCTGTAGCGTTGTGTGGGGTTGTTGTGACCCAAGTGCAGGACCCAGCACCTCTCCTTGTTGAACCTCATACAGTTGACCTCAGCCTCTCGATCCAGCCTGTCCAGATCCCTCTGCAGAGCCTCTTGCCCTCAAGCAGACCAACACTCCCTCCTTACCTGGTGGTATCTGCAAACTGACTGAGGTGCACTCGATCCCCTTGTCCAGATCATCGATAAAGCTATTAAACGGGACTGGCCCCATGCTGAGCCCTGGGGAGCACCACCTGTGACCGGCTGCCATCCAGGTGTAACTCCATTTACTACCACGCTTCGGGCTTGGCTTTCCAGCCAGCTTTTCACTAAGTGTAAAATATTAGTCATCAGCTTCTGGAAAATGGAAATGACAAATTTATTAACAGTCCAAAATCTCTAGATGTAAAGTGGAAATCAATAAGATTATCTGCAAATAGAGATGATTTATGTGAGAAAGTTGCAGGATTGAGTTGCATGATGTTTGAGTATGGGGCAAAATAAGAAAACTCGCTGTGCCGTTGTGGACAACTCTGTCCTCACTAGCATATGTTATATGCATAACAGCAGGCTTTTAGAATCCGTGAGACGTTTGCTCTAGCCTCATCTGAGATCAGTGTAAAATTGTTTCTCCTCTTCAGCCCACTTAATGCAGTAATCTGTTTATTCTGTACACATGTTCCCTGAAGTCTGGGCTCCTACTGTGTGCCGAAAGCTGCTCTGCTGTTCAGAACTGAAAAGATTCATACAAATTCTTCTCACTCTATCGATACATGTGCAGATTCATTGCTTCTCCAAGGGACTGCTGAGACACACAACAGCAATCTAAAAAGAATCTTTTATTATGCCATGAGCCCCACAAAAAATTGTGGTAGTGGGATGTAATATTATAACAGTATTTTACAAGCTGCGTGTGGATTAAGGCTATTGTTAACAATTAATACTGAACATTTTACATTAATCTTTCTTTTCCTGTGCTAACATGTTTTGTTCAAAAATAAATGTTGGGCATATCCAAATCTGTTAAATTATTACAGTAGCATTATATTGCTTTTCATTTCCTCTATGGCATCCTTGGAAAGGAATGTGCCTTTTTAAAGATACAGGTCTCTGTGTGTGTATGCGTGTACACGTATGGCTTGGAAAAAGCATAACTATATATGTGTGTATATATGGGCAATTTGGAAAAGCATATATATGTTTGTATACATATATCTGTACAAGTGCGATAAACGTGATAATGGTATACAGAAGTGTTGAGTGATATTGTAACTATAAAGCTTGTAACAGAATGCCACAGAACTGAAAAGTGAGTAGCTACAGGGTTTTATACATATGTTGACTAGGGTCTGGATTGTGGTAACTGAAGAAATATGTCTTGTGTCTCTCCCACTAAGGTTTAGGGATTTGTGTGAGTCAGGTGCTTGTTTTCTAGTAAGAAGCCTGCACGCTGTATGCAGGAAACAATCTAAATAATGCCGTTCTTTTTAAGGAGACATGATTTGTGTTTCTTTGCCCTTTGAAGGAAGATTACTGTTTCACTCATGGATTGCTTGCTACTCATTTACTAGAATCAGGACTTCAATTTGTTTTAAATCAGAACTTTCTTCTAAACTCATGGTTAGGGAAGTTGACAGGTGAATTTGGGCTGGGCCAGACTTTCTCAGGTGCAACTGGAAAGTTTCTCTTATTTGTGTCCATTAACCTTCTGTGGATTGCTGAAGCACCTCACAGACCAGCTAGGCTCACCCCTGCCATTAAATACTATTTTTAAGCAGGGTGGGGTTGGGGGGGGATCAGTCAGTGGAGCTGTTTAACAGTTCTGGAAAGTGCTATATCAATCATGATAAAATGTTTTATATTTAAGGTAATTCTAGGAAAGCATAGGGAATACCAGTACCTGTTTGCTCTCTATTGAAAATATGTGTACCGTGTTATCTGAAAGAATAAATTAAAGCTAGAGAGTGAAAATATCTCTTAAGGAAACTAACTGAAAACAAAAAAAAAAAGTCCCTCAGTTTCTCCATAAAACTCAATTCAAGGCTTCTGAAGTTGTGTTTTGTTTGTTTGTTTTTCTTAAAAGGTCTGAATACTTCCACATTCACATTGCTGCTTTTCAT